>NC_060072.1:70282500-70585530 GCF_922984935.1 Meles meles
GAATACTTCTTTAGCCAGTTTTCTATATTTATCAATTCTGACTTTCCAGCCCTACTATGACACTGGGGGGAGCGGATATGACTATAGCTGTGCAGTGCATACAGGGAACCCCTACTTAAAAGGTGTGCATATTTTTTCCTCCTTTGGGAAAAGCAGAGAAGTTTAGAAGATGTAGTTTTATCAATGTGATTTGTTAAGTTTATATGAGTTGAGACGAACTCTCTTCTTCCTAGGTTTGAATGAGAGGTGATTAAGACAAAGGAACTGAACATCTGAGTAGCAGATGTTCCACGTGAAATTCTCAGCAGTAAACCAGGGAACACAGAAGGTGTCACATGCAACACACCGAGGTGGTGAGAATGAACAAATGGGCGCCAGGGTGGGCAGAGGAGAGATGAAGCAACAGGGAACGAAGAGGCAGGGCCAAGTGTGGGAGGAGAACGTTTCCATAAAGTGGTTGATGGATTGTGAAGAGGAGGCACTTTTTATTTTTACTTAATTTAGGGTCTGTTTAGGTGCTAACCTAATTACTGTTTACCTCCATGCAAAACGAGAGTACATCCTTGCACAGAATATTTGCCTAATGCCCATAAGTCACAAGTTTTGTGGATAAATATTCCCAACAGAAAGTATTTTCTCTAGTGGGTTTTCACTAAGGCACTGTTAAGGATATTTGGGGGTTCACTTATAAAAATTAAAATATTCTGTCTTTGGCATTCTTTTCCTCCTGCATCTCCTAAGGCCCATACTGTTTTCTTGAATTGTTTTTGAGTACCCTTCGCATACTGGGTAGCAGACAAGTCCAGGGTTTATCAGCATGTTAGCTCTGTCCTCATGGCCTTAATTTTGCCTAATTTTTTTTATGAGTAACTAGTTTATGAGGGAGTTTTAGAAGTATTTCAATTAAATACCAAGAGCATTGATTAATTTCTAGAGGCAGAAAAATGGGACCTATTTGACTATTGTTAAGATAAGATTAAGGATGGTTTGGTTTTTCCTTTTGTATGGTTTTTATTTTTGTCTATACTTTACAAGATATACAGGGAATTTGTCATTTCTCAAGAGGATTTAATTGCCAATTAACTTGATTGCCAATTTAGCATGGCTTTGTGAATTCTGGGTATATTTCTAAAATGTACATGGTACTATATATCAGTAAGTACATCAGTCCTCTTCCAAATCATCTAACTTGATTTTGTTTAGAATATGGACCAGAGACAGACAAGGATTCGGACTTACTTTAAAAAGACATGGTATAATGTCTCTCTCATTTCCAAACATGACTGTTTTGGTGTGTATTTGTGTAATGATGGTGCAGAGTGGATAGGGCATAGGGGAGTGAGTTACGTTGGTACCAATCACACATGGTCAAGAATCATCAACTCATATCTCAAGAGGCCCGAGGCAATGTTGCTATAACATTTTCTCAAAATGGACTTCTCTTTGCCTGAGAAGAGTAAAATAATATAGTGTAAGTTAGCTGAGGAAATTACTATGTGCTCATGAGCCCTGAGAGAAATCAGGTCATCTTCTCACTACAGAAATCAGGTAGTAAGCCCTTATGAAACTTAGTATGGTATTTCTTGCTTCTCAATTATTTTCTTGCCAGAATTTTGTGGCATTCATGTGTGTGGTAGGGAATGTGTAAATATCCAGCTGTGGCAAATTCTGGACTCTTAGTAGCCTGGTAAGAACCAGCAGGAGGAGAGAACACAGTGGGTGACTAAGCAGAGTCAGAGACAGTGAAATGTGAGAAACAGACATGGGTACACTAGGTTGTGTGTTAGCAATCTGCTTCACCACTGTCTGCTTTTAAATTCTTCTCCTTCAAGGGAGAACTCTGAAAATACATTTCTCAGAACCCCTTTCCAATATGTTTTTAAGTTAGATTCTGCTAAATGACAGACATTTGTATGAGATTTGAAGGGTGCAGAAAGGAGAGCCATTATTCTCCTGTGGCAGCTGAGATCAACCATGGTGGCTTCTGGGATCCCCCAGGAGTTACCCACAGCTAAGTGAACAAGCACGAATTCAAACTCAGGAATGGAACTCTTGGAATGGAGCCCTTGGCTTTTGTTTGTTTTGAGAGCAAGCAAGAGAGTGAGAGAGAGAGAGCATGGGCAGGGGAAGGGGTAAGGCAGAGGGAGAAGCAGACTCCCTGCTGAACAGGGAGTTGGTCGCAGGACTCCATCCGCCGGACCCCATCCGAGGACCCCAGCTGAAGGCAGACGCTTAACTGACTGAGCTGCCCAGGCACCCAGGGGACCCTTGTTTTTAGCCACTCTCTGTAGTGACTGCTACACAGGGGAGATGGGATGCTACTCTGCTCTCTTTTAGTGCACCTGTGTTTTCTTTTCATTTTACCAAATCCTCAGGCCAAGTTTCGATCATCCTGTAACTGTAAACCTTTAACCTTTTTTGATTACCTCCATTTATCACATCAACCTATAATACGATCTACTTTATGAGACACCCAAAAAGGTACATTATTTGTACAATTTATCCAATAGCTTGAGCTTAAAGAGCTTGTACTGGATAGTTTTATTAGCACTTCCCAAACCACCTCCTGCATCACAATCCCTGGAGCACATTTCAACAGCAAATATTCCCACATCTTATATCAGACCTACTGAACGAGAGTTTCTGTGGTTGGAACCTGGACATCTGCATTTTCAACAAGCACCCCCAGATGATAATCATGCATTCAGGTAGGTATGATCTCCAAACTGTGATCTGAAGAAACTCAGGTTTCAACAGGGGAGAAATTTATGAGATGAAGTTCTCCAAGCCTACTTCAACACACCAACTCATTTTTAGCTTGGTTATAAATTGAGGTTCCACTGGATTTTATTTGCTGAAAGAGTTCCACTGCTTTTTATTTTCTTTTCTTTTTTTCTTCCAAATAGCTCTCCTCAATTGTATATATTTTGCTGTCTAATTTCTCAGCAGCCGCATGAAGTTCCAAATGTTTTTCTTTTGCAGCTCACCAGGACACTTTTTCCATTTTGCATTCCATCTCCTCCTGATTCTCATAGACAACTAGAATTGAGCTGTAAATACTCTCAATTAGACATACGCTCCTCTACTTTTCCCTCAGCACTGAAATCATTGCTTGCATATAATTACAAAATGGAAACACTGAAAAAAAAAAAAAAAAAACCTCTGTCGTTTTTCTTTGAACAGATTTCCATATATCTACATGACCTCGTTTGTTTGTCATTTATATTAATATATTCTGAAAACAAAAGAAATATTTAATTTGCTTGACATAATATTCATGATCTGAGCCAGGTGTACTTAAAAGCTGAGATCACTATGTTAAAGTAATTGTTTCTGCCATTTAATGAAACTGTTGTGTTTTATCCTCCCCTGTTGAATGATTATGGACTGTACCCCCAAGATTCTATGTTGTTACTCTAAGGAATTAAGGAGGAGAGGAGACCGAATAATACCAAATACCAATTCCTAATGATGGCCAGAGGTGTATTTCAAAGCACAGACCAATAACATCATGTTCATATACAACGCACAGGATATTTCAGAATTTTTGCCTAAAAATTATACTAACTCCAAATAAAATATGTACTATTTTGAAACCATAATACATATTTGTATCATTTTCATCTCTATCTATATGTCTCTGAGAAAACTGCAGACACCCTGAAGTGTTTTAACTTCTCCAATGTTGCACCTGTTGCCATCCTCCCTTTCTCTGTGCACCAGACCTATGCCTCGTACCTGACATCTGTGAACTGTTATGCAAAGCACTTGACATGCATCGCCTCAAACTATCCTCAATATAAAGACGGGACGTAGTTATCATGTCTGTTCCCATTGTGCAGATAAGGAAGCTGAGGCCTAAAGATGTTAAGAAACTTTCTCCAGACCACACTGCTAGGAAGCAAAGGAAGTTGGATGTCCAGTCCAGCTTCTAACTCTAGAAGCCACATGTCTACCAGGATGCTATTTGGTCCAGCCCTCTAGAGAAAGGAATGTCAAAGGTGGGCTCACCAATCATTAGCTGAATCTCTTTTCTCCTCTGTCTTTTTCCTTTTTCCTCCTTTCGAAGTTCAGGACGGGGCATGCTCTGTGGGGCAAGCGCTATCTCTATCACTTTGGCAGATATATGTACTTGGGAGATATATCAGTTATGTTAACTCTACAAGCTTCAGGTCTTCTGAAAAAATGGGCACACCAACTCTGCAGGGGCGTAGTGAAGATTACATGAAATAATACATATGGCCGTGCTATACCTGGGGCCTCACCAATGCACGTGCAATAGATGCCAGCTTGTCTTCCTGCCTCCCTTCCTCTTTTTGTCTTTGTTATTAGCTCTACAACACAAACATGCAGACGCAAAAACCCTAAGTGGCTTTTTATTCTATGTTCGTTGACTCTTCATGACTGGAGGTATCTCAGGAATGCATGACTCCTTGACTGAAAGTTGTGACTAGAATTCCAGCCATCTGGGCAACTGGCTTAACCAGTTGCCCATTCTCTCCATTCTCCAATTCTACGATTCCATGGCAAATAACTGAGCAAAACATGTCATTGTATTTTTTCTTGAGGTATAGTGGACAACACGGTGCTGCATTAGTCTCAGGTATAGAGCATATGAATTCAACAATTCCATATGTTACGCTACACTCTCCATGAGTGTAGCTAGGATCCATCACCATACAGTACTATTAAGAACCATTGACTATATTCCCTATGTTGCCATTTACCCTCCTCACTTATTTATCCCATAGCTGGAAGCCCATACCTCCCTTCACCTCCCTTCACTCCCCTTCATCCATTTTGCGCATTCCCCATCCTCCTCCCTTCTGACACAGTCAGTTTGTTCTGGGTCTGTTTCTGCTTCCTGT
The DNA here is from genome assembly GCF_922984935.1 of Meles meles. Lineage (NCBI taxonomy): Eukaryota > Metazoa > Chordata > Mammalia > Carnivora > Mustelidae > Meles > Meles meles. The sequence goes on from NC_060072.1 coordinate 70,287,369, forward strand.
TTGTTCATTTGTTTTTTTACATTCCACATATACGTGAAATTATATGGTATTTGTCTTTGACTTACTTCACTTACTATAATACTCTGTAGGTCCATCCATGTTGTCACAAATGGCATTTTATATTTCACTTTCTGGTTTTTAAAATTTGCTTAAAAATCTTTTTTTTTTTTTTTTCTTTCTTCCATACTGGGAGGGAGGGAGAAAAGAAAGCAGCTCTGTACTGGCCCTACTCGGGCAGTAGCTTCCTGTTCCATGGCTTAAGAAAGACTGAAGGAAGGGGCGCCTGGGTGGCTCAGTGGGTTAAGCCTCTGCCTTCGGCTCAGGTCATGATCCCGGATCCAGTCCCTCATCGGGCTTTCTGCTCGGCAGAAAAGAGAGAGAGAAAGCTCTCTCTCTGCCTACTTGTGATCTCTCTCTGTCAAATGAATGAATAAAATCTTAAAAAAAAAAAAAAAAAGACTGAGGGAAAATAGGGTCTTTGGCTTACGAAAGACTGAGGGAAAAGACCCGGTGTAGCTGCTTTGTATGTTGTATGTTTGTATGTATGTAGAGGGGTGAAGGGAAGTCTGAAGGTCCCTCACACCCTCCATCTTGCCTCCGACTTTGTCCGGGAACCCGGGGCGGGGAAAGCGCCGTTTGTGTTCCCGCTTCGAGGGATTGCGGAGGGCCACGCAGGGGGAGGGCGGGAGGGGCAGGAAGGGCTACCCCCGCCCCCTGCAAGCCCGCGAAGGTGGCGAGCGGCAGCCTGCTGCGGTCTGGTCGGCTGGACTGCACCCTGAGGCCGTCTGCGGGCAAACTCCTGGTAGGAGACTTCAGATGGGGTTTTATTCTTAAAGATTTTATTTATTTATTTGAGAGGGAGAGAGACAGCGCAAGCCAGAAGGGAGAGGCAGAGGGAGAGGGAGAAGCAGGCTTCCTGCCCAGTAGGAAGGCCAGTGCAGGGCTGGATCCCAGGACCCTGAGATCAAGGCCGGAGCCGAAGGCAGATGCAAAACTGACCCAGCCACCCAGGCGTCCCTTCTTCTTCTTCTTATTTTTAAAATTTACTTATGAGAGAGAGAGAGAGAGAGAGAGAGAGAGAGAGCGAGAGCGAGCGAGCAGCCTGCGCACAGGGGCGCGCGCGTGGGGGAGGGGCTGAAGGAGAGGGAGAGTGAGTTTCAAGCTGACTCCGTGCAGTGTGGGGACAGGGGGTCTCTATGCACCCCCTGAGCCCAAACCAAGCGTTGTCGCTTAACCAACTGTGCCACCCAGGCGCCCCTCCTCCAGCACTTTTATTGTCATTTAGGGCTTTGGCTTTCTTCCCTGGATTCTTTGTATCTCCCCAGTGGCAGGACAGGAGAACTTGGGGGATCACTGGGGAAGTATTTTTTTTTTTTAAGATTTTATTTATTTATTTGACAGAGAGAAATCACAAGTGAGGCAGGCAGAGAGAGAGGAAGGGAAGCAGGCTCTCCGCTAAGCAGAGAGCCCGATGTGGGACTCGATCCCAGGACCCTGAGATCATGACCTGAGCTGAAGGTAGTGGCTTAACCCACTGAGCTACCCAGGCGCCCCCGCTGGGGAATTATTTAAGGACTAGAACCTGAAGCTGTTTGTATCACTTCTCACATTTAATCACCCAGAATGTAGTCCCATAATCATTGCTACCTGTAGAAGAGGCGGGGGGGGGGGGGGGGGGGGGGGGGGGGAGAAATGTAATCCAGCTGTGAGTCCGGGAGGCAGGGGAAACAGATTTTCCTGACTATCCAGCAGTTTTTGCCATAGGTTATTTACAGTTTTGTTTTTTTTTTTCTTTCGTAAACAACTGTGAGATGAACACCACTTTATTTCAATCTTGGTTCACATTCTTAAACTTTTCCTTAGAATACATTATTTGCAATGGAGATTTTGGGTCAAAGACGTATTTAAGACGTGTTTTAGCATTTGATATAATTAATTTGCTGTACATTAAAATTACTTAGGGAGCTTAGGGAGCTTTTAAAAATCCCAATGCCCAGGTTGCATTGCAGGGCAATCAAAGAATTTCTGGGGGTGGGAGCTGGACATGAGTGTTTAAAAAAAAAAATCTCCAGGTGGTTCCAGTGAATAGCAAATTTTGGGAACCACTGCCTTAGGGATTTCAGAGAGGAACATTTAAGTTGCCTACATGGCTGACAGAATGCCGGTTTAGGACCAACAACAAAAGGGCCATCACATGTCAGAAAAGCAGACTTTTAGCTTGCATAAGCCAATTATTTGGAGTCTCAGTTATATCCACTAAACTTACATATTAACTAATAAACGTGGGTCACTGTCATTGAAACTGATGGTGTTTAACAGAAAAAGAGAGGATCTTTTATTCCCACTAGTGTTATATAACTGAGATAATTTCTCCATATCCATGTCAAGTACGCTGTTTAGAATCCTAGTCAATTAGACATGAGCATTAGTTTCTTCAGCTGTAAAATGATATCTGTCCTACAGGATTGATGTCATTATGAAGTTAGATGGTTGTGAACATTATTTACAAATTATAATTTCTGTATGCATTCTAGTTATTTTGCAGATCTGAGAGACCTTGAAGTTACTTTATTTTCAAGTCCTTTTAAAAACTCAGTGCCTTTGTTTTATTACCAAATTTGAGGAATTATAAAAAGAGACTGCTATATTCCCAAATGTCCATTCTTCCTATCCCAGTGTGAGGAACATCAGACACATCCCAGAGTGAATGTGGCTAGAACAAACTCTTTTCTAGGTATTTTCTTCCTGCCAGAGCTCTTGAAGTGATCAGCACTAGTTATAAATCAGTGAGGACCATGAACAATGTTGTTGGCCAAAAGCTGTCTTCTATTTCCAGTGGCCACCAGGGTCTCTAGTGGGAGAAGGAATGGGTTTAAGACGGAGCATGTCTCCTGAGCATTCCTCTAGCACCTGAACTTTGCTTCTTCCAGATTAGTCATGCAATGCCAGCAGCGTCCTGAGTGTCCACCAGCTCATGTGTCTCTGTTACTGTTATAAATATAATAAAACCAGATGTTCCGTATTCATCATCAAAGTTGTCTATCACTAAGCTACAAATAGCATTACTATAGAAAATAAATAATAATAATGACATTGCAGTATTGTAAGATAGATTAGATGGGAAAGTTATCTGTACGTTCTGAAAGAGACATCCTAAGCAGAACCCCTCAACAGAATAGAAATCAATCCTTGAAAATTAGTGACATTTTTTGAAAGTGTTAATATTTGTAGATGTGTGTTTGCCTCTGTGTACACACTTGCACTGGTGACCAGATCAAAGGGTGGGATGGAGTGAAAGGCAGAGGTTAGGTGTTGGAAGAACAGATGAAATAAGGAATGACCCTTCCCCCAAGGAATATTAAACTTAGTTGGAATGTTCTAAAAAGATGGCCGTTTTAAGAATGCCTACCTAATAAGCATTAATAAGAGAAAATGAACAATTATAGCCTGGATTCATAAACGCTAAAATGATAACAGTGACAAATGTTGCAAACATTAGAATGCAGCTTTCCTCCCCTCTGCCCACAACATAAATAGTAGTGTATCACTGCCAACATAATGACTCCACTGAAAGGCCTAAGACTTAAATTTTGGATGTTTGCACAAGGATTTAATTAATACTCTATCAGGCCTTGTGGTAAATAGAATAATGGCCCCCCACAGATGACTGGGTCCTTTTACCTGGAACCTGTAAATATATTATTTTGCATTAAAAAATGGAGAATTTGCAGGTGTTGTTAAGATTAAGGACCTTCAAGTATGGAGATTATTGGGGATAGATTGGGTGGGCACCTCCAGCTTACTCACCTGAGTCCTTAAAAGCAGAGCATGTTTCCAGTTTAAAGTCAGAATCATAGGCTAATGTGACTACAAAAGAATGGTCAGAAGAATAGAAGAACGCTGGCATTGATGAGGAAGGAAGAGAGTTATGGGCCGAGGAATGTTGCTGCTTCTAAAAGCTCTATCCCTTACAATCTAGAAAAGACAACAAAATGGGGGAGATTCTCTCTTATGAAGAAATATTATCCTGCTAATCCACTGATTTTTATCCCAGTGAGACCTGTTGCAGACTCCTAACCTACAAAACGCGAAGATTAACTTTGCGTTGTTTTAAGCCAGTGCATTTATGATAATCTGTTATAGTAGTAATAGAAAACTAAAACAAACCTTCTTTTTAAGAACCTTACCTCCAGAATGCTTTTCCCCTCTATTATCATACAGTTGTTTTGCTCTTGAGCAATAGATGGTGCTAAGTATCCATGTTTCCAGTGTTGTCAGCCAGCTCCTCCAATTTAAAATAATTAGGACCACGTGATAACAGTTGAAACAGTTACTTGCGAAAGTCTACAAATCACATTGTTTCACATTCAGAAAATCTTCAGCAGAGTAGGCAGGAACACCAGGATGTTGGAGACTTGGTTGCTATTATTCAAAAATAACTACTTATTAAAAACCCAAAGAACAATGGAACATTTTCTCTTTGCCATATCCACTTGCTTACATCCCCTTAAGAATATTAAGATGTGAACTCCACCTCCCCCCCCCACCGCCCGCTTTCAAAAAGTGAGCACCCTGAGGCCACAGAGTATATGAAAGTGAATTGGAGATTAGGAACTACAAGGACAAGATGTCTACAAAAGGAGTTATGTGGCTGTTCGTTTTTTCATCTGTGGTGTGGTACAACACCTAAGAAAAGGCTGTGAAAGATGCCATTCAAATTTTTTTCTCACAAATTAGTCCACTTAAATGTATTAGTGCTGACTCTGAACAAATGCAACATTATTTATATTTAGTTCCTAGTGGATGAGATTATATCTGTTTGGCTGTTTTGTGATAGCCTAAAGTATGGGTCTATATAGATTTTTGATATTTGATTATTACAACTTTTAAAAAGCGTGATCTGTGATATGATAATATTTTAGACCACAGTTCTACATTCAATTCTCTTCAATCTAATTGGAAGAAATGGGTGGTTGACATACTGGGTTTGATGACAAGTGTTGTATAATCTAGCTTATTGCTACTCAAGGAAACCCTTTATAAGAGGGAAAGAGGGTGCATTCTGAGGTGTTCAGGGAGCCATGTGTTTGGAAAAGATTTAGGAGCGCTCGATGAGCTCAGTATCAGTATAATCACTACTTTCATCCCTTTCCTTTTCTAAATAGTAAATTAAATGTACTTATTTTCTGAAGATAAGCAAACACATCCCTGATGGATGAATATCTTTCAACTGAGAGTGAAAGCAGGAAATACATACTCTCCCAGAAAAACCACACACTCATGGGAACTGAATGTTGAATGCTCTGAAATTCTGAGACCATCGACCAGCCACAGATAATGACAGAAATGTCAAGGGGACAACGTATAATGTCAAGGAGACATCTCATTTCTGTTTAGGTAAATAACTTCTTAATCTTCTCTAAGCACATTTCAAGACTTTATCTATTTGTAAGTCTCCTCCATCACTCAAGAGCTAGTCCCAGGAAGGCTTCTCTCCTATTTTAGGTAAAACTGAGGAGCCAAGGGAAAGACAGTATATTTGCACAGTGACTAACTACCCCAAGCCACTCTTTATTCTGAGTACTATTGTTTTCTGCTTGGGCTCTTGAATTAACAAAATTAAAGAAATGTTTAAAGGGATTAAATCAGGTAATTGGAAAGAAATAGAAGTCATCAAGGGTAATGCAAATGAAAATATTCTTTAAAAATTAAAGTTCATTTTAAAAAATCTAAGAAAGAAAAAAAAAAGAGGGAAGAAAAAAAAGTAAGGAAAGGGGAAGCCAGAGTTGTGATTTTCAGTTGAGGAACCAGGGAATTGGCAGTAGTTTTAACTTTCAGCAGTGTCATGAAACATAAGAACAGGGGCACCCGGGTGGCTCAGTGGGTTAAGCCTCTGCCTTCAGCTCAGGTCATGATCTCAGGGTCCTGGGATCAAGCCCCGCATGGGGCTCTCTGCTTAGCAGGGAGCCTGCTTCCCCCTCTCTCTCTGCCTGCCTCTCTGCCTACTTGTGATCTCTGTCAAATAAATAAAATCTTTTTAAAAAATAAAACACAAGAACATTTTGTAGTAAATCCAATGTCATGGGCAAAAGATTCTCACCACCTAATATATAGGAATTTATAGAAATTATTCACATTGTATTTATATACTTCTCAGGAATGGGGTGAATGATTGTGTGCGGCAAGGAGGAGGGGTGGCCTAGCATGGGTGGGGTTGCGTGTACAGAGATAAGAAGGTGGATGTTGAGGAGGTGGCCAAGAGGTTTTGATCACCAGTTTCGGCTAAGACTGACTGAAATGACCAGCAGAGGGACTCCAAAGTTCACTCATGAACTGTACTACAGGCAAGAACACTTTAGAAGATTTGGATTTATGAATACATCATGCGAAATAGTTAAAATATAGATAAAATACAGCAATAGGTATTAGTCATTAATTCAGAGGAAGAAACTCAGATGCTTAAAATTGAGACTTTCAAAGACCATCAGTGGGGATAAAAGAGACCCTAGTAATTGATTTGAAAGATTTGTTAAATAGCTAAATTTAGTCCAGGTTCCCTGCTAACAATTTAAGACACTGGTAGGCAGGCACTGTTTTATTTCACTACATTTCCAGTGTCTCTGTTCTGCCAGAAGGTGTTGCTATAATATAGCTGGGCTTGGAGGACAAAGTAATGTGGAATGAAATGTGGTCAGACTGGATAAAAATGTAAACCATATAAGTATATAGAATTCAGGCACAAAGATATCCATTATATGGGGAAAAGAGGGCTTTACTGTAGTATGTGTCCCCGCTATAAATAGCTCGGCAAAATGTAAACATGAAATATTTCCCTAGTGATATTTGCAGCCGTATAAACAGTAGCCCTACTTTTCTTTTCATTAACTCTCATTTCTTAATAAAGGGACTTCTGTAGGGTGAAATTTGGGCAAAAATAGCAATGATCTGTAACTTTTTCATAACAGGGTATAGCATACATGGAATAAAAACTGGAATTTAAAACCAGCAGGGTTTTTTTTTTTTTAACAAACACAGCTTTGCTTTAATGTATAAAGTCCCATATGTTACAGAAACAAGCACAGTGGGTGCATGAAGGAAGACAAATTAACAAAGGATTGAAGAAACTGGAATACAGTCCTCTTTAAAAAAAAAGAAAGTTAGGATTTCTTCCAATATTGGTAAACAAAACTCAAATGGAATACTCCTTCTAAAAATCTCATGCAGTCAAAACTGATTTTTTAAAGTTTTAAAACTGATTATTAAAATAGATGTCTTTTAACTGAGTTAAAATGTATTCTTACTCAGCCTTAATCCAGAAAATATTAATTTTGCTCTCAAAATTCAGACCAGTGCAACTAATTTCTTTTATGAAGACATTTATGCCATGCAAGGCAAAATAAGTCAAGTATTTTAAATATGGGACTGCAGTTAACCCCAAGTTAACTCAGCAAAGGTGAACACACCAAAAATAAACTAAGACACACAGATAATCCAGCCTCTTGTAAAAGACTAGGTATCAACTTTCCTCCCTTCTGACTTTTTTTTTTTTAACCAAACTGGTAAAAATGGACCAATGGCATTTGTTGTGAATGTTCTTTCCATCTTGTTTTGCTCAATTTATACTCCGCTTCTATTGAAATTCAGTCAGTGTATGATTCTGTGCAGAAAGTTTCCCTGAACCCTAGGGCCAGACAAGGTACCTTGTCTGTATCACAGGGCACCCTGCACCTAATTCCACCATTGCACTTACTGTGTTAAAAGCGAGGCCAGGCCTTATTGGTCTAATGGTTACTTAGCACCGTGCCTATAAGTTGGATAAATGTCTATGGGACTGAACTGAAATGAATTAAGACTAGATAGTCCTAAAATAGTTCTTCAGCCGTAAGTTTTGGGTTTCATTCAATCCCAATTGTAATTGCCTCTGCAGAGCTCTGTGGGAAATTGAGAATCCCGTTCCTTAAAAAGAAGCATGACACACGCTACAGGGGTAGGCCTGGTTAGGGATGTCTGCATCCAGATGTGTTTGAACATCATACTGTGAATCAAGGGGCTACCCAAGAGTTCAGCAGGGTTGTGTCTAGGGTTTGGGATTTCCTTACTGATTTCTTCTTTACTGGGGACCAGAAAGGGGGGAAACAATCAGGACCAATCATCAGGTTTTCAAGTTCTGAGAGTTCTGTGGAAGAACTGTGGAAGTGGAAAACACATTCTGAGAATAAATTTATTATGTTTTTAAATCTTAGGTATGTAAGTGACAGGAGATATAGGGTGGTACTCACATTATGAACATAATTCAAGAATGGTAGGCAAAGTACCCATAAATTGCCATAACAGGTTTTGGAAGACTGAAATGAAGTAATTATGAGACTTCAGTATAATGTCTTTTTCTAATCAAAATCAGAGATGTCATTTATTATTTTAAATGTTTTCCTTTTTTCTTTTTTTTTGGTCTAAGGTACATTAGTTTTCCTTCTTGTATGGCTATATTTGAGCATCTTTGTTTTTTTTTTTAATTGAGGTTTAATTGACATACAACATTATATTAGTTTCAATACAAATAATGGTTCAATATATGTATATATTGCAAAATATTCAACACAATATGGTGAGCCTCTTGTTTTTTATCATCACCTCTGATGTATAATGGACTCTTGGTTAGTACAGAAAAAGTTTTAGCCCAATTCTAAGTCATAAAGCATTTTAAGAGGTAATATTTGTTTCTTTTTCATAAGTAGCCATTTTCTATTTTATATGAATGAGTTAAAAATTATTATTGTATATTCTCATAATAGCTTTGGTTGACCCAAAAAGAAACTCAATAGTGGAATTGAGTCTATTTGGGAAGAAATAAACTGCTTATTTTAAGGTTATTTCCTAACTATTTCTAGGCACTTAAGTAGTGGTGAACCAATAATCTGAACAATAAGGAAGCAATATTTCCCTCCATGTCAAGATTGGATCCTTAAACTGAGGCAGCAGTCAAAGGAACAGCTTTTTTATATGTGAAAGACATTAGCAACCAGCTAAGTCTATGTAGTACATAGTGAGATGCAGTTTTATTGTATCTTTATTTATTTGAGACCTATATTTGGCAATTAAGATTGTGATATCTGGTGGAACACTATGTATTTATTAGATTAAGTAAAGAAGAAAAACCTAAAGATTAAGGCAGATCTGCACCTAACCTTATATTAGGCAGTCGTGAATTATGTGTTCATCAATTACATACTGAATGCCTATTCTGTGCCAGGCACTGTTCCAGGCCTTTGTGATACATGTGTAAGCCAGACAAAGAAGCCAGACTTTGTGGAGCTCACATTCTAGCAGAGGAGTCGGGGGTCGAAGCCCAAGTGGCAGGAGCTGGGTGAGCCACAGGGAGGGAAATAGGAAATAAGGTCAAAGGTGTTTGTGGGGGCCTGATCATGTGGGCCTTAGAGGCCATTGTAAGTACTTTGATTTAATTCTGAGCCAGATGAGAGCATGGGAACGCTTGAGCAGAGGAGTGATGTGATCTGGCTGCTGTATAGACTGTAAACAGCAGCAGGCTTGTTAGGAGGCTGTTAGTAATCCAGATGAGAGGTCCTGATGGCTTGGACCAGTGGGATAGCTGCGGAGATGGTAAGAAGTGTGTGCATTCTGGGGGTGCCTGGGTGGCTCAATTGGTAAAGCGTCCTATGCTAGATTTCAGCTCAGGTCATGATCTCAGGGTTGTGAGATTGAGCCCCATACTGGTCTCCACGATGAGCGTGGAGGCTGCTTAAGCTTCTCTCTCTTCCTCTCCCACTACTCCCCATTCCTGCTTGTACACACTCTCCCTCTCTCATTAAAATAAAAAAATAAAATAAAAAGTTTGCATTCTGGATGTATTTTAAAGGCAGAGCTAATAGGATTTCCTGCAAATTAGATAAGATCTGAGAGAGACAGAGAGTTAAGGGTAATGCTAAGGTTTTCATCCTGATCAGCTGGAATAGAAGGAACATGTTGAGGGGGAAGGAAAGAGTTGATGACAATAAGTACAAACAACTCTTCTGAGTGGTGTTAGTAAAGAAAGGAGCAAAGAAATGGCATGCTAATCACAGGAGATAGGCAGTCAGGAGAACATTATTTTGGATGGGTGAAATAACAGCATGTCGATAGCTCCATGGGGATGATACAGTAGGGAGGGAAATTTTAATGATGCAGGAGAAAGGGGAGAATTTCTGCAGTAATGTCCTTAGTAGGATAGAGGGACTGGGATCCAGTGTCCTAGTGGAGTGTTGGCTTTAACTGGAGAGTAGACAGTGCCTCTATGGTGACTGGCAGGAAGGCAGCAGATGTAACTGAGGCAGGACTGGAACTCAAATAGAGGTCTGTCAGACTCGGAGCTCAAGCTTTATCCACTATGCTATAAGAAAGGAAGAAAAAAGTAGAGCTAATCTGGCATTGAACTACCTGCTTAGGAAATATTCAATAAATATTAAGCAAAGAAAGGAGAGCTGTCTCTTATCTTAATAGAGTTTGAATCTCCTTTCTTAGAGCATGTTAAATGCCCTTTAGTTGTTTTACTTGATTATAGTAAAGGAATGCTAAGTTGTAAGAGAATGGGATATGTCCTCACAAGGGAGGTGTGTTCAGAGTCTGGGCCCAAGACACAGTGGGCTGTCTCCTTTCTGAAAGTGCTTTCAGAGATAGTCTTTGGACTTCTACTCTTTACCAAGAGTTCATGTGATTGTGTATGACTTTTGCCATCTGTGTGAATTATACTTTCAAGAATGGGAGGATTATATGCTGTGGTCATTTAGGCTTTGCTTTCAAAAATCCAGTATTTTGTTTTGTTTTTTTTTTGTTTTTGTTTTTGTTTTTTTTTTTTTTTTTGCAGTGGGGCTAGTATGTACCACCACACATCAGAAATGGCTGCAGAAAGATTAACACACAGCTCTTGCTAATGGATAGACAGGTAGGCCAGGTAGGAATTGACCCAGAACATTTAATAATAGATAACTGTCCAGGGATAAATATGAATTGTGAAAGGACGGTGGTCTAGCTTTTTCTCCCTAATGTTTCTTTACTTCTTATGTTAATTGATGTTGTGTGACTTGTGGTTACTTTTTGTAGCAGAAAAAAAATTTCTTATTCCAAATACTATAGCTACCTTGCATGCCTTTATTTCTTCTCTTCCACCCTTCCTCTTTCCTTTCCTTCCTTCATTCCTTCTTTTTTCCCTTCTTCCCTCCCTTCTAGTCTTTCTCAAATGCTTTCTGCATAATGAGGCCTTTCAAGGAACCTATAGTCCATTCTTCCTAGAACTTGCCAAAGAAAGAGAGAATAAATCTAAAGTAATAGAAAACTAACTTTGCCTACATTTCTGTTAGAAAGGGATTTCCATCATCTGTTTGCTTCTCTGTGTGAGCATCAGAGCCCTGTGTGCAGCTGCAGAAATAAGCACTGTGAGTTATGCCGCAGAGTAGATTCTGTCCATGATGATGGCCCATCAAGCAGCCATGTGAGCAAAAATCGATCATTTTCCTTTTCTTTCCTACCTAGGGCATCAGAGTCTAAAAAGGTAGAAATTCTCATTGAATTATCTTAGTTTACCGAGAAGATATTTGCAGGGAAGTCCATGTGGACGTGAAGCAATGAAAATCAAGTTCACTTTCTCTTGGAACTATAAAATACAACTCCCTCATTGTCCATCATCCATATTTCTCACCCTTTGTACAGCCTATCTGAACCCTGTCTCTCAGGTTATAACTGTTTCCCCACTTTCCTTACTAGACTATGGGTATCTTAGTTGCTTTTGAACTCCAAGGTCATATATAGGGTGGATCACGTACCAGGTGGTGAGTAAATGTTTGAGCAATGAATGGATCAGTGAATCAATGAATGAGTTACTTTAGAATATACTTCCTATTGATTTGTGTTCAATTCCATGCTTTTCTTCCTTCCTGTCTTTCTATCGTTCTTTTGCTTGCTTGCTTTTTTTTTTTTTTTAAAGCTCAGGCTGTCCCTATGCCTTAAGATTGCATACCCTTTGCTGCATCCTCCATGGCTTGACCTGGAAAACTCTATGCTGCCCTGTAGCAGAGGGTGGTACATGAAAGGTGCAAGTTACAGACCCATTCACATCAAGAAGGCTTCCAAGAAACGTAGGTGTGTGACCACCAACATTAGTTAAAAATTCTAGAAACTTATAAGAACAGTTACATAGAACCTTACTATTTTCAAATTGCTTTTACTCACAAAGTAAAGGGTTTAAGTTCAGGTGTATGGCGGTATGAATGACGTATTCTTGTGGAAACACTGTGTTAGCTCCTGATGACTTCTCCTTCATTTTAAAGAAGAAAAAGTAAAGTCAAAATAATTTATGTAATTCTTCCTTGACCAATCAGTTGTAGTTGATGCCAAGGACGCTTGGGTTTTGGTGATGGAGTCAAACTGTTAGAACACGGAATGGGTGTGATTCAGTAGAGTTTACCATGTCACCATTTCTATTTCATCCTCTAGGTTGCAGAAGGGTCATTACTTGGACACTGCATGAAACCTGGGCATGCTCGAAGAAACTGGTGGATGAATGGCAGTAGTAAGGCTATGCTTTTTCTTGTCATTAAATCTCAGTTTGGGTACAGACTCTGCATTTTAAAAGAGAAGAGAGCAAAAACAGAACTAGGACTAATTTGTAACAAAGTCACAGAACACACACAATATGTTCATAACTGGACCATGAATGTGTTGCCTGTTCTTGGCAACAGGAGGCCAATCTGTTTCACCACTAGATCTTTCACGTCCAGAGGATATAGGGGTGGACACATCACTGGCCATATAAGGAATAAAAATAATGATGTTAAGTTTTTAAAAGAGAATATATTGTAAACTGTGACTTCCTCGTTGCTTTTGATAGAGGGTTTTGTTTATTTATCACCCCTGTCCAAACAAAATAAAATCCAAGCCAGTAAGGATGAGGAGGGAAGGCTTGCACGAACAGTACAGCTTTTCTTGAACTTCAGTAGGGCAAAGCAATCTGGATCTCCCCACCTAAGTCAGTACTTAAGTCTTTCTCATAAAATTTAGAGAAGATCCTAATTCATTTAGTGCAGATAATAAGATTAATTGAAGGATGATGAATCATAGAATCTGGCACAGTACATCCTGGGGAATAGCTTAATGAGTATAAATTGAAATTCTATCGCATGACTAAGAGTTAAAAGTCAGCTGCTAATATCTGTTTATTCTCCTCCTTTTTTCAGTTTTACCTCAAAATGACAGCAATAATGTTTATATCCACATTTTCTGAGGACAAATGATCAGTAAGGGAAAGAGTGTTCAAATATATATATTTCCCCAATTTGGATATAATACTTTTTATCTTCAGGAGAGCCTTAATTATAATAGTGTTTTTTTTTAAGCAATGGTTTCTGAAGTCCTCTAGGGCAGCGTACCCTGGGTACCAGAGACTTAATCAGATTTGCAGGGAAGATAATCCTTTGTTAATGTGGCTCACATAGCCATAGTTATCCAGGTTACTGAATGAACCTTCCCTTTTCTTCTGCGTGAGGAGTAGGGCAGATTGTCTTTGTTACATGGCTCCCCTTGAGTCTCATGGTGAGTGGGGTAACTAAGTGAGCTAAACACTTAAACATCCCCTAAGCCCCATCTGCTGAAATACAGTTTTGTGGGCCTTGGCAGTGACATTCACTTAAGTCAACTCCTGATTGGTCATGTGAGTGGGGAGTATTGATGATCAGTATGAGAATTATTTTATCTTTTTCCCCACTCAATTTCCTTTTTTTAATTAAGGTTTTATTTTTATTTATTTATTTGACAGATAGAGACAGAGAGCACAAGGTCGGGGGAGAAGGGGGAATGGCAGAAGGAGACTGAGAAGCAGGCTCCCCGCTGAGCAAGGAGCATGATGCCAGCTCCATCCCAGGACTCAGGGATCATGATCTGAGTTGAAGGCAGATGCTTAACTGACTGAGCCACCCTGGAGCCCCTCCACTCAAGATCCTTAATCAGAAGAATATATTGAATTCTAGAGCATGATCCAAAATAGATACCAAAAGAGAAAACATTTTTGACACTTTTTATTTTTTATTTTTTGCTTAGTACATGAGAACTGTGCTTTTCAGTCTATCATATATCTGTTGGCAGTTCAATATCTAAACAAATATTTAGTTCATTGTAAAGTGCAAATACAGTTCAAGTCCATTCCAACCAGAGAGCTCTCCTTAAGTCCAAAAGCAAGAGAGTAGGAAGAGTGAGACAGAAAGGAGAAAAGCTGCTTGCTCCTCAGAATTCCTCTGAGCACAGGGAGCTGGGGCACTTAGCCCTTGTTAATTGCAGATTTTTCCCAAGGGCATTAACTTCCCTGCACTTGGGGATCTGCCTTGCTCGCAGCTTGATCCAACTCCTGAGGCTTGGGAAAGGGCTTGAGACATAAAAATGAGAGATATGGTGGGCCCTTAGGCCAGGATGCCTTTAGCTTGCATTAGGACTGTGCTTCATTGTTGCAAGTGAAATCCAAGGTGATGTCAGAGGATATGTTGTGAAACAGCAAAAGTGTGTACTTCATCCTCCTGTGTAGAATTTTTTGAGCCATAGTTCAAAAATAAAATACTTTTTAACTTATTTTTCTCAATGAATGTTCTAGTAAAATTGGTGCACCAGGGAGCATGTTTATTGTGTGGTGTTGAATAGTAGTGACATACCTATTTAGAAGCCCAGCAGTAAATGCTAATTTGGGAATCGTGGTAAGAGATACACAGCTTGTCTAGGTGGGGACGGGCAGCCCTCTGTGGCTTCAAAAGGAAAGAAGGTAGCTTCGCACTTCTTTTTCATCTGTTCCTATAGCTTCTCCAGATTTCATTAATCTTTCTGTGTTAGCTCCTACTGTAGAATGGAGTCATTATATTTTCTTTATGTAGTAGTCACAGAACTCTGAGGTGCTTGAGACACAACTGTGCATCCCACAGCTCATAGAACAGCAGAAGATTGGCCCACACTTTAATGGCCCACACTTTAATTCCAAGCCCAGTGCCTTTTCTGTTAACTAGAGCAATCCCAGAGTGGCAAATATTGGTTGAAAGTTGTGTCTAGATGCAGATCTGTTTGATCAAATAGCGTGTTACACACATTGCAATTTATTGACAGGCTGCAGAGCTATGCTAAGAAAAAAGAGCCAAGGGTACTGGGGTGGCTCAGTCAGTTATGCATCTGCCTGGGATTCGGTCATGATCCTGGAGTCACAGGAATGAGTCCTACATCAGGCTTCCTGCTTAGGGGGCCTCTGCTTCTTTCTCTGACCCTCTCCTCTCTTGTGCTCTCTCTCAAATAAATAAATAAAATCTTTAAACAAAACAAAACAAAACAAAAAAAAAGAAAGAATAAAGAACCCAGGAAATGAGTCCAAAGAAAGGAATTGAGTCTGATTTATATCACTTAAGGGCAGGAGAAAAAAACATTTTTCTGAGTACTTGATCTACAGAAAACGTTAGCCCAAGTCTTTTATATACAGTTGCAGCAGTTAAGTTTTATAAAGTTGCTGTGAACATTGAATTTGTGAATATTGAATAATTGCTCCTAGGGGAAATACAACGTTAGGTTCCTATAAGCCTCCAGTCACAATATTTTTGTCAATTGGTAAATATATAACCTTGCTTTATGTATGTTTCTGTTTAAAGATGTCTTATTTAATATACATCGTTGATCCACTAACATGGAACTCATGGCCAACAGCACTAAACTCATGCCCGAATGAAGCTTATCTAACACATGTATTTTCTTGTGAGGCACATCAGAGCCTCCTTGTGTTTAGGAACACTAGACGTCACTTTAGCACTACACTTGGGTGGAAGGGAGTTATAAATGGTGAAATCACCAACAAAACCCACACGAATGCAAAAAACAATGTCATTAAATAGGCCTTGAAAAGGACAGTTGTTTACAGTAAGAGAGCTAAAAGGGAGAAAGCAGAGCATTGCTGTTTTGCGTCTCATCTGGGAACACATGCTTCAGGTGACTTACAGGTGTTGCTCTGTGCATGTCTGTAAATGACCACAGAAGCACCATGAGTATTGATTTTGGTGTTATAAATACATTTTAATGAGTAGGAAAAGTCACAAATAATGAGGATTCACAAATAGTGAATTATGTTCATCTCATTTAATCTTTACAAAAACTCTGGGCATTATATTGCCTTTCCCCAGGTTTATAGGAGAATAAAGTCCATTAATTAGCCCCAACACAAAGCTACTGTGTGGGCAATGGGAATATTATACTTATTGTATGTTTTCTTTCAGCTCAAATAGTTCAATATGTATCTTAAAGATAGTGTCTCTTTCAAAAACATAAGCACAATCCTACTGTCATACCTAAAGTACCTGGCAGTTCCTTATTCTACACAAAAAAAATGAGTGTTAAAATTTCTCTAATTGTTTTATCAATCATTTTTTACAGTTGGTTTGTTTGAGTCAGGATCCAGTAGGGTCCACATGTTGTTTGGAAGATGTGTCTCTTACTTGTCTTTTATCCCATAAGTTCCGCCTCTTTCTTTTTTTCCCCTCCCTTGCAATTTAGTAATTGAAAAAGTGTTATTTTTCTATTTCCATTTTTTCACTGATAGCCACAACGCTCATAAAAGACGGGAGGCTCAACTTTAGTAATTATGAAAGATCCTAACATAGTTAACATGCACACCTGTTTTCTGATTTGCTGTTTGTTTTGAGCTTTTCATTCTACTCTTATTGCCCCTTCATTAAGCTTCTTTCAATCCATTTATATTTTTCCATCTTATTATATTGCATGTATTATTGTAAACCAGCTCAAAAAAAATTTTTTGTGCATGTGCAAGGATATTCCTATCAGTATATGTATATGGAAACAAACCCGAGTGCTTCTCTTTTTCTATTCTGCTTATTCTGTATTGCTGAGTTTTATTTTCCCCCAGACTCACATGGTAAACAGGTATGCTAATAATATTTGCTATCCTGTCAGAGTTGCATTGCAGAGAAAGGAGGTGATATATGGGCCTGACACACATAATTAAATAATAAATGCTTGCTGAATGAATGAGTAAATGAATGATTAAATACAAATGCTTCTGAAACTGTAAAAATGCTATATAAATGTTGTTAAAAATTATAAATGACTGAATGAAACAGCCTGAATAGAGGAAAGAGAATTCTCTCTCGGGAGAAGATTTTTATTGCTCACTTGTAAAGCTAACTTTATTAATAAAGTGGATTATTTAAGGCTTTGGTTTCTTTCCTCTCTCTACCTCTCTGGCCATTTCCCTGCCCATTAGTACCAACAGGAGAGGATGAGCAGAGAAAGGAGGTGAAAGGTCAGCTTGATTTGACTTTTTTTTTTTTTTTGAGGACCCAGAAGTTGTATCAGGGAAGACGTATAAATGTATTGAGATTGTTTGTTATTGTTCTTAATGAATTTCAATTATTTATTTATTTTTGTCCTAGACACTAAAGTGTAAACTCCACGAAGGCAGGAATTTTATCATTCTGTTTACTGCTCTATTTCCTTACCTAAAATAGGACCTAATTAATGATGCATAATAAATATTTGTTAAATAAATACCCATATATCACTGTTGCATTGACTAGAATTAGACCTGGTTCTTAAATGCTGTCTTAGCCAGTCCAGGCTGCTTTAACAAAATCCCATAGATTGGGTGGCTTAAACAAAATACATTTATTTCTCATAGTTCTGGAGTCTGGGAAGTCCAAGATGAAGGTATGGCAGATTCACTGTCTAGTGAGAGTCCTTCTTCCTGATTTGCAGATGGCCATCTTCTCATTGTATCAGCATATGGTAGGGAGCAGAGACAGGAACAAGCTCTTGTGTCTCTTTTCATCAGGGCACTAATCCCATTCATGAGGGCTCCACTCTCATGACCTGATTACCCCCCCAAGGATCTCATCTTCTAAAACGATCACATTGGGTGATAAGATTTCAATATATGAATTTGGGGGAGACACAAACATCCAGTCCATATCAAATGCAATGGACAGGCTGGTCATAGTGTTAGTCAAGTCTACCTTCCCTGCTAAGAGAAATGGTCACATCCCTGGTTCTCTCTACTGAGAAAGATGCTTTGAACTTTTTCTTAAGCAGGGGTGGCCATCTTTTATGCTTTAGATCTCCTCTATCTTCCATCTAGATAATCCAGAGATAGGTACCTGAACCAAAATTAGCCAAATCCACGGGATTGCTTGCCAGTGACACATGAAATGGTGATCTGGCACAAAATTTCTGCCTAAAGGAGACTGATGGTAGGCAAACCATGAAGGACAAAGAGAAAACTAAAGCTTTGAGTAAATCAGTTTTGTGTATGCAGAAGCCGTCAGAAATGAAGCCATGATATAGGGGGAAAAACAGCATTTGTTCTGGGGTGACAGTTTAGGTTGGTAATGACAAGTGGAGGAAGTAAAGGCTAAGAAATGTTGAGTGAATTACAGCAAGGCTTTGATAAACCTCTGTGCTTTAGAGGGGGTCTTGGGTCAGATTCCCTGGAAACAGACTCTGAGATGATTTGTGTACAGGAGGTTTACTGAGGGCAGTTCTCTGGGAAATCATCTGTAAGGGAGAAAGGAAAGCAGTATTAAGGAGAGAGAGAGAGAGAGAGACTGAACTCAGATGCAGTGGCATCAGGCCTCTTTGGATCCAATGGAAGCTCTGGAGCTGGGATGGCCCATCAAAGTTACACCTGAGTGAGGTAGGAGGGAGAGCCTTTGACCCCTCCCATAGACCAGTCCTTTCCTGGGGGCTGCTTCCTAAGAGGCTGTGTAACTTTGAATAAGATGGCTCCTTTTGCCAAGGGTGATTCCTGGAGAGGGACTCTATCAGTGACCAGCCGCCAATGCAGAAGGTGTGGGGAACGAGAACCTCGTCCTAAAAGGGGAGCCTGGGTAGTGAATGCTGCTATCCGCAGTAAGAAGTGATAAAATAATTCAATTTTTAGAGCTAAGACCCTTTTTGTTTTTAAATTTTGCCTTCATCTCTGTGAAGCCCAGGCACATGATTGTTTTGGATCCCCCAAAGATTCAGTTTTTGAATGTACGTATCCATACAATGTCTCCTCCCATTTCTGAAGGTAACTTATCTCTTACCTAACATAAGGAGAGAATCCAATCTATTAAGCTGTATGGGGAAGAGCATGGACATTAGAGGCTTAAGGCTGGAAGAATACAATTAATCAGTTTTAATATTAATAGACCCACTAATGTTAAATCAATATTGAACTTTCCTATTTATGAATGAATTCACTGAAATCTATGAATCCGGTACCTACATAATGGATATTGATTCTTTCTTTATGAGAATTTCAGAGTGTAGAGTATCCATGAGGGCAAGGTTTGGATTAATTTCTGTGAGTAAAAGAGATCATTCTGAGACAGTTGCCAAGTCCCTGAAGGTACACAGGGACTGAAGCAACAACTTAATTTTAGGAGAGGGCTGTCAGCATGGCTTCTTGGCATACAGATGATCTTTGGATCTGGGAAGGCCCAGACGTGAGTTCTGGCTCTGTCATTCTGTTTCCTTGGGTGAGCCCCTGAACCTCTGGAAGTCCCCAGTCTTCGTTTCTAAAATCGAGATCGCAGTCTATTACTCCAAGCACTGTTGTGAGAGCTAAATGAAATCACATGTAAGTCTCCCAAGATAGTGGTCCCTTGTAGTAGCCAGTCTCTACATGGTAGCCATCGTTTTGTGTTTTTTGCTGTCAGTCCTTACTGACTGCCTGGAATCCTGATTCATCTTGTTAGTGGTTGAATGCAGTTAAAACTCATGGAATTGATTCTTGTCCTGTAACCAGATTCCAGGGGCTTTAGAGTTGCCTTGGGAATATATGGTGGGAGGGGACTAGGACTGAACTAGAGTCTTGACTTAAGCCATAGCCTTCCTGTAAATCAAACCCAGCCCAGGAATTTCCTTGTCTGGAGCCATCTCTTAACCAGTGGATCAGACCGAGGGCCTCTGCCAATGGGTCAACTATAGGAGGATTTGCCTAATTTAGCATCATGTATGGCATATGGTAGGTGTTTGATACATATGGGCTCTCCTTTCGCTCTTTTAGTACAGGTACATTTCTTGAACTCTTCAGAATCCCAGGAAGATGCCTTGAAATTTCTCTGAACTCACAGAGAGTTCTTCAAAGCAGGATACCAGTGATTGATGGAAATTCCATAAATCGTCGGCTTCTAAAGTTTCCCTGCTGGGCCCTCCAGGTGCTAAATTATTACAGTCCCATAGTCAGAGCTAGGTCCCATGGAGTGGGAACTTCTGTCACGAGTTCGGCTCCAGGGAATAATATTTCTGGTTTTAGGTCAGTCCTGTAACAAAAACTGCAACACCCCCAGCAGAATGTGGTGGCAAACAGTGGCACCCTGGGGGGCCATTCCAACTGCCTGCTTTCAGGTCTGTGGTCTCCAAGCACAAAAAATAATCCTGAATTAGATGTGTTCTTATAATCTAGGGAAGGCCTTTAAAAAATGTTGGAACAAATAGTGTCCCAAATTGGTTCCGTAATTAAGGTATGCAGAGCTCGGCTTCAAAGATCCCTTACGTCTGTTTTAAGGGATGCTGTTAGTGAGCAGATAATTGTATATAGTAGCTGTAGAGCCATTAGAGGAGCTTAATCTACACAGAAAGCTTTGGATATTAGGTGCTTCTGGGACATCGCTTCTACAGTAATGTCTCATCTGCAGATATTACCCCAAATGTGCACTTTTCTCCATTATATTTTATTTTTTAAAGCCAGAGAGTTTGCATTTGGGTACAGTTTTGTGACAGGATGAATAGGTACCCAAAAGATACTTTGATTGCTACAAAAGGTAAAAACATAATGAGAAAACTAATAAAGATTGTAAGGATACAGTTCTCCTGACCTGCTAAACTTGTGTGTGGAGTGGAGAAGCAGTCCCAGGACGGCCCCAGAGAGGGCACATTATATTTGGTTTGGAGCCAACCACGTGTCAGCCACTGTTTTAGGGCCCATATCTTATCCTCGAGAATTCAGGACCGTAGGAGGTGCAAAATTCAAAATGAATCTAGGAGTTTTGTTTTTGCTAAGGCTTTTGGTGGAGAACAGATTAAACAAACATGGGACTATGGCTAAGAGAAAAAGATTGAGGACAAGTATTCCTTCTGGACAGTCAGCTTCCTGTTTGTGTCAACCAAAAGTCTTTCTCCCCGATTTGTAATAAATATGCTCTTGTAAGTAATAATTCTCAAACATCTGGGGAGTAAAACCAAACCACCTCAAACGGTGACAGGTTTAATGAGAAAAAGAATCCCTATTCCTTGCTGAGCCGCTTTAAATAGTATAGGAATTATTATTATTATTGTTGTTGTTGTTGTTAATTATTATTTTTAGTGCCTGCTCACGTCCAAGTTCCCCTCACCCTCAACGCACATACACACTTTCAACTTTTACGGTCTAATCTCTTGCATAACGGGCCACGTACAAAGACTTGGTTAAAAAAACCCTCCTCCCAGCCTGTTGCAATATTTATAAAGCCCGTGGCTTTTTAACACACTGTGAGAAGGGCTTAGTAAAACAAAGGGCATCACAATTTATTGTTTTAAGATTATTGATTCAATAAATTAACAATAATTTCCATGAAGGGTAGGAACCCCGGTGCCATAAAAGTTTATTTATTCCTACTTTAAGTAGCATTGATTAGAGTATTCAAATCATGCCAGTGCTCTATAATCACTCTTTATAGGTGAAATGCCCTCTGCTGTGCAGGAGACAGTAAAATAAACATTCAACCAGAAGTGACAATGGCTCCTTTAAAAACCAGAAACACTAGATTTTTTTTTTTTTTTTTCAAGAGGGAAGGAACAGTTCAGATAGTGCTTTTAGCACGTGCTGTGTGCATGTTGGGCCCTGCTCCCTGATCAGTTGCAAGGACATAGTTTTAAGAGGGTATTGCCATTATTAGCAAGCAGGTAGGATCTAAATGGTGACATTCATAGCCCATCCTTCACACCAACGGATTGTATTGTGGTTGTTGTTGGGCTTTAAAGCATCATTCTATATTGCGTTCAACAACTAGGTGGTTTTTTGGTTTGTTTGTTTGTTTCCATGCAAGTATTGTTTCAGCTCTTTTGTTCCTGAAGCAGTGACTAACCATGCAGGGTGACTTGGTGAGGGCATTGTAAAACTGCTAATAACTTGAACAAACAGGCACTGCCTTTTATTCCACAGCCACAGGACAGATTAGTTTGCAATAACTATATGAATAGATGAGAACAATGGGCAGGCTCACTCCTCAGGCACCATAGACCTGCACTTGGGTTTCTCCTGTCCTCAGGATCAGTTCTTCTTCACAGCCCACCAATAGGACAGGGTCAGGTTTCCCTCTCACGTAGTCACCCATGCTGTTTCTCTCCTTTCTTTGACATCTGTTTAACATGTTTTATTTTGGAACTTTCATGCTATATTTTCCTCTGGAATTTCTTTTCTTTTCCACCAACAAGAAATCTCTTACTGCAGTATGATTTAGAACTGGGCAGTGGCAGTAATTAATACAATGAAATGAAATAAAATACAATAAAGCTCTTAGTAACCAAAGGCTTATGATTTACATAGGCTTTAAATGATGGTTGGTGTTAAATTGTTTCTCAGAATGCAACTCAGGAATTTGAAGTTGTCAGATTAACTGCTGTATTTACTGGTCTGTTTGATTAGGTGAGCATAGTTTATATTCCCTCTTGGAAACCTAAATAGCAACCATTTCCTACCAAAACAGCTCTGAGAACAAAGGCCCCATTCACAGGGCAGTGGGCATTGCTCTATAGGCCTTTGTATCTGAAACAACATGGTTACTAAGGACTTCGAAAGGGAAAGGTGCAACTAATTTTTTAAATGTACACGTAATAGGCAGAAAAAGAATCACATAGCACAGCAAACAAATATATTGTATCAAAAATGAATGGAGTGTTTTTTCTACTTCTGGCCTTGTCTCCAAGGCTGTAATAAAAAAGTATTGTGGCCATTTTTGCAGGACAACAGAAAAGCAACATTGGCAGGAATAATCTGGTCTCATCATTTTAAACACTCTCAGGCTTGATTAACATAATTGCAGTCCATAACCATCTCTTTGAGAACTTTCCATAGACCAGGCTCTGTAGTGGGCATTGGGGGCAAAAAAGCCAGTAAATTCCCTCTCTTCCTTTCTCCTTAGCCCTGTAGCTTACATTCTAGAATTTGGACAGTATTATGACATTGATTATTTCAGTGACAAAAAATGGGGGATAGAAGGATGGCTTCTTGGGAATGGTGACCCCTAAGCTGAGTCCTAAAGTCAGGGGTTGGGACAGCAATTTCAGGTAAAGGTGACTACACCAGCAAAGGTTGGGGAATATAGGATTTTCTACAGGAAGGTTTCTCCAGGAAGCTACAAGAGGTTCCTGACACTGAATCATCAGTACTAGGTTAGGGCTGAAAGAAGAAGAAGAGGAAGGAGAAAGCTGGATCCACATGTGTGCTAAATAGTTTGGAACTGATCCTGTAGGAGACTGTGAGCCTTTGAAGGGTCCAGAGGAGGATAAAGCCGGCCAGTCTGCGCAGTTTCAACTCCAAATTGATTAATCAGCCACTTGTATGTTTAGGGTCCCAATGCGAATTCCACATACTATATGACAATATATTAATTAATAAAATATAATATAATATAAAAATAAAATAAAATTAATTAATAAAATATGATAATATATATTCTCTTGACCCGCCTTTCCTCCCCCCGCCCCCCACCACCCGTCATTGTCTACAGTGTTTGAATGCACCAGATAGCCACTCAATATTTTACTTGTCTTGGAAAGTTAATGCATCATTCATTGAGAGAAGTCATTTGTCATCCACAAAGGTACACACCAATCATTCAAAAGGATAAATATGTGATAACTCCAAGTCCTTAGCATTTGGAGAATGTAGCTGTGTCGTGTTTAAAAGAGACTCAGAAGCATCCCTCAAGGTCATAGGGGTAATGCAAATTTGCATAATGAAAGTTTTCAAAAATTTGTTAAACACATCCTAGCCTTCTCCGTTTCAGCTGCCATATTCTGGGTGTTATTTTCCCTTTTAGCTGCATTGAGATGAAGGAGATATTTGAGCAAAGCAAATGGTCTTATGGCTATCTATATTGGAAAAACACATTTCCTTTACATATCTGCTATGTCATTCAGATGTAAAATATTTAACTTTTGATCCCAGACTGATCACACCAGCTAGTCTAGTGGCTTGGCAGGACAGCTGTGTGCATTTTCCAAGACTCCCAAGTTTTTAACCTCTTGAGTTGAATTGTTCCTCTACAACAGGAGAACTACACAAAGGGTGGAATGGGAAATTGGTCTATTAATAGGGATGGACTCGACTGACCTCTGTCTCATGGTACTCACCACTTCTGTGAGGGTAAAAATCATCCCAGGTGCTCATTAAGTATGCAGATTATTAGACATGGCCTCTGTAAGTTTTGGTTTAGTGGGTCTGGTTTTGGGTTCAGGAATCTGTTTTTGTCAAGCACTCCAGGTGTTCCTGATCTTCAGGGAACTTTGGGAAACATTGCAAAAATGATGAAGTAAATTGAGCAAAACAGCATTCTTAATACAGCTCACCATATATTATTTAAGCTCTAAGAGGAATGCTGTAACATAGAACCTTACTGAGCATCAAAATAATGAGGAAATAGTTGGGGTTGCACATTCTATAATTTTGCAAGCCACTTTAGTAGGAGGAATGACGACAATATAAAAAGCAACTGTGCCAAATTTTTTATTGGGTCTCCAGATTGCTTTACTAAAGTAAGCACCGCCAATTAGGTTGGGATAAAAAAGTTGTGGGTCAGGCTATATTTTCCTTTCATTACAAAGTGAAATAAATTTGTTATTGGTACTGTACTTAAGAAAAATAAATTCTTTGTTCCTTCCAAATATACTTTATTACATGCTGATGAAAATGAAGGTCCTCTTTTGGGTCTGTGGTACCCGTCGTGGAATCTTCCTTACTTACACCATCTCTCCGGACAATCCTATAAAAATCAAATTCATGTAAGGCAGAAAAACATGCTTTCCAGGAATGGTTTTCAAACTGTTGGGATTCTAGCCACTGGACATTTTGCCCAAACCCCAGTATTTAAATGAGTAGAAGCAGCTATGTTTTCAGCAGGGGCTGGAGAAGTGGGGGGCTGGGCGAGGTCTCCATTGTCTTCCCACCTCTCAAATCAGCACTTTACAAATGCACCAGTGTTCCATGGTCGGAGAGGAGAGGTCAAGGAGAGGATAACAAAGAGTTGATGTTACATGAAAAAGTACATTTTGGTAGCTTCTGACACATGTTCACAGACAGGGCAGAACAGAATTTGGAAAAGGGTGGTAGCCTTGGTTCACTCAGCACAGTGCCTACCATATGCCAGATACTAACGAAAGGTCTGTCGTAACGCATTGCTGTCATATGCTATCAGAGAAATTTTCAAAGTTTATCCTTTCGAAAAGAATGGTCACGACTTTAGTAAAGCACCTAGGATCTGTGGATGGAAATGGAAGGGAATGTTTCTGCTCAATTAATAAAATGTGCATGCACTTTCAGAATCATGTCCCACCAGTAACAGTGATAACCTGACTTGGTGTGCGGGCAGCCTCTGGTGTGCAGCAAGATGGACTGGGATTAGAAGGCAGGGCTGTTTCTGTTTAACTTGCTTTTCACAGGGATGCCTGCAGGTGGGCACTCAACAAATACTGCCAGTCTTAGCATCCAGAGACGTGGTTGTGATCAGTCATCATATTATTAAATTATTCATCTCATATTAAGTGACCACAATTTCAACATTGGCTTCTCTTGATAGATGTACAATTCATATAGACCATTGGAACTATATTCAGGGCGTGCTGTGATTTCATTTGCAGTGCCACTCATAGTGGAAAAAATATGCCACACTTTTTTAAGCAAACAGGCTTCTTTTCACAGTGGATAGAGAATACCATTAAACAGAGGAAACACAATATCCCTTTTCATAGCAAGAGATCAAATGTCTGCAGAAGAGTTTAATTTATACTTCTCCATGTGCCAGAGCCCAGTCTGAGACATAGCAGCATTTCAGTACTTTCAATCAGGTCATAGTTTCCACCCTGAATGACTTCATCCCTTTTAAAATAGAATAAATGGAATTCCACATTATACTATGGGTAGGGATTATAGGAAATTAAAAGACATATAGTGCTCAGCACACTAAATAATAGTGACATTGAGCTGGGAAAATAACACTTAGGCAGCAAGTCCTTCTTGGGTGTTAGTTGTTAGATTTTGCTCCAGCTTTCCAGGAGAACGGAAGAGAAGTATTGCAGCGTGGGCCAGGGAGGAAATTCTGTGCCATGCTTGCTCAGAGTTGTTCCTTTTGAAAATATATGTGAGCATTCAGTTAGATCAGAGGTGGGACTTGACTTCATTGTCCACCGGCCCTGCTGTCTGACTCTCTTCTGGATTTAGTTTTTTGGTTTTAGCGCTTTGGCGATGGGGATGATGCTGAATGAAGCTCAATGGCCTGCAGCTGGGGTTGGATGCAGTTCAAGAGGGTGGGAGGGGTCCTGCTCAGCTGACAGGGAGCTCTGACGTTAACACATGAGCGTGTGCTCTGCGAACGCCCTAAAATGTAATTATCCTAGATAAGCTGAGTTGTTACTGTAAAAACTAGAATTTGTTGGTTCATACAGAAACTCGCTAGAAGAAAAAGCTATGATGGTCGAAAGTAAGAGGCAGGCAAAGTCCTCTCTGGAGGACTTTTTCTTCACAGCGTACTTTTTGGCTGACTTTTGACCTTATTTAACAGGGTTCCGTAAGTGAAGTAATCTGATGTGTTTGCTGAACAAACGATACACACACCAGACCCGCCTGCCACGGGTATATTACACATAAGCCTTCTGTTGATGAGTGATGAAAATACAATATTTTCATTCTGTTGTACTCTCTTTACAATCACGTTTGTGGCATTAAATGGTTGTGGCGTTGAGATTTGCACGCCTTTTAAAAAGAGCCCAGTGAGCAGGCCTTCCCTTTGGGAAGATTACTGCTGGAAAAAATGGGGGTTCTGAGAGAGAGTGAGCACAAATCCATTGCAGGTGAGCTAGCACAATTTAATCACATAATATATTTATAATACATCCCTAGGAATTCATGTTTGCTTTGAATCTGCCTACCAGATAGGCCACAAGGAGATAGAAATGACTTACAGTGGTTTCTAGTGCCTAGAGCTGAGTGTATGCTATGCTTCTGTTCACACATAATCGACAAACAAAGGAGGGGGTGCAGCTGCTCAAAAAAGATTTAAGGGAGGGCGATGTACAGGTGGGAGTTTTTAAATCTTGACACACTGATAAGATTTCAACGCGGCTTCAAAGCTCGTTCAGAAAAACGACCTACATTGCCAGTATTTCTTTGAAAATCCTAATCTGTTGCTAAAACAGAGCAAACCGAGTTCTCTTTTGTGAACTTGAGTAAACACATTCTTCATCACCATCAAAGATGTGGCAAGAAGAGGGAAGGACCTGCCTTTGTGATTCAAGAGTCCTCAACAAGTATTCTGTGAATATTTGTGGGTACAGTCATATCTTTCAAAGAACAACCCAAACCAAATACTTCTGGTAATCTCCAGGCTTTTAATATGTGACAAAGCAGGGTAATGGGTTCAGGCGTGTTATTCGGGACTTTTCTGTGCGTGCAGTACCAGATCAATAGCTACACTTGCTCTTCTGGGGCACCTGCTTATGGAAGGAGTTCAGAATATTGGAGAAATAAGCATTACACAAACAGATGGGGAAACTAAAGCAATGAAAAGCTCTTGACCTGGCCAGAGTCAATACGCCTGGTCAATAGAGGAGCGGGGAGCAGAGAGCTTGCATTGTGGAGTTCTTTGTTAGGATCCCATTTACAGACTCCAAAGCCTTCGAGTTGGTGAGAAGGGTGATCAGGGTGAGTTTTAAGGCCAGAGAGACTAATGTGTTCCACCTCAGAGAACAGGGTCTCTCCATTTACCCGTATTACAGTCATTCTTACTCTTCATGCAAGTTTGAAACACGGAAAACGAGCCTCAGTCTTATTAGCAGTGTCTGTGGTACTCTTAAGTAATGGGAAGCAAATTGAAAATGGGTTGGCGGTGGAAACAGTGTCAGAGTTCCCCCAGAAAAAGAGAATGAATAAGAGAGAGAGATTGAGAGAGGGAGAGTGTGTGTGTGTGTGCGTGTGTGTGTGTGTGTGTGTGTGTGTGTGTGTATCAAGAGAAAGAGATTTGTTTTCAGAAATATGTTCATGTCAGTTCACCTGGGTGGCTCAGTGGGTTAAAGCCGCTGCCTTCGGGTCAGGTCATGATCTCAGGGTCCTGGGATCAAGTCCCACATCGGGTTCTCTGCTCGGCAGGGAGCCTGCTTCCCCCTCTCTCTCTGCCTGCCTCTCTGCCTACTTGTGATCTCTCTCTGTGTCAAATAAATTTAAAAAAAAGAAAAAGAAAAAAAAATATGTTCATGCAGTTGTGGAGGCCGAGAAGTCCACAATCTGCGAGTAGGCTAGCATGCTAGAGACCCAGGACAGAGGTGATCCTGCACTTTGAGGCCAAAGGTAGTCTGCTGTCAGAGCCCCCTTTGCTTTGAGGGCTCCATCTTTTTCTATTAAAGCCTTTGACTGATTGGAGGGAGCCTATCCACTTTATGGAGGACAATCTGGTTTACTCAGACAGAGTCTACTAATTTAGATGTTACTCTCATCTTAAAAAAACCTCCATGGAAACATTTAGAGTAACGTTTAACTATATACCCGAGCATGATGGCCCAGCCAAGTTGACACATAAAATTAACAATCACAGAAACAGGGTAATGAGAGATGCCATAGGAATGTGGGGTGTCAGAGACCAGGCTGCGGGGACAGCACCCTGATCTGATCACACAGGACATAGGCAGATACATTCTCTGATGGCAACAGATACTTTTCCTCCTTATCGATGTTGGGGGGAAGTTTTCTGAAAGTCATTTGGAGTAAATTTCATACCCAAAAGGAAGTAATATCATGGGGAAAAGGAATGCTGTAAAATTATCATCAGTGAATATTGACATACTCTCATATAGTATACAAACACAAATATAAATCCACAAAGTTTTGACTCAGAATTTGCAGTAAGTAAGCCACATCCAAATGAAACCGGACAAGTGAAAAAATAAAATTCAAATACATATTCAAAACATATAAAAATCCATTAGCAAATATATAATTGAGCTTCTACTGTAATGTGACGCGTTATCAGGTTCTGATTAATCATTCCCTTTGATAAAGCTGGCAAAATTTCAAATTTTTTTTTAGTGTTGTAAGTAGAAAGATGAACTTTGGAGGTCATTATTTCAACAAATCCCACAGCTAAGTAACTAATGCTAACGAAGTAAGGATATCACTGTATGTACGTTATCTATCATCTTTATACCGAAGGATGCATGTGCCGCAGCCATTATCTCATTGTCTGTGTTGTATATGCTTACAAAGAATGTACTTTTCTCTTTTTCCTGTACACATATACATCCATATACAAATGCGTGAGGATATGCACTTGATTTCTATTGTGATAATACCAATTGATTTCTTTTGTAGTGCCTACTATGTGCTAGGCCCTGTACTAATCTCTAGGAATGGAATAAGGAATGTGATGGCCATGATTTATTTTGTGTACAAATTGGACCTTATACTCTGGTGAGAGAGAAAGACACAAAAAGTAAACAGACAAGAAAATAGTTACAGTTAGTGTTTAAGTGTTATGAAGATAAGGGAAAGAAGCTTATGATAGAAAATGAGGGACATACTTTAAATACAGAGTTCAAGAAGGAAATCTCAGAGGTGATATTTAGCTTGAAGTAGAGAGCGTGAGAGTTTCCCAGGCAGACAAAACAGTCATTTGAAGCATTGGCAGAAGGAAAGACCTGGTACATTAAAAAAAGGTAGTTACTAGAGTGGTCCAAAGCAGTATGAGTTGAGACTGTGGGAAAGTCAGGAGGACCTCAGGCCTAGATAAGGGCTTTGGATTTTATTCTAAGAGCTATGGGAAGACATCAAAGCTGTGGGCTGACATGAGACAAAATTTACATTTTAATAAGACGACCTGTTGCTGCTGTATTGAGCATGGCTTTGTAAGGGTTAAGTATGGAAGAGGTGAGATCAGTTGAACTTCAAATAGTCCATTTAACGAGATGACAGTGTACTTCTGTAAAGTGAGGCAGAAAAACAAACTGATTAATACGTATTTTTTTTTAATATTTTATTTATTTGACAGAGAGAAATCACAACTAGGCAGAGAGGCAGGCAGAGAGAGGAGGAAGCAGGCTTCCCGCGGAGCAGAGAGCCCGATGCGGGGCTCGATCCCAGGACCCTGGGATCATGACCTGAGCCGAAGGCAGAGGCTTTAACCCACTGAGCCACCCAGGTGCCCCAATATGTATTTTGGAGATAGATTTGACAAGGCTTGCTGTCATATGGATGTACGGCATGACGAAACGGAAAAATCAAAGATGACACCTCCATTTCTCACTTGAGCAGCTGACTGATTGGTGGTGCCAGTTACTGAGAAGGAGAAGATTGGAACTTAGGATGAGGCAACAGGTTTGGAGAGGAAATCAGGATTCCATTTTGGATTTATTAAGTTCGAAATGTCTATAAGATATCCTGTTGAAGTAAGCAATGTTGTATGTGGGTATGGAGCTCAGAAGTGAGGTATCATTTTTAAAGTCATCAGAATTAAAATGGTATTTAAACCCATGGAAATGATGAAATATCCAAGTAGATCAGAGAAGATAAGAGGCGTCCCGTTTCAGCCTTGAGTTTTATTTAGAGATTAGTTATAGGAGATGAATCCAGCAAAAGAGAGTAGGAACGGATAGCCAGAGATAAAAAGCAAGTCAAAACAATGTGCTGTTTCAAAAACGAAGAAAAGAGGTCATTTCATGACAACTGCAGTATTTACCTGTAACAAATACTGCTGCAAAACTGCATATATGAGGATAGTTAAGAGACCATTGAATTGGGAATCAGGGAGGTCATTAACGCTGTTGACATGTGGTCATGCCCCTCCTTCAAAAGTACTTGGAGCAGGAATCAGATTGCAGAGAATTAAAGTATAAATGGGGGGTGAGCAAATAGAGAACAATGTACATAGGTCATTCTTTTGAGAGATTCAGGTATTCAGAACAGAAAAATGGGGGATAATTGCAAGAAAGAGGTGATTGCATTAACGGTAGATACCAAGCATCTGTATTTTCCAATAACATTGATTTCTGTTGCATACAAAAGTATAGTTGCAAGAACCAAGAAGTAACATTTGAGATTAAAGAAGAGAAGGAAGCAAGAGCACACAAAGATAAATTGAATGGTAATATGTAAAATGGGAAAAACCTAAACACTCTAATATTCTTTCCCTTTTCTAAGTCAAAGCCATTCTAATCAGATTGTTCAAGGTTTAATAGAATAACTCAACCCATGAAATGATTTAAGTCATTGTAGTGTAACCTTTCAGGGAAAGAGAGACCATTGTTGAGAAAGTAACTCAATCACAGTATTTTTTTTTAATGTAAATTTATCTTTAATTTCCTGATTCTTTCCTTCTGAGTTTGGAATGCCCAGTTGATTTGCCTCAAGAGGCATCAATGGCAGAAAAAAATCTCTCTGCAATCTCTGTAAAAACCAGCCCACTGTAGCTTGTGGCATTCTGGATCTGAGACTTTCTTGATTTCATATGCTGATTTTAAAATAACTATTAGATAAAATTTCAGTCTCTAAACTCAGTTCAATTGATGTAATATTTCTTTATTTAAAACTGAACTTGGTCCTTCATTGGGATAAGAGGCAAAAAACAAACTCAAGTCAATTCAGGGTCTCCTTCACTTGCCTTGGGACTGTCTTTAAGATCAGGAAGGATTATGTGCCAAAATGTGGACATAGAAGGGGACACATGTTCCTCTTGTTTGCAGTGTACTCATGTGGCCTTCTGCTGAGGCACCCACATTACTATCTGGCCTTTGGTCATTAGTTCACAAAGAGTACTGCTCTAAACTCCATTCCCCCTTTAGGCCAGTGCAATATCTGGGCTTCTCTTGGATACCAGGAAGCATTCGACTGATACCATATAACTTTGAGCTATAGCAAACTCAATGAGGCTATCTCATTGCCAAGTGCCTGGACACCTGTATAGGCCTTTCTGGACTGGAGTCTTGGGCTATAGGAAACAGAAAACAGGTTTGTTTCTGTTCTCACATTCCTCAAATCTAGCTGGGTATTTCAACCCACTTCCTCCTAAGAGTTGACCTGTGTTTAGGAGGTAGACAAACCGAGGCCTGTTTAGTACTCTACATTGAAAGCCCTGCATTCAGATTCCTCTCTTTTTTTTTTTTTTTTAAAGATTTATTTATTTGACAGATAGAGATTACAAGTAGGCAAGTAGGCAGAAAGGCAGGCAGAGAGAGAGAGAGGAGGAAGCAGGCTCCCAGCCAAGCAGAGAGCCCGATGCGGGGCTCGATCCCAGGACCCTGGGATCATGACCTGAGCCGAAGGCAGAGGCTTTAACCTGCTGAGCCACCCAGGCGCCCCATCAGATTCCTCTCTTTTCTGAGTCAGAAAAATATTCATTTAGTTTGAGTGCAGGGTAGCCTGGTTCTTTGTCTTCCAGCTCTGTGGTTTTTGGCCTAATCTAAACTTTGTAACTATTTAAAAACAACTTTATTGAGATGTGATTCCAAGACCATACAACTCATCCATTTTCGGTGGACAATTCAGTGGTTTTTAGTATATTTATAGAGTTATACAACTACCACCACAATTTATAACCTAGACGTTTGAAACTTTCCAAAGCCAAGGGTTTTATTCGTTTTTTAAGTCTTTGTATTACCTTTCCTGAGGCGTTGGAAAGGTGCCTGAATGAGAAAAAAAAATAAGCAGTAAAAGAAACTGTGAGCGGAGAAACCTTGTTAATGTATGAAAATATTAATCTGCCACAGTATGCATGAGTGTTGAAGGTCCACAGTTGGAGTTTGTGGTGTTCTTCAGTGTGGTGGAGCTATGTGTGTAACAAGCATGTAGAACGCTGCATACAACATGGGTTGGCTTGTTTGCAGAAGACCTTCACCTTTCTCTACCTTTGCTCCTTCCATCTTTAAGTCTGTAGATGTTTTTATATGAATCACCTAAATTCAGAAAATGAAATGGCACAATGAAGCTATCATTAGGACCTTTTTCCCCACCTGCATAATTCTATAAGATTATCCCTAGTTGTAGCTCATATGGCATTTATTCCAAAATAAAATTTAGCTGTTTTTTTGGTTTTTGTTTTTACCCCCTTACATCCAGGAGTTGCCACCATGCTAGAAGAGCATTTTGGCTTGGGGCAAGTTTTGCCTCTGTGATAAGGATTTGTGAGAGTACACTGATTCAAAGCACAGTCAGATTTCAGGAACCCATGAGTTGTGAACCCACACATGTGTTGAAAGATATGCCTGAAAATGCAACTCGGTGTTTTTCAGCTAAACGATTTCATGCCATGGCTCAGTCATGAAGAGCCATGGCAGGAGAGTTTGGCTCTACCTCTACAATTTGTTAATTTTCATAGATATAGGCAAATCCGAGTATATGGTATATCTAGGTTTCTTGATGATATAAACCAAAAGACTGAAGTCTTGTCTCAAATTTTTGCTTCCCTGGTCTCCCATCAATATGCAGCTAACAAAAAGAAAGGAAAAAGCAGCTCTCTTTTCATGGAGCTCTGATGCATGCATTTCTTATTTTACTTGAGAAAGGGAGATGGAGAAAGAAGTAAAAATAAATCTTGAAAAAACGGTCAACCTATCGATTAGCATTTTCTTGGATCCTAAAGAAACTCTGGCCACATTCAGTTTGTGTGTGTGTGTTTGTGTGTGTGTGTGTGTGTGTGTGTGTGTGTGTGTGTTTTGCTTTTATCAAAGGTGGAGGCCAACATTGCAGGTAAAATATTTTGCTCTTTGTTTTGCCAATATTTATTCCTATGCCTGTTGTGCCTCTCTGTCATATCTCAGGATAGAAATTCCCTTATGAGTAACATGATTAGAAATGCAATGAGTGCTATTAAATGTGTTTGAATACAGGCAACAAAACTGCCATGCAGCCCATCTCAGGAGACTGTCCAAAATATTATGTGTGCTCACGAATGAATCCTGCCCACACCCAGTCCCTTCATTTGGGCTCTCATTTGTGTCCTGCCTTTCACATCTAACTCCTTCCATGTAAGTTTAGCCTCTTGGTGTCCCAACACCCTGACTCCTAAACTTATGCCAACATCAGGAAGCAAGCAGAGATGAGAAAGGTGAGGGGTGAGAGCAAAGAATAAGAGAGCCCAAGAAGGAAGGGACCAAGGAATGGAATGAGAAACCAAGGGAAAGCACAGGTTTGAAACGCTTCTTTCCTGTAGTCTGTTTGGAGACAGGCCTCCAACACACGTAACCACTCTGTCACCGTGGCTCTGACACTGAGGGTTCAGCTTTCACCAGTGAACACAATTGCCAGTGTACCTGTGGTTATTTGAAGATTATATGTGATATTAAATGACCTTCTAATAGGGGCAGCCAGGATTCTATTTTTTTTTTTTTAAAGATTTTATTTATTTATTTGACAGAGAGAAATCACAAGAGAGGCAGGCAGAGAGAGAGGAAGGGAAGCAGGCTCTCCGCTGAGCAGAGAGCCCGATGTGGGACTCGATCCCAGGATCCTGAGATCATGACCTGAGCTGAAGGCAGCGGCTTAACCCACTGAGCCACCCAGGCGCCCCAGGATTCTATTTTTTTATAATGGAAAAATCTAGATGCTAAGTTGAAAACTTCTCAAGGGCAAAAATCGAATAGTAAACTTCTAGATAGATACTTCTAACGTTTATTGGTTGCTACTATGCTCTGTACCAGAATAGAATGACCCGCTAACTCTACTATTATCTCATTTAATCCTGACAACAGTTATATAAGGACTGCTCTGTCATTACCCCCATTTCACAACTAAGCAGCCAAGGGTCCCAGAGATGTAGGTTTATGCCCAAAGTCACACAGTCACTTAGAGGCTCTCACGCCTCTACTCTTTCCCCATTGCCCCCTCACCACTTCATAGCTTGCCACTTCTCATCCTGAAGAATTAAAGAAAAAGAAAAAAGGCATAGTCCTTTCAGTTAGGGGTATTATAGAATGAGCCGTATAAACTGCAATGGAATATTTTTGAAAAAGATTTTATTTATTTATATTTGTCAGAGAGAGAGAGCGTGCGTGAGCGCACAAGCTGGGGGAGAAGCAGCGGAAGAGGGAGATGCAGTTTCCCTGCTGAGTAGGGAGCCTGATGTAGGACTTGATCCCAGGACCCTGTGATCATGACCTGAGCCAAAGGCGGACACTTAACCTACTGAGCCACCCAGGCATCCCTGGAATGGAATTTTTTTTAAAAAGATTTTTATTTATTTATTTGACAGACAGAGATTGCAAGTAGGCAGAGAGGCAGGCAGATGGGGGGAAGCAGGCTGTCCACTGAGCAGAGAGCCCGACGCGGGGCTGTATCCTGGGACGCTGAGATCATGACCTGAGCTGAAGACAGAGGCTTTAACCCACTGAGCCACCCAGGCGCCCCTGGAATGAAATATTTTTTAAAGTTCCCAATTAATTTTCCATTTATCCGACACTCGAGTGCTACCTGGAAGCCCACGAGTAGGACAAACGAAGTCTTCTGTTGGGGGAGCCAGCAGGCCCACTGTCCCGCGTCCACCTGCCAATCCCTGCGAGCGTGGCACGGTCCCATTAGAGCCTGTGGGCGGCCAGGGACAAGCCTTTCGAAATCAAAGCCCTCTTCCCTGCCTATATCCGGCCCTCTTGTGAGGTGTTAGCACCACATAGCTTCATTATTTATTTACAAATTGCTCCTTGCCCCCAACCAGCAAAATCCCAGACTTCAGTAGCTTTGGAGCAGCTGAAAACTGGATACGTATCTCCAAAGATATCATAAAAATGTGGGTAACTGAGGTTGGAAGTGTGTACACATGCACACACATACTTCACCTTGTGAAAGTAATCTCTTATGAGTGTCAGATGGTTGCTGGCCAAGAGAAACAGAAATGAGGAGGTATCCAGGACAGATAAAACTGAGCTGATTACAATGGAAACATTTATATGTATTTACTGAAAAATATTCAGGCCACTGAGTATTTTTTCCTTTTCATTAAAGTATGATATCCATGCAAAAAAGTGTATAAATCATGAACATACAGCTTGACAAACTTTCACAAAGTGAACATACCAATGTAACTGGTGCCCAGATTAAGAAAGCAAACAGTACCAGAGTACCACATCCCTCTTTCCCCCTCCCAGTCACTGTCTATCCCAAAGCAATCACTCTCTTGACTTCTAACCCATAGATTATTTCTGTTTATTTTTTAACCCTACCTAAATGGAATCATACAGTATATACTTTTTGTGTGTGTCTGCTTTCTTTGGCTCAACATTATGTCTATATATTTGTATGGAGCAATAGTTTGTTCACTCTCATTTTATAGTATTTCATTTGTAAATAGACACCTCAACTTTTTCTATTGTTGGTAGGCCCTTGGAGAGTTTTCAGTTTGAGGCTATTATGAATAGGGCTGCTAGGATGGTCTTGTACATGTCTTTTGGTAAACATATGTTTCCACTTCTGCAGGGAAGGCCATAAATGTTAAAAACAGATTTCTTACCTATTTTATACTATTTTCTGGGTAATATTTATCATGTGCATTTCTGACTCCATTACTAAAGCAATATAATTATATTTTTCTCTTTTTAATCTTGCCTCCTTCTGAACTTTGTTTTCCCTCTTCTTGAACTTTCTTTCTTCCTAAAACAAAACTGACATCAGACACTCGAAAAATCTAAAATCCATAGCTCCAAGCTCATCATCTGAGGATGTAAGAATGAGTGTGTTGTTTTAAATTACTTTTCATCATGGGCCATGCTGCCTTCAAAGGTCAGGCCTTCATCCCTTGTGTGTTCTGTGGGAGTACACGGTGCATGTGACCAGAAGTAGAGTCCTTTCCAACAAAATGCACAAACATTTCTCATCTTCTAACAAAAGTTTTTATCCTAAGGTAAAAGAATCTACATTTGATTCTCTGAATCTAGCTCATTTTAATATGAGCCATTTTTGTATGCAAAGGACTGCTGACACCAGCAAGTTTTATAGTACTGATTACTATGGAAACATTTATCTATAAATATAAAATCCTTTAAAGCTTAGCCTTTTATCTTTATAGAAAAAGGCCTGTTTATGTCACTTCTAAGATTCCAGCTTTAATGTAGACATGAGCTATTCTAATGCCAAACAAGATAACCTCAGTGTTGGAGCCGTGTGAGCTTTAAAAAGTGGAATTTGTGCTAAAACTATTATTTTTTGATAAAATATTAATAATGAAATAAAAATATTTAAAGATGCTCACTTAAACCTATAGCTCTGGTTTGTTAAATTCTCTCGTTGAATTTAATATTATGAATATGCCTCCTATTTTTTCTCTTCTAATGTATTATTCCCCTTCATTCTATGGGTGTGTATATGTGGGTTTATGTATATGTGTTTGTTGTAATGACAGCCAACAGGGAAGTAATTCATTCATTAACCTTTTCCTTGACACATTTATGGATTTTTCTTCTTCAAAGTTCATGTACAGACATG
The DNA here is from genome assembly GCF_922984935.1 of Meles meles. Lineage (NCBI taxonomy): Eukaryota > Metazoa > Chordata > Mammalia > Carnivora > Mustelidae > Meles > Meles meles. The sequence goes on from NC_060072.1 coordinate 70,325,071, forward strand.
ATGATCTAATATCTTTGTGTTGTTATCACTTCCTTTCTTTTTCTTCTTTTACTAAAAAATATCACTTTAAATAATTAGGAGTTTACAGGAGGAAAATGCTGCAAAATGAGGGTGGGGGGAGCAATTGCCATATAACTCAAGGCCGGGCATTCTGTGTTTCCTGCTTCATTTTGGGGATAGGTAAGTGAATTGAGATGGAAGTAGGAGATCCTTAGCTCTGTTTCCTTCCAGGTACATCTTCACCTGACCAAGGTTAATTACTATCTTCACATTTCTTTCCATACAAATGTGAAAATCCAGGAATTACAAAGTCTTGCCCACAAAAAACATGTCTCCCTCTACCTCCACACAAATATCTAAATTTGCCATCTTTATTTCTCAGATATCTTCATGCCTCAAATCTGCCTCTAACCCAACAATTTCAAGGCATGCCCAAATCAGAGCGGTTCAATTAGTTAAAACCTTCTGAGACACTTCAAAATCTCCATTCTCTAACTGAAACCCTAATTCTTAAAAAGTTAAAATACAACAAAATATATAATTGTTGGGCTTTCAAGAAGTGATTTATCAGTGCAGTTGCACAGAACCCTAGAAATGATAGAAATAAAGAGGAGAGGGGGAGAGAGACACCGAGGTACAGGAGCAAGGCGTGTTCTGCAATCTTGCACGCCTACCAGCTGTCACTGAGGAGTTAGAGTGCTACATGACAGACCCCAGAGGAGCTGCTTCTCATCATGGCTCCCAGGATGGGAACGAGATGCCAAAACAGTGTGGCCTTCACAACTGACCCAATTAACTTTTTAATTGCCAGACTCTACTTATTTATCTTGGCGGGATATATTACAGGTTTAAAAAATTTCTTTGAGACACCATCAGTGTAGGCATTTTAGATGTTGTCAGGACCAACTTCATTGCTAGATAAATCTTCAGTCTGAAGGAAGTAGGAGCCCATTGACAGAATCTAGGGGGAAATTATTATGGCAACATGGAATTGTAGAATCACAGGGCTGGAAGAAGGCCAGAGACTTATCTGTTCTGACCACCCATGTCTTAGCTGTAATGTTTTAGACACAAAGGGAAAGAACACATTTAATAGACACTAAACAATGAAGGCCACAGAGTCAAATCTCTTTTCATCATCTGCCTTTGATCTCCTATTTTCTAGTTTTGAGCACTAGGAAAAGGGATTCCACTATGCAATCTTTGTCTCGTGCTGCAGATAACAACACATATGGGCTCTGTGTTGCTATGAAGTGGCACAGAAGGGGCTGACTCTGAGAGAATTGTGACCTAAAGAATGCTCGTTGGCACCCTCCTACCTTCCCTGTACCTCCGTGACCTTCCCCCCCACACCCACCCCCCCTTCCCTACTGCACTCCAAGATTTACATTGCCCCGGGCTTAATCCAGTCCTGAGATCTCCACCTATTATGTAGAAATAATAATTTTATGTACTTCTCATGGTTGAGATTACATGAAATAATGGCTATGGTGTTTTTAGTCCCACATCCAGCATCTATTAAGGTCTCAATGAAGGATAGTTTTTATTATTTTTGCTAACTGCTAAGGAGGTAACCCCTATAAGGGTATGTAGAATGCACCCTAGGACTTGAGGACAGGAAAAGCCAGTCATGGATGGGATGAGAACTTGTCAGCAATCAGCTGCCTAGTCAACAGTTACTCATGTGGCATCTACTGGGTACCAAGCCTTCTGCTTCAGGGCTGGAATAGAAGATTAAAAAACAGTCACTTTTCTTCACTTCCTAGAGCAAATGGCCCAATGAAAGAAACCAGCCATGAGTGATAACCACCCAAATATTTGTATAATTACAGTTGTAATAAGGGCAACAAAAGAAAAATAAAGGGGGACATGAGTATACATCATATGGTATACATCACTGTTTTCAAAAGTGAAGATCAGAGAAGCCTTTCTGACAAGTGCCGTTTAAGTTGACTTAGGCAAAGAAGGGGGATGGGGTGGGAGCAGATGCTCCCTGGCAGCCGGGATGGTAGTTCCCCTTGGGAGACTGGCCTTGGGCAAAGTGGAAGGAATTGTGAAGAGAAGAAATTGGCCTGTGTAGAGTGACTGACCGGCTTTCCTCCCCTACCCAGCCCTCACTGTCTATCCTTCCATGGCCAGGAGCTCCAGTTTCATACTACAGGGACTCTCAGGTTGAATTACAGAGGACCAGGACACTTTTCCTCCTCACACAGCAGAAAACTGGTCCCCCTTTCATCTCTCACTTGAAGAGACACAGGATGCTGTCTCCTAGTATGGGCCCACCCCAATGCCTCCTCGGCTTCTGATATCAAGAGTTGAGCTGAAAACACCCTCATATCCAAACCATGAGAAACTGCAAGTTTTGCTAAACCTGATAGGAACTTTCTTGTTATTTTTTAACTGAACTGGGAACTGAAATTAAACCATTTCATAGAAAACCTAGGGAACTTGAGCCATACCTAAGCTCATGTGGTTTTTTCAAAAACTAATAAACCAGAACTAAATCAGAACAATGAAATATTTTATAACCTGAATCTAAACAATTGTTTCATTTAGTTTGAGCACCCATCCTGAAGAAATATCAATTATGAGGCAATTGAAAGATTTTCATGGTTGGATTCACTGCAGTCAGAATCATGCTACTAGTTGTTTGAGAAGTTTGGGAATTAACTTTCATTTTTCTGAAGAAGTTTTTGGCAAGGAATATGTATATTTTGTTGTCAGTCTAGGAATTCTACAGTTCCCTCTGTAATTTTCAAGAGCCTCTAATTCCTCTAAGAACACAAACATCAAGAATTATGCACAAGTTAAAAAATAATTCAAGTTTTGGTTCCTTCTCAGTGCACCTTCTTGCTTTCCATAAGAATTGTGTTTTGTTTTAGATCTGGCAAAGGAAAAGGGATTTGCAAGTATTTTATTTTTAGTCAAAAGATTCTTTTATGTGAGGAGACATGGAAAAACCAGATATGTGGCAGCATAGTGATATGCAGAAAAATTTTGACTGAAAACATGAAGTCCATTTGAGAGCAGTGACAGACAGCAACCACCCTCTGGGTCTAGATACTACAGTGAGTAACATCTTCTCCTTTCATTGCCCTAAGAGCTGGTTCCACAGGGTCAATGATTTCCACTTAATGTTTCATCGTTGGTGAGGCATTTCATAACTTGCCTTCAGGTTTTACACGCTGAGTCCTGAGTAAAAGCATGTAATTTCCCCCTCATTTGAGCTTCAGGTGACTGAGCCATAGAGCTTAATGATAACCTCTCAACTAGTAATGCTAACAAGAAATTTCAAGTTGAGTTACTCTGCCTTTCTAGTGGTCTAAACTAGTTTTTGGCTTTTGAACTACGTGAGTTCTGTGTGGGATCTTTCACAGATTAATTTGGATTCAATTGCAAGTAATGAAACCAGTTACACAAACACAATTCTGCCAGACCCCCTCCCCAGAAAAGTCCCTTATGTTGAAAAGAAAAATCACATTTTTGAGTCCATTAAGTTCTAGAATTTTAAAATATTTTACCATTTAATCCTCATAATAATGCTGTGCCATGAATTTTTTTATCCCAGTTTTTCAGATATGGAAACCAAACTTGCTTTGGGTGCAGTAACTCTTTCCATATCACACAGCTCACAGAGGGAAGAGCCAAGATTTGGCATGTTTTTCTGATTCCACAGTTTATTTTTTATAATGCCATGTACTCAAATGACAGCAGAAATAGCACGGAATGCCTTTTGTCGAAAGTTTGCCACCATTGTGACTGGGGCCTCCATCTAGAATGTGGTGTCCCCACAGCACATTGTGTCAATTTGCTTTGGAGTGCCTGTAAGCTTGGACTTAGATTTGCTCTGTCATTAACTTCTGTGCTAGAGAGGGCTAGACTGCTAAGGCTTATTCCAAAAAAGTGTCCTCCTTACTCCCTAACTCCAGTTTGAACTCTGAAACTTGTGGCAGTGACACAGGGGTGGCTTCCTAGGTGGAGATACCTGTGTCCTGGGGCAGGGAACTCTGAGGCTTCTCCCCATTCGTTCCCAGGCATCTCTGAACTATGCCACCGGCTTATTGTCAAACCTGATGAGCCATCACTTTCTGGTTCTTTTTTTCTTCACCTCTGAAATGAGGGCCATACTTCGTAGGTCTTGTTGCATCGCAGTGATGTGGTGAGCTTTAGTTAGTCAGTCGCTGAAGTCTTTGAACATCTTAGATGGGAACAAAGTGCTAAATAAATTTAACATTTTATTTAAAAATTTCTCTGGGAAGTTAGTTAAATGCATAACTCTAACATAATAATCTCATGGCAGTCTTTGTTCACTTGCATTAATGGATTGAAAATTTTTATAGATGATTTTTTAAAAAGACTTAATTATTTATTTGCGAGAGAGAGAGAGAGAGACAGAGAGCACAAGAGAGAGCATGAGCAGGTGGAGGGGCAGAGGGAGAGGGAGAAGCAGGCTCCCCGCTCAGCAGGGACTCAATCCCAGGACCCCAGGATCATGACCTGAGTTGAAGGCAGCCACTTAACGGACTGAGCCACCCAGGTGCCCCCAAATAGATGATTAACATCAATTTCACAAACTCAAAACTAGAAGAACTTCATTATATTCATTTCTAACCTTTGTTATTTATGTTTGTAAGTCCAAAGTTATAGTGACTGCAATGCAAAGTTCCCAGCCTTAGTCATGTTTGTGTTAAATCTTCCTTCAGAGACTTTAAAGTTACTACCTTTTTGAGATGAGTAAACTGGGAAGACCATTTGTGCTCCTGCTAGAATGAAGGTGGGGACATTTACATTAACCTATCTTGAAGGATTTTCTGCATACATTGATATGAAGTGTTTATATTTTCTCTCTTTAAGTATTTTCTTAAAATGTTTTCCTTTTTTTAAAAGATTTTATTTCATGTTTTTAAAGTAATCTCCACACTCAGCATGGGGCTTGAACTCACAAACCCAAAATTAAGAGTCACATTCTCTACCAACTAAGCCAGCCAGGTGCCTCTCTCTTTAAGTATTTTAGATGTAGCTTTTGAACTATAACTCTGAGGCAACCAAGAGAATGGGCTACCCCACCACCACTGCTCACAAGCATGCAAACATATTAATTTCGCTGGAACATGGAGGAGGCAAGGTCTCATTAACTCAGTAAAATGTAGGTAATGTAGGGGCACCTGGGTGGCTCAGTGGGTTAAAGCCTCTGCCTTCGGCTCAGGTCATGATCCCAGGGTCCTGGGATCGAGCCCCACATCGGGCTCTCTGCTCAGCAAGGAGTCTGCTTCCCTCTCTTTCTTTGCCTGCCTCTCTGCCTACTTGTGATCTCTGTCTATCAAATTAAAAAAAAAAAAAAATGTAGGTAATGTAAGTAATAGCATTGCCTTTCATTTGGGGTTGCCAGATACTTTTCCAACATCACATCCCCATTAAGAACAAGCCAGTTGATAAAGTACAAAGAGTTGCTTTTAAATATAGTCCTGAACTCCGATTTCCCCACCCTGTCCCATGCCAGTCAACGAACTTCTGAAGTTCAGAGATACGTGGTAATGAGATAGGAAAATAAAAAAAGATAGTGACTTACACGTGTCACGTACTCAATAAAAGTTTTTTTGAATTAAATTGAATTAAACAGTGACCAAACTAATCCAGATTAAGACATTCCATCCTTTAGCAGTTTTATTTTTTGTTATTGTTGATTTTGGACTCACTTCAGAGAAAAGAACAAAGTATCCTTTTAGGAACTTATTTTTCAAAGTCTTTTTTTTTTTTTTTTTTAATCAAATGTGGAGGCTGGAAGAGTTTGAAATTATGCTCCTGTTGCCTTCTGCTCAACAAATGACAAATCACCTGATGAGAAATTGATCAAAACCACCAAAAACAAAAAACAAAACAAAAAAAAACACACAAAAAAACAAACCCCCCTCTTTATCATGCTTCCTCTCTTCCTCTTTCCACATCTTTCTCCTCCACTACAACATCACTTCTAGTCTTTATGAAAAAAAACTTCTTTCTTTTGAAATAATAGTTTTGGCTCCTATCTTAGGTAGGAGAAACATAAAACACTTTATATTTTCCAGTGAAGTTATCTTCAAGAGATGAAAATTTAGTGGCCAACTTTGCTGGAAAGGTGGTGATACAAGGTAGGTAATAAGTCCTTGAGCCTCAGTTTCCTCATCTGTAAAATAAAGGACTTAGAATAAAGTCTGTTCATGCCCTAACATTCAATGAGGCTAGCTCAAGATTGTGAAACCCCAAAAGGCTGAAGTTCAAAGGCCTCCCCAGGGAAAACTACGCAGAGGAAATGCCACTTGGTATCCACAGATGCTGCTCTCCTAGAAGGGAATTGTTGGGGTATTGTTTATTATTGGAACGACGACTGTGAGATTTGAGAAATCTCGGAGAGATCTTAGGTCATATCTACATAGTTGTGTATTTTAAATAGCAGAATAGGATTTTTCGTTGTTGTTGTTAGTATGTGTTTTTGTAGTGCCATTGGTCTACTGTGTAACAGCAAATCTACTATTTGGCTGACAGGTTCATTTTTCAACTGATTAGATGACATTGAGTGGACATAACCTTAGAACCTACCTAATTAAGATTTGCTTTATACAAAAAACTGAACTTTTAGTTTATCCTTCTCTCTTTATCACCTAAGAATCTTGGATTGTAGGAACTGAAATGTACTCTGGAGATTTAGTCTACTCCCATCATTTCCTCCTAGTTGAGAAACCTGTCAAGAAAGAGAAATGGAACTTGGATTTTCTTTTGTATCACTTTTATACTTGATTTGTCTTTTTTTTTTTTTTAGATTTTATTTATTTGACAGAGAGATCACAAGTAGGCAGAGAGGCAGGCAGAGAGAGAGGGGGAAGCACCGTCCCTGCTGAGCAGAGAGCCCCACGCGGGGCTTGATCCCAGGACCCTGAGATCATGACCTGAGCCGAAGGTGGAGGCTTAACCCACTGAGCCACCCAGGCGCCCTGATTTGGCTTTAAAAAAAAAAAAAAAAAGATTTATTTTAGAGAGAGTGAGCAAGTGGGAGGGGGAGGGGCAGAGGGAGAGGGAGAATCTTGAAGCAGAGTGCGGAGCCCAGCTCAGAGCTCCCAGGACCCTGAGATTGTGGCCTGAGCTGAAGTGAAGAGTTGGATCCTTAACCGACTGAGCCACCCAGGTGCCCCTACTTTTATACTTGATTTTGTAGGTGACTCTCGCAACATGTCTTAAGTTTTTATGACTATAATAGTGGGAGATTTTTTATATTCACAGAAAGATTGAAAACAAACATTCTTGTTTTAGAAAAATTAAATTCTCTGTGGTAAGAAGTTTCAGGTGAAGCTTTCTGATTGTATATTCTAAAAGTTAACTTTATTTATATATCATCTATCTATCATTTATCATCTATTGCATTTTGGAAATGAAATATCACTTTTTTTTTTTTTTTAGATGTCTACTAGTAGGCACCCAACACATGTAGTTCCCTCTTTCCTGCAGCCCACTCATGCCCTATCATCTACAAATGAGTGTGTTCTGTCCCTGCCTTCAGTTGAAACCATAAAGAGACCTCTCTGGATCTTAGCATCATAAAGACAGCAGCTAGTGTTTAGAAAATACTTCCGTGGTGGTAGGCAGAGAAATGTATTGTGAGTTGATCTTATTTCTCAGATATCTTAGGGCTTCATTTTGCCTTCTTTGCATGTGCAGTGATTGTGGCTTGCACAATATTTAGCCTGTATTTCTTGATTCATGTGAAATATGTAACGGTTAGTTGGAGAGTTGGAGTATAAATAGAAAACTCTTTTATTTTGCCAAACTCTGCTTTTCACTGTACTATAGCAATTTCCCCCTTCCAATTCCTAATAGCAGCCTGGACATATCATATAATTTACTGATCAATTATAGGTGTTAAAATTAGTTCAGACTCATTTAAGATTTCAACCTCATAACCAATTCAAAGTTCTTTCCCTCCTCATTGCAGCCTAGATTCTGAAGGAAGGAGTTTGAAGTAGAGAGGAATGCCTGGTGTGGTCTTGGATAGCTCCCTCCTCTCTCTTCCAAGTTAGTTCCTGAGATTTGCATGCAGTAAGATGAAAGAAGGAAGAAGTCACTTCATCACAGTGCTCTCTCCATGAGGTTTACTGTCCATTCCCTCCCTTTATCTTTGGTCATTTTCCTGTATTGACTGTGGAGGAGGGGTTGTGCTGTTGATTGTTGGCGAGAAGGCCAGATCTGTCTCTCCCAATACACCTGACTCCATTTGTTGGGAGCTGAATAGCGGCTATCTCTGGACCGAAGGGTATTTTACGATCTTACCCTGAGCTTTGAACCTTAACTACAATTCTGTACAACAAAATAGTCCTTCCCACTCAACATCCTACTAGAAGAGCAACGTAATTCCTGAAACAAATCTATGTTTATGTGTACCCTGTGTGTGTCTATGTGTGTGTTTGCAGTGAATCACCTGTAGGATAAAAGGATATTACTGAAATGCTTGATGAGAATCTGTTACTGAGGATTTTATTGCTTATGAGGGAAAGTACAAGGTCTGCGCATTCATTGGGTTTCCTTAGCAGAGCATTTCCTGTAGTACTTAGCTTTTGATTCTTAATCCCCCCCCCACACAAACACACAAACATTACACACTCACTCCAAACTTTTCCTTCCCTGGTTTTTCCCATTCAGAAAATAATACCACCATGCATGATGAATGACCACAGCTACAGGTTTTTAGAGATGCAGCAGTAACATCAAGTTCATTGAACTTAAAGAGCATTCAGGGGCCATATTTGATGCCCACCCCATTGGCTACTTAGATGTGGTTGTTTTACCGTAATGGATAAGAGAGGCATATATATGTATGTTGAGCTATGTATATATATATATTTTTTTTCACCATTTGATATATCACCATTTGTCTTTGAACAAATATTCACATTTTATATTAAAAATAGAGACACTGTCTGAAAATCAAGAGAAGAGCCATTTTTAATTCCAGTGTAGTTAACATACAGTGTTATATTAGTTCCAGGTGTGTAATATAGTGATTCAGCAGTTCCCGGTATTCCTCAGTGCTCATCAAGATAAGTGGACTTTTAATCCCCTTCACTGTTTCACCCATCCTCCCACCCACCTCCCCTCTGGTAACCATCTGTTTGTTCTCACTTCATTTTCCATTTTCAGTTACTGATACGGCAGGCATCAAATCCACAGGAATGTTAAAGGATCCCAGGTGACAAAAATATTACAAGTAGGCTCAAGGAAACCATTGTTTAAAGAAATTTTGTGTTGTTTTATTGTAGTAGAACAAACATTAAAAGAAAGTGTGTGTTTAAGAGATAGTTTGAACATAGAACTCGAGCTAATATATCCTCTCTACCATATTGAATTCAATTTGAATCAGCAGATATTTACTTAATCCTATTATGGGCAAAGTTCTAATGCTTTACTCTCTGGGAAAAATGAGTTACTAAGGCTTAAAGATGGTTTACAAACTGCCTTTTTGGATTATCTGAAAGAAATATATTTTTGTTATAACTCAGTTATGGAAAGCGAAAAGATTTGTATGAGAGATCTGTAAACCTATTTCTTCTACAAAATTTTTCAAAATCTCTAAGCAGTACTGTTTTATTTCTATTCTACTGGAAAAAAGTGACTCATTTAGCAATGGTACTAATAGGCTTACTTTCATGCAATTTCAGCTATCTTAGCTTGTCAGAGTATGCTTCTTAAGATTGGTCTTTCAAATAAAAACAAATGTCTATTGAAACTTTTCTTAAAATTGGAGCCGTAGATTATGTCAGTACTTTAACAGTCAGAAGTGATTAAAAAAAAATGTTTGGGCTATCCAAATTTACTACATAACTCATCTTTAAAACCTGGTCAGGAGTGGTTCTTAGGAGTACAGTTGAGAATTCATTCTCACTGAATCTTCCAGCCGCTCTATGCCTATGGTTTCTGCATCTCTAGAGATGGAGAAGCAGTTTGTGTCTAGTGACTATCCACTGTCGTTTTTGTTGTGCTTTTTCTGAGCATTTTCCTCTAAGTATGTCTTATAGTCATCCTGTATTCTGGCTGCTAAAACCAGGTGTGATTATGAAGGCTAAATATTATTCTATTATTTCTCTTTCTTTTCCTTTTGTTTTGCCTCCCTTTACTTATCCCTCTATAAACACATCAAATAATCATTATTTCTGGGTAATGATTCTAATTAGATGGAGAGAAGGAATTGTTTTGATTACCTTGAAGTATGAATGACCACTGGAGCACTTTTGTTTACAAGTCAATCTTTTAAACCTAAAATGAGGAAGCTCAGACGGTGAATTCTCAAGCAATAGAACAAGAAAAGCTTTAAATCTAATTCCAAGAGGAAAACTATATTTCATTGGTGTTTTTTCCCTTGCCATTTTACTTACCTTAATGAAATGTTTCTTCCTATCCTAAAAGTTTTTCTAGACATCAATAGAAAACACACATTAAGTGTAATCTATTCAAATTCTTATATCTTTACAGAGGGTTTTAATGTGTCTGGTGTGAAGAACTGTAAAAATTTTAGAGTTTACCTTTTTTTTAAAAAAAAAAGATTTTATTTATTTATTTGACAGAGAGAGAGAATGCAAGCAGGCAGAGGGTCAGGCAGTGGAGAGAGAGAAGCAGGCTCATCACTGAGCAGGGAGCCTGACATGGGGCTCAATCCCAGGACCCTGGGATCATGACCTGAGCTGAAGGCAGATGCTTAACCGACTGAGCCACCCAAGTGCCCCACATCTGAGTTTACTTTACTTGCAAGCTAACAAATTAGCCTGTCACAGTTTCATAGATGCTTGTAGAAGACACAAGACTCTTGGGTTAGAGACGAAGGACAGTTACTATTCACAGCAACAACAGAAGCCAGACCATCAGCATTTTTGCTGTAGCTTCCTGAACCTCACTTCCCACAGACTGATGCCAAGAGGGCCAGATGACACCTTCAGCTCAGTGGGTTGTAGCCCACACATAGAAAACTTGGATCTTTAAAAATGAGCAGTAAATATTTATGTTCTTTGTTCTGGAGGGAGACATTAGCTTTCATCTACAGAGCTCATGGCTCTAGTAACACATTTCTCTGTTTTTTTTTGCCATACCAAAATCCCTATTTCAAGTGGCAAGGCCACTTACATCATTATTGGTACCTTCTATTTCAAATTTAGGCACCCCTTGACTCTACAGCCACAGACACATTGGTCTGTAGCTGGAGCTTCAAGGTTTACATTCCCTAGGTGTTTCAGGCTTGACCTGCCCACCATCAGCCTTCTGTGAGGATTTGCCTTACTTTGGGGAAATGGCTGGCTGTTCCTAAGAAAACATCTTAAATTCTTGCTCAAATTCACTCTAAGGGCTAGGGGAATTTTTCAAAGCAACAATATTGACCACAAGAATTTATGTAGATTTCTTGGGTTAGTTTCACCCTCTCTAGGTCATCTTCAACAGCAATGTAAAGTCACCCAGGGCAAAAAGAACTCAATTCTCCTGCGCATCTGTATCAGGGGAAATCTCCCTGAAGAAGCCAGAGGTCGATTTTATCAGTCAGAACCTATCACAAAAAGCTCTGAGACATTAACTGTCATTTGCAAATGGTTTTAATGTCATGATAGGAGAGTGTGGACCTTCTGATGGCCAACTGTTGCCATTCTTCCTTGACAGATTTTAGGGAACCTGCCCTCCTAGATCCTAAGCATAGTAGATCAGGTTTTGATGATGTGCCTGGTTTCTATCCATATGATCAAAAATTTTCCCTCCTTTCACGCTCAGTGTAGGTGTTACATCTCTACAATGTTTGTCTGAAAGGGGGCACACAGAGATGAGTCTTATTGCTATTTTATTACAGTATGGAAGATCTGAGGCTGACTACTACATAAGAAAAGAAGTCCTCTCCCACCACCCACCTAGAGAAGCATTAACAGTAAGCTGAGCACCATTTGGGCAGGTCTTTTGAACTACTTCCTGTATGTAGTCTTTAACCACTTTCTAAATGCCTCTTCATTTACAGGCAGTAAAGAGAAGGAACATATATTGCCCCATACACCATACAATTTGGCAGCATATTCAGTACTGAGCATATGGCCATATGTAGTCCTTTGGGTCCCTTTGCTTGGCCTATGACACCTCCACCCTCCCTCTTCCGTGAAGCCACCTCTCATTCAACAACCCACCCTCATCTCTGAAACTGCCAAGCATTGTGAAGGGCCTGGGATTTTACCCCACTTGCAAGTGAACAGATTAGCCTACCACTGTATCATAGATGCTGATAGAAACACAAGACAGACCTCTGGGTCAGAGACAGAGAACAATTTGTTACTTATCTTAATAGAAGTAGTCAGAGTGTTGGCTTTTTTTTTTTTTTTTTTTTTTTTGGTGTCAGTTCCTCTAGCTCTGATCTGCACAGGTTGGTGTGAAGAAGGTCAGCTGATACCTGTATACACAGTAGGTTATGTCACAGGAGAGGAATTCTGGGCTTAGGGAACCAAAATGTTTTATAATAGTCAGTAAGCAAACTTGCTGTTTGCTCTGAAGAGAAATACTGTTTCTTTCTTTTTTTAAAAAGATTTATTTATTTATTTGAGAGAGCGAGCGAGCGAGAGAATGTGTGTGCGTGTGTGTACGCGCGTGTGCGCATGTGCTGGGGGAGGGGCAGAAGGCGAGAGAGAGAATCTCAAGCAGACTCCCTGCCAAGTGGGGAACCTCATATGGGGCTCAGTCTCACCCTGAGATCATGACTTGAGCCGAAATCAAGAGTTGAACGCTTAACCGACTGCACCATCCAGGCGCCTGGAGAAACTGTTTCTATATTCAAAGCCTATTTGGGGTGCAAACTTACTTGAAAAGATAGTGTGGAACAAAAGTCAGTCAATGCAAAAAAAAAACCAACAAAAAACTCAGTCAATGCTTCTCTTCCAGGATATGCGGATTGTAAAGTATTGTTTCCTCTTACTTTGAGGGAAGGGGAAATGGTACAACCATGTTTCATGGTTGTAAAGACCCACCTGAAAACAATAGCACAGGAAAACGAGCCTTAGAAACATTAATAATTGAGTTTTTCCCTCCTTTTTGATAGTTGGAAAGTGTATTTTGATAATATATTTAGTAGTTTATCAATTATTTATGTTACAATTACAGGTTTACAAAAGAAATGCACTGAGATATCTGACAGTTTTCACACGATACATTCTCACGAACTGTCAGTCTTTCTAACGAGGGAGATAAGATCTTAACATTTTAGTGAATGAGTCTGGACTCAACCCATTTTAGTGTATTGCTTAGATTGCAAAGAACCATTGGACTTCACAACGAAAGTGCCATTAGTAGATGTGTGCTGAGGTATTGAATTGGGTCTGTAGGGCAGTGATGGCACTCTGAGTTTTTTATTTTCCTCTTAACGAACGTGATAGATTACAATTTTATTTGTCAATTAAGAGGTCAATTATACCTTAATAAAACTGAAAGAAAGGAAACATGATAGAATTTTGCCTTACTAATAAAAAGGAGCAACACCTTTTTCCTCACCCTGAGTCCTCAAACATGTATATGTTTCTGTCCAGAAGGGGGTTCCCAATGGCTGGATAAATTGGATTTGGATAATGGCTAAGTGTACAGCAGTCATTTGTTTGCTGGGTAGGTTGATTTAATGTACACCCTAGCCATGTTGATTACAGGAAAGTTCCCATTGCTGGGGTAAATTGAATCTTACAGTACTAATTGACTTTGGGCTTTCAAGTTTGGACATTCCTAGTTACAGTGTAAACTTGAGCAAGTTATGTAAGCTCTGAGACTTTTTTTTTCTTTTTCTATAAAAACAGAGGGTAGAAAACTCACTCTGAGCAAACATAATGTCTCAGGATAAAATTTAAAAAAGCATTTTTTAAAATCCGTGTACAGTGCATAATATACAATTACTTCTCAATTACAGGTCTGTCCCCTTCTTTCTGATGGGCTTTGACTACATAAGGATAGAGGGTCCTCATTCTTCATTGTCATGTTATTCATTGGTTCACAGATTTCTCATTGATCCAGGAACAGAAATTAGTTCTCCCCAAAGGACCTTGCTTTCTACCAGAGAACGTTTCTGTACTCACTTACTTGCTACTCTGTTGTTTATCATGACCCCCAGGATCGTAACTGTGTTGAATTATGAAGACTCACTGTGTAGACACCAGACAAGTCCTGGGATCGATTCCATATGAGAGCTCCTAACAGAGAGGAGTGTGTCAAAAAGCTAAAGAACAGATTTGAAAAGCTTAAAATCCTTAGAATCTCAGCTTCAGATCCTGGCAAGATTGAATTAGCTTTTTTTCCTCTGGAGTAGTTAAACTTAGTTTCATGTGTTTTGTCTGAGTACTGCGTGTGGGAGTGGGAATCTATATCATTCAGATGGAAGCTTTCATCTGTTTCAAGCCTGTATGTATATTAAAACAGCCATGAAATTTTATATGTGCTCAAAGCCTAAAAATATCAGCACAGACCTTAAGAGAATCAGACAGTGGGCTGAAGAAAGATTTAATATTCAGTACTTCTCCTTTCTATTTCTTTTTGCATCATTTTTATAAAAAGTTAGGTTGATGGGAGCTCTAAAAATGTACTTTGAAAACTGGCAATTGTTCACTTAATGCATTGCATTAAGATGACAATTACAAACACTTTAAAATAAAACAAAATCAGAACCTTTTCCTCAATAGCAGGGTTTTAGGGCCCAGTTTGTCCAAATGAGAGCCTTAAATCTTTTTATTTAGCTTCTTGGGGAAAAAAACAAACAAACATAACCAAAACCTGTTCCAGTAGTGTTGTCAGCATAATCTTGAGTTTCTTTAGTCTAAACACACATAAAGCAAGAGGAGCAAGTAAGGATGTTTCAGGACAAATGGCCTCTGTGGATGAGAGTTTATCCTGAAAATGGGTATATTGGAGTCTTACCGTTGAGGTCATGTCCTAGTTCCCTGGATTCTGTATCATTGGTACTTTAAGTAATTTATCAGGTTCAGGATGCCTTCCCCCCACCCCACCCCCCCTACAGAGCATTGCTTTATAAAGTACAACTGAATGCATGTTTTTGTCAGAACAGGATTCCAGTATGCTGGAGAGCCGCTTTTCCATCCAAGACATCCTAAAGCCATCTCCACATGAATCTTGTGCTCCCAGACCAGTTGCCTCATGCATAAGGAAATATAGATATGTCACTGAACACATCTCCCCCTTTGCTCCATGATCTTGGGAAAAGCATGCCTTTACTGCATTCAACCCCATAACCCCCACTTCTTTCCCTTCTCTCTACTCCTCCCCATGAAAGTAAGAGCTAGAGCATATAATACCTATTTTTGGTAAATGTCATGGTTTTTCACATCACTAAGCATGAAAATTTTCTCTAAATATTTGAATTACTTCATTTATAGTCAAGGACACTTTCTCAAAATGAACCTTTTAAAGCCAACCAATTTGAATATACATCTGGGTTTGAGCCCAAGAGAGGCAGAAACACTATAGCTAATCAGACTAATTTGTATTACTATTCTTATCTGGTGGTCTCACTTTGAGGAAACCACAAGGATATCATTTTGGGAAGTCACAGCTTTATGGGAGGGGTCAAGTTAGAGGTGTTGGATCTTTTGGTGGTCAATAATTGTATAAAACACAACATAAAGTTGTGATTAAAGACAGTTAGTGAACTCTTCTTTTTTTTTTTGACACATTTGTTTTTTCAGAGCAGGAATTTTAAATTATGACAATTTGGAAAGAATCAGTTTGGAAAGAATCCCCTCCCCCCAAAAAAGCCATTACATTTATGGATTAGGAAAAACTGGGGCCTAGGTCTTGTCTATGAAATTTTTGAGTTTTGTTGTGTTGAGCAAATTAAATACCAATATGGTCTCAATTCCTTCTCTATAAAATAAGGAACTGGGTTAAATCAGAGTACACAGATCACAAGTAGAGAGGCAGCCAGAGAGAGAGAGGCAGCCAGAGAGAGAGAGGGAAGCAGGCTCCCCACTGAGCAGAGAGCCTGATGCGGAGCTCTATCCCAAGACCCTGAGACCATGACCTGAGCTGAAGGCAGAGGCTCAGCCCACTGAGCCACCCATGCACCCCGCAAAATGTGTACTTTTAGACTTGTGAAATTATCTGCAGAAGTAAAATTATAAAATAAAATAAATCGAAAAATGCTGCATGCTGTATCCTCCAAATTTATACCAGCACATTAAGGGGTGTGAAAGGTTCTTTGGTTAAGGACCCCAGCTGAGTTTTGGTTCAGTATTTTCCAAAAAATGTGTTCTAGTGGCACATCATAGTATCTTTTGGGAATAGAATATTACAAATATCTTCTGGAAACTCTGGATTCAGTAATCTCTAAAACCCTTTCCAGCTAGCATTCAATTATACTACTCTGCTTTTGTTATTTTTTGTATTTTGCCAGTAAGAGAGTTTTTTCTTTGTTGGTTTTTGGTAATACTCAGATAAAGAATAACAAGAGATGAAATAATTTGGTTGCCTAAGGATTCATTAGAATGAGTCATTGGTCCCTCTACTTCATTTAAGGTACTTTCCAGTATTCAAGTTTATGATTCTAAGACTCTAATTTGAGACCAGGGACAATTCTTCCTATAAGAATAATTAATTTTATTTTTTACCTTCTCAATAGTCTTATGTTCCTACAACCATTAGCCTGCACAAATGTTTATTTTTCCCACAAATTATTATACCAAGACAATGATAGATTTATCTATGAGCAGTGGAGACATTTTGTAGTCTCATGACTAGTACTTTTAATGTTTCAGAAAAATTATGTTTCTCATTACATAGTATCTTTAAATTTTAAGCTACATGTTGGTACAAGTTCACACAGGGATTATAATTTCTTAGGACACTACATCAGAGTCTGTGTGTGGTTGGTTTTATTATTTATTGTTTGAATGCATTTTTGTCTAAACAATCTATATCTTTTGTTCAGACAAATGAAAAGGAAAGAGTACATGTCTACATCTGTAAGAAGATGTTCAAGGTCACTTATAAAGAAGATGATTTTTGTTTTTTTAAATTTTTTTTTAAAGATTTTATTTATTTGATAGAGATCACAAGTAGGCAGAGAGGCAGGCAGAGAGAGAGAGGAAGGAAAGCAGGCTCCCCACTGAGCGAGAGTCCGATGCGGGGCTCGAACCCAGGGCCTTGAGATCATGACCTGAGCCGAAGGCAGAGGCTTTGACCCACTGAGCCACCCAGACTCCCCTGATTTTTGTTTTAAAACATATCTTCATCACGTACAGTTTATTTCTTTTATCAGAGTAGTTCAAGATGCATTGCATTTTGGTATCAAAGGCTTCCAGTAGTTCCAGCATCAAAAATTAAGTACACATGTTTTATTTACTGTTAAAAAAAATTGCTGGAAATCTTTCTAATTACTCCTTCTCTAATTGGTCACTGTTTGTCTAGTTAGACATCAAGGATGGTAAAATACTCCCAGTACCCACAAGGTGGCATGGCTTTCTTGTGCAATTCAGTTTCATTTGAATATAGCTGCTGCTATATTTTTGATTCTACTCTTTTATTAAAGTTTTGAATTGCACTTTTTGGTTTTATTTTTCCTCACTTGCAGCCAATGTACAGGGCTTGAATTTTTAGAGTAAGACATATTTTTCACAAACAGAGATATTCAGGTAAAACTCTCCAGACTTTTCTATTGTTTTAGTACACTTGAGAGCTGAATTTAAATCCTTTGACTTTGAATAATGCCTTGTGCCCTATAAATACTAGGCACTCAATAAGTATTTGCTGTGGAATTTAATGACTTGTCTTATTGAAAAAAGCTTTCAGATACTTGGTATTATTAGAGTAATTTATGGATACTTTTTATCATTCTACTTGCAGGTAAAAAAAAATCTCCCTCCACTGTCCAGGAAACACTGTCATTTTATGGTATTGCAAAAATATGTTGCAGATTAGGGTAAAATTTCCACCCTTTCTCAATTGCCAAAAAAAAAAAAAAAAAAAAAGCATGGTTGATTCAGTTTATCTATCTACTCTTCCTTTGTAAATATTAGTGGATCCACCCCGCCCTGTCCTCAGGGGTAAAGAGCATAGGAGAATGAGTAGGGCGTAGATAAGGGGGTAAATATATAATTCAATTGGCTAATAGTCACGTTCATTCCACAAATATTTATTGTTTACTGTGTGCCAGATGTTGTGAGACGGTGAATAGTGAATAAAAGTCAGAAATCTTACCTTAGAAGACAAACAACGAACTAAAATGAGAAAGTGAAATACATAGTATGTTCAGTGCTATGCACCAAAGAGAAACAACAAAACAGAGAAAGAGCTAGTGGGATTAAGAGTTATTATACTCTCAGTGTTTTAAAAAAAGATTTGATGTATTTATTTACGAGAGTGAGGAGAGAGAGAGAGAGCGTGAGGGGGGAAGGGGAGAAGGACAAACAGACTCCTTGCTGAGCAGGGAGCTGATGACATGGGGCTCAATCCCAGGACCCTGGAATCAAGACTGGAGCTGAAGGCAGATGCTGAACCGGTCGAGCCACCCAGGCGCCCCTGTACTCTTAATGTGAGTAGTCAGAGAAGGCAGTAGACTTTGCAGAAAGACCTGCAGAAGGTACAGAAGTGCAAAGACTGCACGGTGGGAGTAGGCTGCTACTTTAACTTGTACCACCACAGAGCCTTGTGTGAAATGAGGTAGGGGCACAGGGGAATAAGGGGATCCTCAGGGGAAGTGAAAGAGGTTTTTGTAGAGGAAGGCAAATTCACCGCAGACCAAGTGGAGACAAAGGCACTCCGGGTGGAGAGAACAGGCGTATAGTCATAGAGGTGTGAAAGTGAAAGATGCATTTGCCTGGGAAGCAAGAGAAGGCAGCAATAAATGGGGCCAACATGCTGCAATCATAGATGTACAACTCTATTTTATATCTACTTGGGAGGAAAAACAGTGATTTTACTAGTCTTATTTTGGGAAAAATAAAACAGCTCCAAGTTTTAACTAAGGCAAATCTTGAAAAAAAAAAAAAAAGTAAACTGACCATATATACATCCAGGGTAATCTTAACCTGTAATTTGGATCTGTTTTTTGCTCCAAAAAATTTATATTCCTTGTCATTGGGATCAGGAAACTTTGAGGTCAGAATGCCTAAGAGGACAGATAGTAGAAGTTTGAGCACCCTATATTTTTTAGATGTCAGTTTTCCTTTTGAGATAAGGCCCCCAGGATGCAGTGTCTACCTTGGAATGCACTAAATTTTATATATCTGAGATCTCTGCAATAGATAGTGTAAGTCTCTTTTATGAGAGGTTTCACCAGAGGGAGAGCTCAAGTGATTATATCTGATGGCTTTTTCTGGGTTTTAAACCTTTAGCAGGGATCAGATATGGGGATGGAAAAATATCCCTTGCTTGTTTTAGAGAAACAGAATCTGACACATGCAACTGTAACAACTATAGTTCTAAATGAATGTATCTATCTACTACTGCCATTATGTTTCCTTCCTTTCTTTTTTTTTAAGTAGGAATGTTTTTATTTTTACTTATTTTTCATTTTTTAAAGTTTTTATTTAAATTCCAATTCATTAACATACAGTGTCATTATTAGTTTCATGTGTACAATATAGAGTGAATATAGAGAGTATAATATAGAGGACAATATAGTGCGTCAAGACTTCCATGCAACACCCAGTGCTCATCCCAACAAGTGCCCTCCTTAATCCCCATCACCTGTTTAACCCATCCCCCACCCACCTCTCCTCTGGTAACCATCAGTTCGTTCTCTATAGTTAGGAGTATGTTTCTTGGGGCACCTGGGTGGCTCAGTTGGTTCAGTGTCTATCTTCAGCTTAGGTCATGATCTCCGGGTCCTGAAATTGAGCCCCACATCACACTGGACTCCCTGTTCAGTGGGAATTTTGCTTCTCCCTCCCACTGTCCCTCCCCCTGCTTGTGCTTTCTCCTGCTCTCTTTCCTGCTCTGTCAAATAAATAAATAAAATCTTTAAAAAAAAAAAAAGAGACTGTTTCTTGGTTTGCCCCTCTCTCCCTCTCTTTTTTCCTCTTCTGTTCATTTGTTTTGTTTCTTAAATTCCACATATGAGTGAGATTCTATGGTATTTGTCGTTCTCTGACTTATTTTGCTTAGCGTAATACTCTCGCACCATCCATGTCATTGCAAATGAAAATTTTTCATTCTTTTCTGTGGCTGCGCAATGTTCCATTGTATATCTATATACCACATCTTCTTTATCTATTCATCAATGGACAATTGGGCTGTTACCATTACTTGGCTATTGTAGATAAAGCCATTGTAAATAGTGGAGTACATGTATCCCTTTGAAATAGTATTTTTGTATTCTTTAGGTAAAGCTAGTAACGTGATGCTGGATTGTAGGGTAGCTCTATTTTTAACTTTTTTTTTTTTTTTTTTTGGACAGAGATCACAGGTAGGCAGAGAGGCAGGCAAAGAGAGAGAGGGGGAAGCAGGCTTCCTGCTGAGCAGAGAGCCTGATGCGGGGCTGAATCCCAGGACCCTGACATCATGACCTGAGCTGAAGGCAGAGGCTTAACCTACTGAGCCACCCAGGCACCCTTATTTTTAACTTTTTGAGGAACCTCCATACTTTTCTTGAGAATGGCTGTGCCCGTTTGCATTCCCACCAATAGCACAAGAGGGTTCTGCTTTCTCCACATCCTTACCAACACCTGTTGTTTCTTGTATAATTCTTTCTTTTCTTACTTTCTTTCTTTGAGATAAAACAATGGGTTTAAATCTCAGGTGTTCAAGCTACATTTATTTTTCTAAAATTCAACTTAATTTCTACTTTCAGACATCATTCGGCTGGCATGGCAGAAAACTACGGGACTTTTGGTGGTACCCTTTCTTCCTGAAGTTGTGGTAAGTGTTTGACGGTCATGATGAAGTTTAAGGCCCTGTGTGGGATGGTATCTGCTCCACACAGACTGCCATAGAGAAACTGCCAACTGTCTATCCATATGGCACCTTCCGGCCTGTGGCACACTTGCTGGTTTAGTGACACCCGTGGGGGTGAGAACTTGTTACTGCTTCCCTGACATAGTAGAGCCATGGGTCCTTGCTAGGCCGCTCTTAGTCCCATGTGCATGAATGCAGATTTCCTGCCGAGGTTCACATTCTCTCTCCTGGGCTCTGCTTTGGACAGTCTCAGCCACTGTCTTCTGAATAGGGGTAACTTGTCTGTTCTGCCTCTTCTCCCTGCAATTCAGAAGAAACTATTTTGAAGTCTAGAAGGGAAATCTTTCTGCCTTTGTGTTTTCTCTACAAGCTGGCCTATGCTACAAATCATCAATATTCTTCTAAGAGTTAGGCTCTTGGAAACCAGGTATAGGAAAATCAGAGGGTGTTTTCTGCCCCAGCCCCCAAGCAGTTCTGAGCCAGCAGCCAGAGATTAATTCTCTGCTCTAACCAGTGGAGGGAAAGAGAAATACCACAGGAAGAAAAAAGTTATTATTTCACAAATACTCACATGATTTCATACACATAGAGGCTGTGTTCATAGTGAAAGTATTTATTCATATCTGGATGTGTGTTTTTTTGTGGGAAGGCAAGGTTACTGGTCTCTGCTGGGCAATCTCGGGCAACTCCTTCAACATTTTAGAGCATTCGTTTCCTAATAGATAAACAGTGGATGCTAGGGCTGCAATTCCTAACTGGGAGATTGTTGTGAGGAGTAAATGAGGCAATTGTATGAACACGGTTAATCATTATGCATGTATACACACTTCCTACAGCACGAAGAGCACATTTCTGGCTTTAGTTCAAAGTTTGTATTCAGAATCTCTAGTAACCTATGTTCTCAAAAGTAGTAGATCTAGTAATGAAACAAAAAAAAATTATTAGACTTATCAGATAAAATATTCATTCACATTCTTTTTTCTCAGAAGAGGAGGAAATTTCCCTATTTCTATAGATCCTCCCTCTTTGCCCAAACCACAGATCTTTTCCATCTGCCCATTTCTTTCTCAACACAAGTAGCAGCTTTGCGAGGGCATTTTTTTGTCCTCATCTCTGAGAATGTTGGAGAATACTCAGGGCTGAAGCTTGTGATGATGCGTGGAGGTTTCTGTGCCAGCCTTGGTCGAGTGGAGGAGATGGGGCCAGGGGCTTGCACCTGCCTCGTGACTTAGCATGGCACTGAGGACCAGCCAGCTTCCACATTACTGTTCCTCAAATGATAAGACCCTGGAAACTGAGGTTTAGGACATCCAAATGGATGTCCACACAAAGAAGCAGTAGGAGTCGGGCAACAAAAGAGAGCCTGGCATCCCAGGCCTGCCGGCTGCTGCTTTCCTTCCTGGCTCTGGCCCTGTCTGTGCTTCTGCTGTCCTGCAACCCATCCATGTGCGCACATACACGGCCTGAGTCCTGTGACCTAGAACAAATAGATAAGCATTTTCAGGGACTGTTACCCCATGCTTATGAACATGTTACATTTCAGTTTAGTCTTGTTTTTTATTCTCCTGACACTACTTAATCATTTTTCCCTTACATCATTTCTCTGAGAAAGATAGACATCAGATTTAGGTACATTGTTTTCACATAGAAAACTAGCAATAACTGTCATTTATTGAGCACTTACTATATACCAAGATTGTGCTAATCACTTTACGTTCATTATATCATTTGTCCCCTACAACAAACCTCTAAGGTAAGAATTGTCATTTCCTTATGTTGTTTCTAGGTGAGGAAACTAACGCTTAGCGAAATGTGGCTTGTTCCGAGGTCACATGGTTAAGTGGCAAAATTGCCACTTTGAACCCAGATGATGTGACCCTAGAGTTTATGCTCTTTTTTTTTTTTTAAGATTTATTTATTTATTTATTTGACAGAGAGAGAGAGATCACAAGCAGGCAGAGAGAGAGGAGGAAGCAGGCTACCCGCTGAGCAGAGAGCCTTGGGCTCGATCCCAGGACCCTGGGATCATGATCTGAGCTGAAGGCAGAGGCTTTAACCCACTGAGCCACCCAGGCGCCCTTAGAGTTTATGCTCTTAAACCCAGCAGTATCTGGATAAGGGAACTGAGGTACCACAGGAACTCATTCAAGGTTCTCATGTGAAGATCTGATCATAAAAACCTTTTCTCTTGAGTTCTTCCATCCAGTACTGCAAATGCACCGCAAACCAGGAACCATTCAGGAGCACATTGCACAGTCATCTTCTAGCAGATCACGGAGCCCTGGTTTCTCAGTGGTGAATAAGGTCATGCTGCCAGGGTTTCCTGATCAAATGCCTCTACTCTTCGTCTACTGTGCTGTCCTGCAGGGCCGACTCCGTGGGACCTAAAACTTACACTCTTTAGAGGAACCACTTTTAAAGATACAGAATTATGGATATGAAGTTATGAACATTTATGTATTTATTATGAGAAATAAAGTCATATGAAATAATAAACTTGTCAGGAAGCTGACAAGTACCACAAATACCCTAAAATCAATAGACATAATATTTTTCTTAATGAAGTGCCTGAAAATCTCTATGACACTTTGTCTTCACATGTTTTTCCCTACATAATTGGATTGCTTTCATATAACAATGAGAAAATAATTTGGTTATTTCTTTAGGATGGTTGATTGATTTTTTTTTAAATTAATAGCTGAGATGCACAAAACATCATTGACTTCATAGATGTACTCTGGTTGGTGTTACTGTAGGGTTGTACCATACAAACATGGGAATTTTAACATTCTATTTCATAAAATTCATATCAAAAATGAAAAGAGGGGCGCCTGGGTGGCTCAGTGGATTAAGCTGCTGCCTTCGGCTCAGGTCATGATCTCAGGGTCCTGGGATCGAGCCCCCCATCGGGCTCTCTGCTCCGCGGGGAGCCTGCTTCCTCCTCTCTCTCTGCCTGCCTCTCTGCCTACTTGTGATCTCTCTCTCTCTCTCTGTATCAAATAAAAAAAAAATCTTAAATAAAAAAAAATGAAAATATGTGTAGTGCATTTGTAATTGTATACAAAACATTATCAAGTATGTTCTTGCCATAAGAGAACTACAGTTATGACCGAGTTCTATCAAGGAGAACTCAATAGCCTACTTAAATGTACATGTAACAGAATTGTTCACAGACTAACTTCTGATTCCATGTATTTGAAACATTGGCTGTCCTTTCCTTTCCACATATTTCTAGGGCTGGGTGTGATGGGACATATTTGTATCACAATATAACCTCCCACCTTATACCTTCATGGTCAACACCAGGAAAATCAGCACAGTGGACAGCAGGAAACCTGGAATGCAATACTACACTGTGGTTGCTGGCAGGACTCCAACTATGCATAAATGTGCAGACTTCATTAGTATATCCTACTGACGCAAAAAGTATGCATCCATAACCCAACCTCACCTTAGCTAGATCTGAGAAAACACCATCTGACTGGAAGAAAGTAGGATAGAAAATTAGAGTGGAAAGAGACTTCTCCCTTACCAAAATGACTTTGATTAATACCTTATTTTTTCCAAATGTTAGCAAAACTCACAGCCATGTAAATATATTTCTAGAGCCTCTCCCAGAGCTTTGAACATTAGCTGAAAAAGTACATAAAGGACCCTGAAGCTTAAGATTCATGAGCCTTGTTGGGCAAAGGAAGGCTTTCCATCCATTATAATACTCTTTTTCTGTGTATGAGACACACGAATGTACTTCCATTTTGGACCATATATAATTATCAATTGCTTCAAAGTCCTTTGTAACAAAAGCCTTGACTGCTTGGTATTTTTTTGCCCTTAGTCTACCGTTAGCTATAGATGTATCTTTTGCATATCTTGAGGTTATGAACATAGATAGCTTCACAAGAACTAAGGATCACAAAGACCTTTAAGATTCTCAATTTATTTCTCTGACCCTAGATTTAAAAAAAAAAAAAAAAGGCAGAGGCAGAGTTGGAACTTGGCAAGCAGGCAACCACGGTCACAGTTATAATACAGTTTAATTATGACATAAAAATGCAATGAGTCACAGTGGGATACCAACCTAACTTATTAAAAAGTGAAAAAAAGTTAACCAGTAGTTCGTTTTTCTCCACAAACAACTGGCTTAATTTTCACATATTGGATAAATCCACATGTTTTCTCATCCATAAGGAACATAATCCTATCCCTTCTAGATTGTAAGTTTAATGGAACAGAAATCATGTCTATTTAGCTTACTCTTATATCCTCAGTTCCCAGAATATCAACCAACATGTGATAGCATGGAAATATTTGGTAAATGAATCAACTTAAAAGCTATCAGTTATTCAATTTCTGCTCTGGCATACAGTAATACAAATATCCTGTTACTATTGTAACAAATTACTACAAACTCTGGCTTAAGACAACACAAATTTGTTAGCTTATAATTCTGGAAGTCAGGTCCAAAATGAGTTTTATGGAGGCAAAATCGAGGTGTCAGCAGTGGTGCATTCCTTCTGGTGCTTCCAGGGGAGAAATATTGCCTTTTCCGGCTTCTAGAGGCCTCTTGCTTTCCTTGGCTCATGGCTCCTTCCTTCATCTTCAAAGCACATCACTCCAACCTATGACTCTCTTGTCCAGTTTCCTTTTTCTGACTCTGATCCTACTGTCTCCCTCTTCTAAGGATTCTTGTGATCTCAGTAGGCCAACTGACATAATTCAGGAAAATCTCCCCATCTCAAAACCCTTAATCCCATATGCTATGTAATCTTTTTGCTATGTAAGGTAGAACATCCACAGGTTCTGGAGATTAAAATGTAGACACCTCTGGAAGATTATTTTGTCTACCACATGTAAAAAGATAGAATATTTGTTTTTAGGAGTAATTACCGGAACCCACAGAGTTTAGACTTTCTGACTTCTGGGCTACTGTGCTTGATTGAAACAATACCTTTATTAAAGTGGAAGTTTTTAAAAAGCTTTTTAGTGTCCAGAGAGATTTACTGGACACAAAGACCACAAAAAGGTTTATATTCATACCAAGAAGTAGTATAGATGTTGGGAAGCTGGCTCTTTGGAAAGGCTCTCTGTTTTAGCAATTTACAGTCCAGAGGAGTGGATGAATCATACATGCTTGATTCTCACACCACACTCCCCTCTCAGTGCTTTCCTTGTTGCTGGTTCAATTCTGGGAGAAACTCAGTATGCTTTATTAGTAAGGACTCACTCCCTTTTCTCCATTGTGTCTCTTCTTCCCTATATGAGTTACACAGAAACTAACTTGACTCAAGTGATAAGATTAAGATATTTGTTTAATGATGCTTCTCAGAGAGCTAATAGCAACTTAATTTAAAAGGGCATTTGATAATAACTGAAAATGTTTTCAGAAGATGGGTTGCAGACTGCCTCAACATGGACTAATAGGCAGCAGAATTCTTGACACATTCTAGGTGCTTGATAAATATTTCTGAACTAATTACACATTTATAGATAATGAGGGGTATATGAGGATCAGTTCAGTTCTACAGAGCAGCTGACTTCTTGCAGATAGCCTGGCTGTGGAATATAGCAGTGGCTCTGAAGTTACAAATTCCACAATTAAATGGTGAAATGTTAGAAGCAAGAAGGAAGTGGTCTCTGAGTCTAGTGAGCACCTTGTGGACAATAGACATGAGAAAAGTTTTTTCAAACGTGGTGTCTACCATTGCACATTGAAACATCACAGTATCAGTTCCCAAGCCTGACTCAACAAAGTGCCACCATTGAGTCATCTGACCACTTCCCGGGTTTTCCCCCTTGAAACCTTCACACCCAGGGTCTGCTTGTACCCCACCCCGAAGGGCGATGATCTCAACGGGGTTCATTAACTAAAGCCTTGACAGACCCAGCTTACGTAATGGTCCCTGTGGAGACCAGCATCCCATCTCTGGAGACTGACACTGAGGAAGGTTTAAAGAACTGCAATTAATTGGGAATTTTCTCCTATGTGTCATCTGTGAGAACCATCTGACCTCACAAGCAGGACTGTCTGTGGTGAGGAAGGGTGGTATGTGCCTTACAGGAAATGCAAAAATGACTTCAGGGTGTTACACAGATGAGTAGCCAGAGAGTAAAACCTAACACTGGAATCTTGCTTCAGATTTTTAGAGTAGAAAGCAATGTGGGGAAGTCGAGGGGAAGACAGGTCCCTGATAAAGGGTGGAGTTGATGGCACATTCTCAGGGAAAAAGTGCTCCTGTGGCCTTGTTCATTGAGCAGATATGTAGCTAGTACTCGTTATGGGGCGAGCCGGCATGCTGGCCCTTCCTCCTTACCCCTACTTCTCCTGCTGCCAGCTCTCTTTTTGTTGTTCCCAATTTGAATATTTTTCATACTCAGAGCTGTATAAACGTCTCTTCATCACCAGATTCTTTGATCTATGAACAATAGCAGCCCTTTGAATAGCAGAATAGGAATATTTGTTTCATAATTTTACTTTTTCCAAGACTTTGAACATAACCAAGTCAGGAGAATTTAAAGTTAAGGGTTCCCATGGTTTGACCACACCCTGACCTCTTTTTGGTTCTCCTATTTCCTTTTCATAGTGTTTTTATTTTTTACCCAATTTGGTCACACTCTTTTGAGGCTAATTATATACTGGCCTTGCAATCTTCACAAGATTTGCACATGACAAGTTCTGATTTGCTTGTTAGTCAGTGAAGGCAATCTTCAAAATGAAGCTTCATAAATAACCAAAAGGAAGATTTTATACTCAACAGTAAAGCTAATTTATACTTACAAGGATTTTTCCATGATGCATTATACAGTGTTAGGCATAATATTTTAATCTCCTACACTTTAACACACATTTCAGCCATCCTGACTTTGATTGACCTATGGCATCTGGATGCCTCATACTGTATTGTGAGGCAGGCAGCACTGCAGCATATTATGGGCTGTAGTGTGTTATTATGCAATCTCTTAGGACTCTGCCCCTTTCTCTTATACACACATACATGGCAGACATACTTAGGTGCTTATATTCAGTGGCCCTCAAACTTCAGTGACATTTCTCCCTCTTCTGTTATCCATGAGTTGTTCTGTTAGTGGAACAAAAGCAACTCCTTTCATTTCTGAGGAACTCTGAAGATGTGTTTATATAGATAGCAACACATGCCGACAACCTGAATACAGACTAATTTTTCCTAGGGGTCTCTCAGCACTCAAAGTTTCATGAATGACCGGACCACTAAGTAACCTATTCGGAGAAAGCATATTGTAATAAACAAGGTGCATAGAGGTCTGGGTTATAGAAATAGTTCAACTACTAATTAGTATTGTGACCTTCAGGAGATCATTTAACCTTTCTGAACCTCTCAAATAGACTATTTGCTGTTCTATCTACTTCCCAGATTATAGGGACAAAAATAGGACAGTGCATGTGAAAACTGCTTGGACAATTTAATCTTCTACACAGACAACTTTTATTTATCTTATTTTTTTAATAATCTTTTTAAAAAAAGATTTTATTTTTAAGTAATCTCTGCACCCAACATGGGGCTTGAACTCCCAATCCAGAGATCAAGAGTCATGTGCTCTACCAACAGAACCAGCCAGGCACCTCAGTGCATACAACTTTTAAAGTCAACTTTATCTTCGTTTGCAGAGCTGCTTTTGAATGAAAACTCTTTCTTCTGTGCTTAAATATATCTGTTGCAAAACCATTTAAAGAAAGACGATTTGTAAACTTTCAAGACAATCGTGCTTATTAAAATAAACGATATGAGCCACGCTATATTAGGCACCACAAAATCCCTTGTTTGTATTCCAAGATTCCAATCAGGCCCCTCGTATGACACTCAAAACTCCTCACCTCCACACCTAATCAGACTTGGACATTGTACAAAATACTGACAACTCGCAATGGCTTTAAGTATTCCTATCCTTCCAGGTGGACAGAGACTTTGCTTTTCATCTGATTTCCTGCATGCACAACCAATTAAGAGATTAAAAGGACATACCAATTGTAAAAGGTGTTATTTGCTGACACTGGCAGTGTGTTGGCACTGTGTTTTGACTGCACTGACGGGAGCATATTTCTAGGAAAGAATTCTACCTAGATTCTTTTGTTCAGCTCATTACAATTGATTTGTTACTGGTATAAACTCAGGGTTATTATAATAATTAGCACAGACATTAATGTAAGAAAATAGTGTTTTCCAGCTAAAGGAATATCCAAATGCAAGCCTGCTTTTCCTCCACTGTTAAGTGAAGTTCTTACAATGCCCTGATACCACGGAGCTTCTTGATGCTCTGTGTCAAGCTGGGGTCCCTTTACTTTTATTCTTTTCTGGTTTCCCTGTTGAATCTTTCCAGGTCACAATGGCACGTAGCTTGTATCGTTCCATGCCAATGAAGTGACAGACACTCTCACATAAGTCAAAGGCAGGGTTTGAAGAGTGCAGGTGTTCAGAAGCTTGCACGCCATGCCCTGTTTGACTGTGGGATTCATTACGGCTTATGGAAGGATGGCAGCACTTGAAGGACTCACGTGGCAGAAACACATTTGCAGCTTGCTGCCAAGCCATACAGATGTGGAGGGAATGTTTAAACTCATCTAATAGAGACATGTTCAAGACCACCTGAGCCACCTCTGTGGCTCTTGTCCCTGGTTTGTTAGAGCCACAGGCTCACACACCTGCCGAGAAGTGTGCACACCCCTCTAGGCCTTTGTAAAATGCATCTGTGTGCAACTTTTGATAGCTTTTACAAAACATGCAATTACTGCTCAGAGTAAGCTCCCTTCAGCTGCTTTCTAGTCAAGGGGAGTAGGTGTAAACATTTCTCAGCGGGCTGGAATTCCAAATGCCACTTGGATCCCGGGCTTCGGGCCTTTTTATATTGTCTGGGCATGTATTCCAGGCATGCTCCAGCTGAGATGGTTAGGGTTCAAAGGACATGAAGTTTAGCAAAATTGGTTTTGTGTTAAAAATTCACCTTTGTAGTAATTTGGGGAATGGTGATTTGAAGTAAGCAATAATAAATCGTTCAGTTGTGGTGAACCAAATACGGCAATATGCTTTGATATTCCTATTAAGCACTATCAGTTGCCTTTTTATGTACAGAGGTCATAAATAAAGAGATTTGGGGGAATGCTATGTTGAGTTGCAAACTTATTCACACTTGGGTTTTGAAATGGAAGGAAATGGTGTTGAAGTGGATGCATGACAGCCTTCGGGTGAAGGGAATGACAAGACCTCACCCAATCTCCTTCTCCCATTGCCTGAGGCCTGAGACCCTGGAACACCAGCACCATTATTCCAGGGCAGTCTCCTGCCAGGCTGGCCTTCGAACTGAGGGACCCTCGGCCTTTCAGAGAGTCAGAGACTTTGTAGTTGCAAATTGAATTCTTCACACTCGATCATCTCAGAAACATCATTTTCAGAAAAGTTGAGCAGGAACAATGGCAACTATTTCATGTTAATTCATTTTGGTCTGTGGTCAATTAATTCTTTACCAGCTTCCCCTAGTGCTGGAGTCTTTTAGGTCCATGCATCCTTTCTTCTGTTGCGTAAACCCTCTTTTCTCCTTCACCCTCTGGATCAGGCTCTGCCTTTTCTCAGATGCTCCCTCGTGGGCCTTCCTTTCCCGCAGGGGCTGCTCTGTGGTGATGCCAGAGTTATATTTGCACTCAGGCCAGAGGGTGCAAAGTGCACCCTCTTCTCCTCTTTCCATCCTTCCAGGAGGTCAGAGCTGGCAATGTCCTCCCAGTGCAATTTTCACAGATCATTCTCCCGGAAACCGTAAAGAGCAGTGACAGTACCTGGTAGCCACAGTAAATGATCACAGATGTTAAGAAGTGCTCAGGGAGTCCAGCTCAGGAAAGAGCTAGATGCTATTGTTTACTCTTTCCCTTCTCTCATTCCCTCTTTACTCCCTTCCTCTACTCTTTTCACCTTTCCTTCCAAAGTGGTGATTGAGTTACTTCTGTGTGCTGGTAAATCAGAGGCAGATACACATTTAAATGAAGTGATTTTCCTTGAGTTTAATAGAGGAAATTTGCAAAGGTGTGGGCTGAGGTTAGGCTACTCACAAGGTAGAGTGCAGAACTCTAGGTCTTGGTAACAGTGGGGCACCATTGCCACTCCCTGCCCAGAAGAGGCAACAGTCCAAAGGGGCTACTACCACCGAGAAAGGAAAGCTGTATGGAGAGGACCTCTGGTCTCAGCGAGAGGGGCAAAACCAATTCACAGCAACCTGGTTTATTTTCAGATCTTACTATCTTCTAACTTCCAGCCCCAGCAGGGAACTCCCATAGGTCTACACGACTGGCAGCCAAATACAAGAAAACCTTTGGGCCTTGGCAGACACAAAGCTAGGAGGGGGTGGAAAGTGGAGGTGTGGGGACAAACTGAGGATACGCAGCCCTGCTGGTCACTGGAGCACACCTGGTGACATAAACATGACAGAGGCAAAGCTCTGCTACTCAGGAATTTTACATCCTTGGTGGGGGCAATAGAAAACATAATGGGAGATGACAGTATGGGCACAGAGGAGAGAGGGGACTTAAACAAGATTGGAAACTGCAGTGGCAGGGGGTGGGGGAAGGGGAACAAGGCTGAGGAGCATTGTCATCGAAGGCTTCTTAGATGAAGCATGATCTTGGCTAAGTCTATAGTAGAGTGTAGGTAGAGAAGGATGGGAAAACATTAGAGCTGATGGCAAGCAGCATGCACGAAGGCCAAGAATTGAGACTAATGATATGTTGCAAACACTGAACCATGTAATGGTAATAGAAATGACAAGCGGTTGTAGATGGAGCTGGAAGAGGGGACGAGGACCAGATCCTGGAGCTTGAACTTCAGACAATAGACATCCATTGCCATTATCTTCGAGGCAAGTCTGAAGTGAGTTCAGATTGAAGCCTGGAGCCATGTTAGGAGTGTAACATGAGATATTAGGGTAGTGGCTCTCAGAGAGAGGAGCGTTCAGAGCATGTTTGTCCCAAAGCCTCAGTCCAGCTCCATCCACTCTGGCTTCCCTTTCCTGAGTACACAAAATGTGTATATTCCTTCCCTGGTCCGAGCTCTCTTATTCCTGACCCTGCTAAGAAGGATTGTGCCTTTCCATCTGCAGAGTCTTCAGAACTAACTTCTTCCTGCCCGTGCCTCTTTTTCTGTAAAGTCTGGACAAACACCCTCCTCGGGGGCTCCCAAAGAACTCAGTCAACACCTATCTTGTAACATTTTGTTACGATGAAACAGCCTGTTTATGTCTCTATCTTACCCACTGCAAAGTGAAGTTTCTTGGAGACTGAGACCTCATCCTACTTACTTTTGTATCTGCAGTCTTTGACCCACAGTAGGTTTTCAATATTTATTTACTAAATTGAGTTGAACTAAACTTCTGACCTCCCTCTTGTCTAAGCCCCCAATTTTTGGAAGGATAGAGTTGGGAGAGACTCCAACGGAACTGGCCAGATTCACTGAATCTATACTGGGGCTTGAAGTTGTGATAGATGGTACAACCCAGTCACCATCACATCTGAATTTACACCCAGATATTTGGCTTCTCTAAAATTCTCTTTACCCTAGAGTTGTAGTTGTTGTTGTTTCTGTTTGTTTGTTTGTTTTTCCTTTACAAAGACCCAAGAGCAGCATTGAATGAAATGGTATTTTGGAGAAATTTGCAAGCTATAGGAGACATAAAATAATAATTTCATGTATATCTAGCTATATGTAATTAATAGTTAATTATTGTTTACCTAGTTAAAATAGGTCCACATATGAAAACAGGAAATACTTCGAAAACATACCAGTGAAGTCAAGAAAAGTCTCCAGTGAAACCTGAAGGCTGGGTATCTATCACATTCTTCTACTCTTCTATCCTAAGAAAATCCTTAAGAAAAGATAAGATGACAATACAGACAAAAGGTTGATATCCAGGATCTATAAAGAACTCCTCAAACTCAACACACACAAAACAGATAATCATATCGGGCGCCTGGGTGGCTCAGTGGGTTAAGCCGCTGCCTTCGGCTCAGGTCATGATCCCAGGGTGCTGGGATCGAGTCCCGCATCAGGCTCTCTGCTCAGCAGGGAACCTGCTTCCCTCTCTCTCTCTCTCTCTCTGTCTGCCTCTCTGCCTACTTGTGATCTCTCTCTGTCAAATAAATAAAAAATCTTTAAAAAAAAAAAAAAACAAAACAGATAATCATATCAAAAAATGGGCAGAAGATATGAACAGGCATTTCTCCAATGAAGACATACAAATGGCTATCAGACACATGAAAAAAGCTCATCATCACTAGCCATCAGGGAGATTCAAATTAAAACCACATTGAGATATCACCTTACACCAGTTTGAATGGCCAAAATTAGCAAGACAGGAAACAACGTGTGTTGGAGAGGATGTGGAGAAAGGGGAAGACTCTTACACTCTTGGTGGGAATGCAAGTTGGTGCAGCCACTTTGGAGAACAGTGTGGAGATTCCTCAAGAAATTAAAAATAGAGCTTCCCTATGACCCTGCAATTGCACTGCTGTGTATTTACCCCAAAGATACAGATGTAGTGAAAAGAAGAGCCATCTGTACCCCAATGTTTATAGCAGCAATGGCCACGGTCGCCAAACTGTGGAAAGAACCAAGATGCCCTTCAATGGATGAATGGATAAGGAAGATGTGGTCCATATACACGATGGAGTATTATGCCTCCATCAGAAAGGATGAATACCCAACTTTTGTAGCAACATGGATGGGACTGGAAGAGATTATGCTGAGTGAAATAAGTCAAGCAGAGAGAGTCAAGTATCATATGGTTTCACTTATTTGCGAAGCATAACAAAGAACATGGAGGACATGGGGAGGTGGAGAGGAGAAGGGAGTTGAGGGAAATTGGAAGGGGAGGTGAACCATGAGAGACTGTGGACTCTGAAAAAGAACCTGAGGCTTTTGAAGGGGCGGAGGGTGGGAGGTTGGGGGAACCAGGTGGTGGGTAATAGGGAGGGCACGTATTTCATGGAGCACTGGGTGTCGTGCAAGAACAATAAATACTGTTATGCTGAAAATTAAAAAAAAAATAAAGAAAAAGAAGAGATAAGATGAAAGAATCCAAATAGCAGGGCCTGGCAACCCTAAGGGACATAGATGATAGTAGTAGAAGTAGTAGAAGGATGTATCAGTAGGAGGGTAAAGGAAAATTACAATAGTCACAATATATAGGTCTAGATAGTTTATCTATACTACCTTTTTGGGGGGGGGCTGTAAACTGCTATTTATTTTTTTAATTTTTAATTTTTTATTAACATATCATGTATTATTAGCCCCAGGGGTACAGGTCTGTGCTACCTTTAATACTCATGATAATCTTGTAGGCTAGATGTAATTCTTACCTCCATTTCATAGATAGGTTCGCTGATGTTCAAAGCAGTTCTTTTGTGCAACAGACATTTACTGCCTCCTGACTAGGTGCCAGGCACTGTTTCCAAAGCTACCCAGCAGATCTGGCTTCTGAACCCTCATCTGTCTTGAGTCAAAAGACTGATCTTTTCACTACACAGTGTTCCTTTTCCAATTCACTTTGTTGTAGCTTTGGAGCAATATTTCCCTGAATCCATTATATTAGTTTTGGAGCAATATTTCCTTAAATCTATTGTATTAGCACACCAGTTACTTTTTGGAGCGCTGCGTCACTGTAATGTGTGTGCCATGATAAAGTTCAGACTTCTAGGGTTCCCAGAGCATCTAATCCAGACCTCCCAGTATTTTACCATCATGCTTGCTAAAGCCGCACACAATTCACTGCAGCCTTGAGTGCAGTTTTCTGTGTGGGCAGAATGCATATGTGAAGGCTTTCAGTGGGAGAGATTTAATTCTCAACACTTTTACTTCTGTTGTTACTGGAATGTTAATATGTCTTGAGTTTTGATAGATTATAAAATGCATGTTAGTTATTTCTGTAACAAATACAGGAACAATGGATACCTGAATAAACTTTTCTTCCCTTCATACTATAAAACCCCACTTCTCCCCTTCGTGGCTATTTGTGGTCTGCTTCAGGGTAATTCATAAGAAAAATATATTTCCTTCTCACACGTCCCCCAGGTTATTGCTTGAATGGGGACTCCCATGACTGGAGGTCACCAGCTTCAATTTATGCTCCATGCTGTTTTCAAAGGTGGTTGAGGAAAGGGTAGGGAAAATTCATAATGCTGACCACTACATTCTTAGTAGCAGGCCAGTTGCAGGCCATATGAGAAAGAACATTTCAAAAGCACATAGTAACATAATAGGTTTGATGGCATCAAAAATGCCTCTCCTTCCTGTGGGTCTCCATCCTCCCGCATCCCTATTCCACCTGCAAAGAGAACTTTCTGCGAACAATGCATGGTCTTTTTTTTTTTTTTTTTTTTTTTTTGAAGCTGTAGTTGGAGAATTGGATTAATAACTGTGTTTGTTTAAAAAAAATGATGGGGGATGAAGAACTGATTGTCAGGAAAATTAAGTAGTTGGCAGAATATGTGTTCAGTAACCCAGCTGTCTTAGGATGTCCCTGTGTACCTTGCTTCAGACACCTTTTTACTTTAGAATTAATCTCCTGGACCAGTGTTTCAGGAACTCCATTTCTTGTCACTACTGTTTTACTTCTTTTTCTCTCCCTTTCCAACATGATCTCTTATGTTACTCAGAAAGTTACCTCATCTCAAATTTATGCCTTTAAGTTGTCACAGTTTCTGTGGAGTTCCTTGATCAAAAAAAAAAAAAAAAATCTACTTATGAAAATAACAGCTATATATTCTTTGCTTTGTTACTGGTATTTTTGAATATTTGCTGTGTGGAAGACAGCGTGGTAAGCAATTTACATGCATCATCTCATTTAGTCCTCAGAACAACTACACTGTAACAAAATTCAGCCATTCATTCATTTAATCGGTTACTCAAACAATATGCCCCGAGTATCTACTGTATGTAAGGTAGTGTTCTGGGCCCTGGGAATATAGTATTTAATAAGACATTGGTCTGATTCAGTTTAAAGTCTAGACAAGGGAACTGATGACAAACGAGAAGATAAATAAGATCATTTCAGATAGTGGTAAGTGGCATCAAGAAAGTAGGATAGTGCAGTAAAGATGGACATTAAGTAGAATG
This sequence comes from Meles meles, assembly GCF_922984935.1. Lineage (NCBI taxonomy): Eukaryota > Metazoa > Chordata > Mammalia > Carnivora > Mustelidae > Meles > Meles meles. The sequence continues at coordinate 70,361,112 of NC_060072.1, forward strand.
ATGAGGGATAACTTCTCTGGGCCCATAATTTTGAAATTCAGACCTAGATGATAGAAAAGTTAGACATACAAATATCTGGGAGAAGAACATTCTAGAAAAAAGGAACAATGCAAATACATAAACTAAGAAAACAGGAAGAATGTGGCTGGACTATCATGAGCAAAGGACAGAGTATGAAATTTGGGGATGAGATTATAGCTGAGATGAGCATTTGTAAAATCCTATGGGTAGTAGAAGGAGTTTGTATTAAATTCTGAGAATTAGAAAAGGAGAGTAGCATGATCTGATTTATCATTTTAAAAGATCATCATAGAGAATGGATTGTAGGGACCCAAGATTATGAATAGAAATGGTAACAGGACAAACTAAAAAAGAACAATTTAATAGTCCAGAAGAAAGGTGATGGTGAGTTAGATGTTAGTGGTGTATATGAAAATGATTAAATATTCAGGACAGATGCTGGAGAAGTTTTGGAGGTAAAGCTACTAGGTATTAGGAAGAATGTGGGCAAGGATGATGAGAAGAGAAATGAAAGATGATTCATAGTTTTTAGTTTGGGCAGTTAGGTTATATCATGACTGAGATGGAGATGAGTGGGGGCAAGAGTTGGGTTTTTTTGTTTTTTGGTTGTTGGAGTTTTTTTGTTGGTGGTGGTCTTTTGGGTTTTCTTGGGTGGGGGATTGAGTTGAAGAAAATCCAGAGTTTTGCTTGACATGCCAATTTGGATATGATTCTAATACCCAGGAGAGTAGTCAGAATTGTACATATAAACTTGGGAGTTGTTAGTCAGGATCAATACATGTTGGAATTCGCTGATCGGAAGAAGTGTTACAGGGTTCAAAGAAGTAATTCTTTAATTTGCTTTGAAAGAGGTAAGATGGCTTCACAGAAGTACTGCCAGGTTGTCTTGGTAGATTCTAAAGTACAAAGTTAGGAACAAGGAAGGGCAAGTGTTACAAAATATTTAGGATAGATTCTTCAGACAGGAGTGGAATGAGGAAGGGCATGGAAGGGTAAAACAATGTTGGTATGCTTGTGAAATTACAGTGAGGTAGTCATGGCTGAGCACAGTTTGGAGACAGAGAATGATAAAGTGAGAAATGAGATTATCTAGGCATTAGTAATAGCTAATTATTATATACAACAATTATTTCTTTGAAATTTCAGAAAACCCAATGATATATATACTATTACCTCATTTTACAGATACGGGAATTGATGCATTGGGTTTTTAAGTAATTTGCTCTAGATCACAATGTTAGTTGAATTGGAATTTGAATCCAGGCAAATTGGATTCAAATCCAAGAAAACTTGTTGCCAATCCTAGCCCTCCAATGCCACATTGTATGCCTATTATGCAGTTCTAAGATGTTTGGGCTTTGATTTCTGGGAAATGGAGGTTTGGTGAAACTCCTGTGTCCTCACTTCCATAGAATCTCATGGTTCCTAGGGTAGAATTTAGTCATTTTCTGCATAGAATTCAAGGGATCTATGAATTTGAATGGAAAAAAAATTATGCAAATGTCTAGCTGTACCCTAGCATTTCCTCAAATTAACAAGCCTCAAAAACACTTGTGGTTGAGATGTTTTCACATCACATCAGATTTGTTGCAGGTATCCCGAAATATCATTTACACCCATTGATATTCAAAATTACCATAGTTATTAGACCTGCTGTTAGATCTCATTATTTAATGCATTAATGAAGACACACATTTTATCACAAACTTGTTTTTTAAATTTTGATAACTGCCTTTTGATACCCTTGGAGTTAGTTTTGTAATCTGTTACCCTTAAAGTCATTTTTAGGAGAAGGAATCCAATCAGGCTTTCCAGACTGCCAAAGAAATCAAGGTACACACATTTTAAAAAAGGTTTAAAAACTAATCCAGTCCAAATTCCATTCTAATGTAGGAAATGTCCTTGGTTCTGTTACTCAGAGGCAATTGTGGAGAATTTAATATATCCAGTGATTGAGGTGTTCAGTCTCCAATAAATGAATAATTTTTGTTTCTTTAAAGCTCAACTTAAAAAAAAAAAAGATATTGGAAGTAATAACTGCATAGTTAAGCTTTCTCCCCCCTCCTTCTTTTTAAAATGGCCCTTCCCTCCTGAACTATGTTCCTTTAAAAAATGTGAACTATTTCTGTCTGGTTTCTTTGAAATCTGTTTTCCTGAAGTCCAGGGTGTATTTCTACCTCTTCCCAGAATTCCCACCCCTCACTCTTACAAATCTCCAAAATATCGAGATAATCATCTCACAATTTCCTATCACTGACACGTCCCCATCTAGTCCTTCCCTGAAATTCATAATTAAATTGAGTTGCAGTTCTCCTTATTGCTTCCTCAACCATCTGAAAGGTGAAACTATGAGTAGAGCAAGTCAAGAATTCATCAGATACATGCTTTTAGCAAAATGGAACTTTCAACAGCTGTCTCGATAAAGCCCCACCCCTCTCTCCATCACTTCTGGATGCTGTGTCTTTGCCAACATTATTGGCTGCATTCAGGAAACACCACACATCTCCTGTCTTTGGCCGTTTAGCGTAAAGCTTCCTCCCACAACAATATCAATTCTGTTTCTCTCCTTTTCTCATCAGTGGCCAAATGGTCTCCACCATAGTCCTACACTTCATTTCATGAATTTTCATACAGGTGCACGCCTTCCTGACAAGTTAGATCTATTTCTTTTGAAAAAGTATATCTTTCCACTGCCACCTTCCAGTTGGCAATTGTCTCCTTCTTCCCATCAAGTCACAGTGATTTCTGTTTTTCTTGGCTGCCACTGTAAATTTGCAGAAAGGAAAGAATTTTCAGTTCCTGGGGACTATCTATGCTGCGTTGGGTGTAACCAGAGTTAGAAAGGACTGCTGCAGGCACCACTCAAAGGAAACTTGGCAACAGAAATCCACTTCCCATCCCCTTACCACAGCTGTGAATGCCATTGTCAAGCAATTTATATTGAACTTTAAAAAAGTGTTTAAAGACAGAAAACTGTAGTGGGAGTTGGTACAGTCAGTGCTGTTTTTACACTTCTCATTTGTTCTTTGGTGTCTGAGATATAAGTTCACTCAAAAGAAAATGTTAAGAACCAGTTTTACTCCAAATGCCAAAAGAACAGCACTCTTAGTTATTTTCTGACTATAGAGGACTAGAATATTACATAAAAGGAATTCATCAATACTACTTCTTTCTCTTCCCCAAATGTTTTGTTTCCATTTTTAAGGCAGGGATCAAATCTTTCAGGAAAAAAGTAAGGAAATTGTGATGCCTGGGTGGCTCAGGTGGTTAAGCGTCTGCCTTTGGCTCGGGTCACGATCTCAGGGACCTGGGATTGAGTCCCACCTTGGACTCCCTGCTCAGTGGGGAGCCTGCTTCTCCCTCTGCATGCTGCTCCCGCTGCTTGTGCAATTCCTCTCTCTCTCTCTCTCTCTCTCTGTCTCTCTGACAAATAAATAAAATCTTAAAAAAAATAAGAAAATTGAAAGGTAAAAATACAAAGTACCCAGTTTTGAAATCTCTTACCCTAGGTATATATACATTTTTTCATAGAAGTAATAATATTTCACATTTTTTTTTTAAGAGCCCAGCATAGGGCTTGAACTCATAACCCTGAGATCAGACCTGAGCTGAGGCCAAGAGTCAGACACATAGTGACTGAGCCACCCAGGTACCCCATATTTCATAATACTTTTGAAGTTATATTTCCAGAGAACAAATCCATGTATAATATAATTAATTACCTTTTGTATGCTTTTTTTTTTTTTTTTAAGAAACTGGGATAAAACCATAATTTTTAGAAGTTAGGAGCCCAAAGCAGTAAGAGCTTGGTTGACTGAGAATGTCTATGTGCCTGGGATGTTTGGAGCATAGAAGGTAGATAAACCTGCTGCAGTGCTTACTGTCATTATTGAATAAAACTTCGTGATAGCCCATTTAAAAGAGTGTAGGAAGTAGAAGCCCAGTAACGATCACAGAATGAATGTTGAATAAGCTATTACTCTGATGTAATACCTTTCCTTCTTGGGATTCCTCTCTGTCTTCTGACCATTCCCTTCATATCTCAGGCATTATTTCTTCAACCATATAATCTTTCTTTCTTAGTTGTTCATATTCCCCAAATTCCACCTCTGGGTTTCTTCTCTTCTCAGCTGACATGCCCCTCATGGGCACGCTTGTTCCATTGCTTCTTTTATCAAGGGGGTTGCGGAAAGTGAGCGACTGTATCAACCGCAGCAGGAAGATTCCCTAAGGATGAAAAATACCCCCCAAAATTGGCAGATGGGGAGTTATTTATGACAAGAGTTCTGTAAAGTTGTGGGTCAGATTAAGTTGTGGGTGTGATTAAGGAGAATGGGGGAAGAGAACATGTGGATTATTTTCAATTGAGAGAGATTTGGAAGAGAGGAATATGTCAGTCTATTGAACGAGGAGACTTTTTTGTTTATTTCATTTTTAGGATGGGAGGTAGTTGAGCATATTTATAGGCTGAATGTAGGAGCCAATTATGGGGGAGGCTAAACATGAGGGAGTGAGAGAATTAATGGAGTAAAGTCCCAGAGGAGTTACATCCCCAGGATCAGGGGACAGATGGAGGGGTGGGCCTTCAACAATAGGAGCCCCCCATCCTCTGAGACTAGAGAAAAGAGATCAAGATGTGTGAATGTGAGTATATTTATATGTGTGTAGGGGGACAATTGGGACAACTATGCCAGGCTATTTCTATTTTATAAATAAGAGGCATGGTTTTTCTGCTGAAAGCAAAAGAAACCCCAGCCCCCCTCCCCCCCATTTGAAAGGGACTGGTATTTGAAATAAAGAGGCCATAACTAAGAATATGTAGAGTTCATATATGGCACTGAGGAACCAGTTGAAGCTAAGAAGAATAAATTTCTAGTGGCTCAGATCTGCGTGCTGATTTCCTTTTCTCCCCTCCAGAGGTGCTTTTCGACTAAATAGAGGAGGAAAACAAAAAACAAAAAAAAAGACAAACCATAAGTGACTCTTAATCTCACAAAACAAACTGAGGGTTGCTGGGGGGATGGGGGTCGGGGGAGGGGGGGTGGGGTTATGGACATTAGGGAGGGTATGTGCCATGGTGAGTGCTCTGAAGTGTGTAAACCTGGCGATTCACAGACCTGTACCCTTGGAGATAAAAATACATTATATGTTTATAAAAAAAATTAAAAAAAAGAAAAATGGAGGAGCAAAGATAAAAAACAAACAAACAAAACCCCCCAAACTCCAGTTATTGACCTAGTGTTTTCCTAAGAAGAATTTGGTACAAGGGGAGTGCACTGAAAGAGACCAATTTAAATGATTATCACATATCCGAGGAGTAAGGATACTAGAACACTTGAAAAGCATTTATATTCCGTGTAATGCTCCCATTTCAGCACCTACTGTATAGTTTGATGAGTTTTACCAAATGTTTACTCTCACGTAATCTTCACCACACCTAAGATATAGAATAGTATCAGTCCAAGATTATTATTTTTGCATTTACCCACATATTTATTACTTTCAGCATTCTTCATTCCTTTGTGTAGATCTGTTACCATGTAGTATTATTTTCCTTCCACTTGAACTATCTTTAACATTTCTTTGTTGTACATTTCCATTTATGACAAAAGCTCTCAGGTTTTCCTTTGCTGAAAACATTTTTATTTTGCCTTCGTTTTTTGAAGAATATTTTCCCTGGATTTAGAATGCTGGGAGGGAAGTCTTTTGGGTTGCTGTTTTCCTTTGAACACTCCAAAGATGTTGTTTCATTATCTTCTGACTTGCGAAGTTCTACCAAGAAATTCATGGTCAGTCTTCATCTTTATTCCTTTATTCAGACTCTCTTTATGTCAGAATACACAAATAGTGTTTCTCTTTCTTTAGCCGCTTTTAAGATTTTCCTTTTTTCCCTGAATTTCAACAATTTGATTGTGATGTGCCTTAGTGTGCTTTCTTTGTGTTTACAGTGTCTGGGACTCGTTATACTTCCCAAATAGTTTTCACCAAATATAAAAAATTTGGCTATCCTTTATTCAAATATTTTTCTGTCCCTTCCACCCAACACACACACTTCTGAGATGCTAATTGCACATAAGCTAGACCACTTAATATCATCCTACAAGTCACTGAGGCTCTGTTAAATTTTTTTTTTCAGGCCTTTTTTTTCCTTTTCTTGTTTCATTTTGAAGTTCTGTTGATTTGTCTTCTGGCTCACTGACTTCTTATTCTGTAGTTCCTAATCTGCTGTTAAGTTTTTGACCGCAAATTTTTCATTTCAGGTATTATATTTTTCATCTCTAGATGTTTTATTTCCTTCTTTTAATATCATCCATTGCTATGTTATATTTATCTTTTCCTTTAAGTATTTTGCTATATTTATAATAGCTTTTGGAACATCCTTGTCTGCTTATTTCGTCATGTTGGCCAGTTCTGGGTATGTTTCTATTGACTAATTTTTCTTCTGGTTGGGGGCACATTTTCCTGTTGCTTTATGTGTTGAGTGCTTATCTTTTAGGTACTATCTTGAGTTCTATATTGTTGCATTTCTGGGTTCTTTTCTTCCTTTAAAGAGTGTTAGACTTTGTTCTATAAGACAGTAAAGTTCTTCCTGGTGAGCTTGATCAAGATTTCATGTTTCTCTGTTTTTAGAGTTGCCTCTTCTCTAGGGCTAGAATACTCCTACATCTGTTGTGAGATCTCTGAAAGGCCTGGTTTCAACTCCATTTGAGTACTGAGAATTGCTTTTGTCTATTTTTGTTTTCCCAGCCTTATGAGTTTCACCTTAAACATCCATAGCTTATATTCCGCAACAGACTCAAGGAGACTCACATCCCCTGAAGGATTTCTGGAACTATTTCTCAGTACTCTCTTTTACTATCTGATTCTTTAATTCACAAATACCACTTGCCTCATCCTCCTCAAACTCCAATGTCTATCTTCTCAGTTCAGCAAGGCCACTGTGCTCTGTTTGGATTTGCCTTCCCTGCCTACATCATTGTCCAGAAAGTATCTTTAGCCAGAAAGCCAAGGCAGTCACTGGGCTCATCTCGTTTGTTTCCCTTCTCTCAATGATCACAGTCCTGCCCTTCCTATTATCCAGTGTTTGAAAACTGTTTTTTCAGAGATTTGTCCATAGTTGCTCATGATGGGAGAGTAGATCTGGTCTCATGACTTGCATAAGAAGTCTCAGTTCATGACATTTTTGAAGAACCTATTTTGACACAGCTCTTTGAACTGACAAAATATTAAATTATCAAAGTTATACATTATTGCAGTTACCTAAATATTACTAACAGGAAGAAACAGACATCTCCCCATCCTGGACATTCTCCTACCATATGGTTTATCAAGAGTAAGATGCCAATGCCTTGAAAAATGGAGTTGAGGGGTTGCCTGGGTGGCTCAGTCAGTTAAGCCACTGACTCTTGGTTTCAGCTCAGGTCATGATTTTGCAGTTATAAAATGGAGCCCTGCATTCAGCTCCCCACTTAATATGGAGTCTGCTTCAGATTCTTTCTCCCTCTCCATTCCTCTCTGCCCCTACCTGATCACACACATACTCTTTCTCCCTCTCTCTCTCAAATAAATAAATAATAGCTAAAAGGAAAAAGAAAAATGAAGTGGGGACCATCGATAGTGTGAACAATGGAGTAGGATTTAAGCAATATCTAGCTGATCAAACCAGGTTTTTTTTTTAAAGATTTTACTTATTTATTTGACAGACAGAGATCACAAGTAGGCAGAGAGGCAGGCAGAGAGGTGGGGGAAGCAGGCTCCCTGCTGAGCAGAGAGCCCGATGTGGGGGTTGATCCCAGGACCTTGGGATCATGACCTGAGCTGAAGGCAGAGGCTTTAACCCACTGAGACACACAGGCATCCCTGATCAAACCAGATTTAATCATTTCTTTTCTAGTTTTGCTCATTTAAGGAAGTGTCATCAATCTCTCTGAGCCTTTTTTTAAATTAAAATATAACAACATACTGTAAAATTTCTCTTTTTAAAGTCTGCAATTCAGTGGTTCTTAATATATTCACAGAGTTGTTCAACCATCACCACTATCTAATTATGGAACATTCATCACCCCAAAAGTAAACCCCATACCCCTTAGTAGTCATTCTCCATTTTTCCTCTAGAAACTACCAATCCACTTTCCATCTTTGTGGATTTGCCTATATTGGGCTTTTCAGATAAATGAAATCATACAGTATCTGACCTTTTATGCCTGGATCCTTTCATTTATCACAATGTTTTCAGGGTTCTTCCATGTTGGAGCATGTATAAGTACTTCATTCCTTTTTATGGCTGAAAAAATATTCCATTATATGAATATACTACATTTTGTTTGCACATTTATCTATTGATAGACCTTTGGATTGTTCCCACTTTTTTATTTTGAAAGATGTCGCTATAAACTTTCATGTACAAGTTTCTGTGTGGTCCTCAGTTTTCATTTCTTTTAGGAGTGGAATTGCTGAGTCGTATGGTAATTCCATGTTTAATTTTTGAGAAACAGCCAAACTTTTCTGAAATGACTGCACAATTTTACATTCCCATGAGCAATGTATGAGAGTTCCGATTTCTCTAAATGCTTTCCAACATTGTTATTGTCCATCTTACCATTCTGGTGACTGTGAATGGTATCTCATAAATGTTTTGATTTACATTTCACTAATGACTAATGAGGTTGAACATCTTTTCATTGGCCATTTCTATATCTTTGGAGAAAGGTCCATTTAAATTCATTGTTAATTTTTTAATTGGGTTATTTGTCTTTTTATTGTTGAGTTGTAAGAATATTTTGTGTATTCTATATACTAGTTACTTATCAGATATAGGATTTGTAAATATATTCTCCCATTCTGTGGAATGTCTTTTTACTTTGTTAGTGGTGTCCTCTGAAGCACAAAAGTTTTACATTTTAGTGAAATTTTATTTATCTAATTGTTTTCCTTTGTTGCTTGTTTTTTTTCCCTTTTTTGGTCATATTTAAGAAACTATTGCCTGAGTGAAGTTAATGAAGATTTGTGCCTAGGTTTCCTTCTAAGAATTTTATACTTTTAGCTCTTACATGTTAGTTTTTGACCCATTTTAAGTTACTTTTTATATGTGATGTGAGGTATTCTAAGAATTTTATATGTGATATGAGGTATTCTCAGCATTTTGAATGTTCTACATTGCTGTAAGTATTTTGAATAGTCTATATCTTAAATACTCTGAGTTATCTCATAAAATAATGAAGACACTACTTTACATTCAGTTAATACGTAGACCTATCTGTGTAATAGTCAATTTTATTTTCCTCTCTCTTAAAAATATAAAGAATAAACAATTCTGTATTTTTTAAACTTTCCCCTTTTGGCATTTTTCTTTGTTGGGTATTACTAAATAGTAGATCTGGCTGTAATATGTTTCTTAGTCTCCACTACAGTACTCTGTTGAAAGACAGATGTGATAATATTTTTAGAACTGAGCTCTAGAAGATCATTACCAAATACATTTTTTTCTAGGTGTAAAGGTTATTTCTATACCTATAAGAGTCAAATAATTGAAATGGAAACCCCAGACCCCCTTAGTCAGGGTAGATGCTAAGGAAGAACAGAGTCATTAGTGTCTGCTTTAAATATTATTTGGAAATTTTTTTAAAGAATTAATTATTTTAAATTTGCTCTTTTACCATGGTTACATCAATAGCTTTGTGGAAATATCCTTCATTAGCAATAAGACTTTCTTTAAATGTTTTTTTATGTAGCTCACTGTAAATGACTTCAGTATATTCCAAAAATGGACATATCATTCTATATTTAATTATTTTCTTTTTGTTTTAAAATTTTTTGCTTTAAGTGGGTTCTAAATTGATTTATCTGCTTGAGTTTGTCTAGTATTTGGGTTAGCTCTAGCTCAGCTTATTGGCTAAATCTGTAATAGTGTATTTTCTCTCTCTTGTGATTAATTTGTAATGCTCTTTATAATAAGTAACTATTATATACCCAAAGGATATTTGGTTGTATTAAAAGAGCCATTTATAAAAAGTTGTTATTTCTCTAAATGTGAGTTTCTGTATGGTTTCATTTAATCATTTGTATTCTCACTTTCCAAAGTGAACCAAATGGAAAAATTTGATTAAAAAGTGAGTATTTTAGCCTAAAAGAACAAAAATTATTTGTGTACTTGGCAAAAAGACATAAAGATATTGTTTATCTGGATGAGACAGCAACTGGTGAATATAAGATAGTAGTTTTTTGAAAGTTTTACCAACATGCCATTCATTGTTCTCTCACACTTTCTGTCAGGCTCTCCTGTGACATTAACCTTGACACTGGTCTCTAGTCCACAGTGCAAATCATAGGTGGTGGGACTGATTGCCCTGTGAAACTGTCCCAGCAGAAAGAAAGTAATGTAAATGCCTAAGAGATGGAAAGGAAGGAGTAAATAAATACTTAAGCACTCAACTTAAAATGTGCAGGACATTTGCTTATTTGCTTCGTCAGTATTAGAGAATTTTATGTTACAGGATATTAGCTGAGGTTGAGAGGCCTTAAAAGGCCCAGGTAAGACATTAAAATCAGTTAATATTTAAGAATCAGTAAGAGCCTTTTCCCTTATTTTTCAAGGCATATGCTAATCATCAGCTGGAATCAAGAATTTCCTCTTATGGGGTACTATCCGTAGTTAAGTAAAAGAAAGGATTTCCTTTGAAGTATATGATCACTGCTTATTATAGAAGAACTGATGAGGCATTCATTATTTTTTTTTTACCATGTAGAAACTTGATTTAATAGTTCATAAAGATGACATTTTTTTTAAGCTATTGTATTGAATATAGTATTTCCCTAGGACTATATTTTTGTTCACTCTTGGTATAGCATCCATTATTTTATTTAACCAGTCTACTCTTTAATTTAATTCAATTTCTCTCATTCACTGAATAAATTTGCTCAGTGAGCATTTATTGAGTAGTAAAACCAGCAGCAGGACTGGTTCCATGTTACTCTCTGAGAGAGAGAGACCCTTGGGTTATTTCAGGGCTTAACAAGGAATTTGATAAGGGTATAATGGGCCACTGTATTTAAAACATAGATTTTCATGAACTCCTATACTGTATCTTTGTATCCCCATTTATACTATAGGCATTCAATTACATTTTTGTCAAATTGAATCAAATAGAATCCTAGAATGTGTCTAAACGGTTACTAGAGGTGCCCCAAGGCTTGCCAAAGGGTAGGGTGATGAGACAGATTCCTGGGAGTTCCCTACTTATATTTAACTAGAATGTCCTCCCTTTTATCTATTGGACTTCTGCATAAAGTTTCATTTTATAAAAATGTGTCTACTGCTAAAAAATATTGGAAAGTCATTGATAATTCAATTGTGTCCTTTACAAATGAGGCTGTCAATATTTTTCCATAATTTACATGAATCACAAATTTAAAAAAAATATTTTATTTATTTGACAGAGAGATCACAATTAGGCAGAGAGGCAGGCCGAAAGAGAGAGAGGAGGAAGCAGGCTCCCTGCCGAGCAGAGAGCCCGATGCGGGGCTCGATCCCAGGACCCTGGGATCATGACCTGAGCCGAAGGCAGAGGCTTAACCCACTGAGCCACCTAGGCGCCCCTGAATTACAAATTTTTTAATCGTTCTAAACAACAGATATGGTTTAGATCATGTCCCCTACCCTTCCTTTCTTTTTTTTTCCCCCCCATGGAGTGTATGTGTTGGGGGCTTATTATTTAAAAGAGAAAAAGTGTGAGAGCTCAATAGCCTAAAAATAATTTTCTCAAGAAATGATGAAGCAATAAAGTACAAAAGCCTTTGAAGATCTCTAGCAAGCCATGTCAGCGCCTGTAATGTGAAGCTGCTTGAGGTCTCTTCAGCGCTGTGTGCCCTCACACTGTGAATGAATTCATTAAAACAATGCAGAATTCATCTGGGGCAGGAAAATAAGGAAACTAATTTTTAAATGACTAAAGCCTGAGAATACAATTCTCTCTTTATTTCTCTGACCTAATGGAGAACACATACATATGCTAACAGCTCATCTCTAACATTAAAAGTAAGTTAGAACTGACAACATTCACAATCGCATCAAGGCTTGTCAATTAAAAATCAACCCAAGAAAGATGTTTTGGTATTACTGAGACTGTCAGCATCCATGGAAAGTGAGAGGAGATCCAGAGAGCAAAGCACTGGTTAATCTTGAAATCTCTGTTTTAAAGAAAACAAAGTTGCCTCTTTCAGGTAACTTGGCGTTGGTATCAGCTGCCTTCAGGGGATACTTCCAGGTGATCAATCTGATTTTGTGTCATACACTTGAACTTTGGGTGCCCAAGGTGTAAGCCAACAAGAGGGATTCAGATATATGAGAGCTAAATGTCACGAGAGGTGTCTCTCTCCTTTTCAAAGCAGAAAATTATAGAAAACACTGGAGTAAATGTTTTTCCTACAACTGAGACTGGAATTTTTTTTTTTTTTTAAGTTCAGAGAATGGAATGCAACTCTCTGATGGACTTTCGTCTTCAATTTTCAAGACTATTTCCTAAGCTGAAAAGTTCAAAGGCATGATTGAGAATAAATGTTATTTACAAATTCCAGAAGCCTGTGAGCTACCTTTTCTTTACAAAATGACCATATTGACCCCAACTGAGTATTTTGAGCTCATGTGTCTCTCAAAAATGTAGACGAAATAAATTTTGGAGAGGTCAGCTGAGGCCACGTGATGGTTTAAAAACACAACACAGATGTAATGAAATGAAGGCAGTCTTCATGATGCATCGTGACATGATAGGCCAAACCATGCCATTTTAGTATGAAAAAGTCAGGACAATGAAGGGCAGCGGTTGGGTAGCCTACCAAACCAGAGGAGGTGGCAGCCACAAGCAACTGTCATTAGTCTTTCGTAGACAGAGAGTGGCTGCAAAGTTGGCAAGGAAGGAGTAAATAGGGAGCGAGGGAAGGACGGCACATTGCAGCCGCAGAACAAGGCATTATGAGGCAGGATGGGGAGAAAGGCGAAGAACAGGCGCATGGCCAGGAATGGGGAAGCTGAACTGTGAAACGAGGGATCCGAATATATAAGACACAGATGGAACTGAGGAACGGAAGCCATAGGTGAAAGAGCAAGGGGATGAATCAATGTAGACCCTCTCCCTGTATTGCGTTCTGTCACAGGAGAGGGCAAACTGATATGAGTGAATTGTTTTATACAATACAAAAGAAATGATCACCTATGCAGGGTATTTGAGAGTCTCAAATGAGTGCGATACGTGTCTTGCTAAGAGAAGCTATCTCGTCCTTGTTTCTTAAATACATTCTAATTCTATGTAGCACATGAAAATTCACCAAAGAACAGTGCACCTTTGTTTGCAGGACCATCATCTTTAAATTTCTTGTTAAGATCAGTTTGAGTTTTATTTTGTACCCTCCTCTAAGGTGATCCTTTTGTTTGTAACATTGTATAGACCTATAACAAGGCCTAAAGCAAAACAAGGTCTACTGTACTCTTTCAAATTTTGCTTTCTACAGAGGCAGCTACTTTCAGCAGAGTTTAGCTCTCCATTTCTCAATCCCATGCTTCTACACTATTGCACTTCTGTTGCACACACACACATTTTCCTGGAAAAAGAATAGGCAGTTTTTCCCGTATGAACTGTAGACTTGCCCTTCGAGCTCTTGCTGGATGGTATTCCACCGAACAACTAGAAAGAACACTACCCCCGTTTCTCCAAGAGTTCTTTTGATGTGTGGTCTGGCCCAAACAGATCCGAAAATCAGTTTGAGCACAATTTAGTGCTCATAAACCTGGCCCCTGGACACAGTCTCCAGCTTTTCTGGAAGAAATTTTAGATGCTACTTGCTAATTTGGATGGTGTTATTGTTATTCAGAGTTCATCCTTCTAATTTGAGTCACATCTGTGACTGCATAGCTGAAACTGGGAGCCTCGGCATTAAGCTCTATCTTCATTTGCTCAGGGGACACATGGTGTGTGTAGGAGCCATCATGCTTTGTTTTTACAAATCAAACTCTTAATTAATTACTGAACATACTGCAATTCACTAATCAAGCTGTATTTTTTGAGACATTTCTGACTGATAAATATCTAGTCATCTGGCTTTTGCAATATATCCTCTTGTCCTTGCTTTAGACAAAAATGGTGGGAGTCATCGGAAATGTTTCTTTTTATATGTGATTTGTTCATCATTGTGCGTGAGGTTGGAAGAAAACAGTTTCCCCTAGAACTTTGTATTCTTCTGGTCCACACTAAGAGGCAGTGTTTTCAAGGCAGAGGGGGCATAAAAGACTCGGGTCAGATTCTGGCTTTCCCATTTCCATCTGATTGAACTCTAAATCTCTGTTTCCTATTTGTAGTATTTGTTTTGAAAATGAAATGAGAAAAAAAAAACACATAAAGCGCCTACTACTGTACTGTCAGTGAAGTTTCCAATCATTCATTCACTCCCACAGGTATTTATGGAGCACCTACAATTTCCTAGGCTCTTCACCTGGAAAAGACAACCGTGGGCAGGATAGACATAGCACCTCTTGACATGAAGCTTATACTCTGGGGGAGGGGGATACATGATAAACCAGAAACAAGTGACATAATTGCATGTATCCTATAATAGCTCTTTATTTTTTAATGAATAATTGTGTACATATTTTCATTTTCCACTAGATGGAAAGTTTTGTGAGGGCATTATCTTATACTCTTTTCAGTGTCACCATCACTGCTGCACATTTTAGGAAACGTATGTCTGTTGGGTCGATTAGTGAACAAGTGTAAACAAATAATATAGAGCGAAGGCTAAGAACAATGAATGCCCTGCCCTCCTATTTCCTGAGTTCCAGTCATGGTGCAGCCAGTCTCTGTGCCTCACTTCTCCCACAGAAAAAAATGTGGATGACAAATACCTGCATAATATCGTGTTCATGCAGATTCAAGGAGTGATTTCACATAGAATATTTAAGGACAATGGCATATGGCAAGCGCTCAATAAATGTTAGCTGTTTTTCTTTAACTGGAGAGCTACTTCTCAATCTGAACTCTATAAACAAATGGGAGTTCTTGGGAATGCACCCAGAAGCCTTCTATTTTGTATAAGAATTTTAGATTTTGTTCTTTCATTTTGACAAAATTTTTTTAAAATATTAAAGTTAGCTTATTTTGGAGTAGCTGCCAAGCGGTTTCAGTGCCCGTTTGCCCTTACACCTAAAGTAGTTTAAAGTGGTCCTGTGACATGACAGTGTTTAACTTTTAGTTTCTCAAACTGGGATACCATATTTTAGGGAGTTTAAAATTTCTCAATACTGAAAAATACTATTTTAAAAGATTTTATGCATTTATTTGTCAGAAAGAGAGAGAGAGCACAAGTAGGGTGGGGTGGGGGAGAGACAGGCAGAGGAAGAAGCAGGCTCCCTGCTGAGCAAGGAGCCTGATAAGGGACTTGGGACTGGATCCCGGGAACCTGAGGTCATGGCAGACACTTAACCAACTGGGCCACTCAGGTGTCCCTGAAGAGTGCTATTTTATAGCATCAAACACTTGTGTATCATAGACTATAACATAAATGTTTACAAGGCACAAATCATGTCACTGAACACACACATACTACAGTCATCATTCGTGATGCTTCCTAATTCTTTTGGGTTCTCTGCCTTCAGGGCACACGGTACATGGTAGGATTTAATTTCTTGGCCTTGTTTGTGTTTGGATGATGAGGGGAACCTGTGACTCCTTCTGCCCACTGAGTGGTGAGCAGAATTGACATGTGTTACTTTTTTTTTTTTTTTGACATGTGTTGCTTCTGTGCCAGGGTGTTTAATTACTGGTTCAAGACCTTCCAGAACCCACTTTTTCAAGCTTTAGCCGTTCATTGGCTGCCACCCTGAGCCTCCGTGCCAACTTACGTTGGACACATAACATGCATGAGACATGAGGTGTTTGTTGATTTAAACTGTTGAGATTTGCACATTGTCTCCATCACGTTCTGACTGGTAGGTACCCTAATTGTACCTGTTGTGTCTAAGACATGATGATAGTTGTTGTATAAATCAAACGTCAGCCAGTTTCCCGGCACAGCCTTTCCTCTCAGTCCATCCCTTGTAAGATGATATTCTGAGAGCTCAGATAATGTAAGCCTTCTATTATCTTAAACTTTCACTCAACTTGTTGTTCCTTCAGGTTCAGGTTACTCTCCTTCATTGATGAAGACAATAATAAAATACTTACATAAATATCTACCCTTCTCTCCAGATGCTATGTAAATAGTAAGGATTTAGGCTTTTCCCCCAAAAGACGCAGAGAGCTGCGTGGCAATATTGATTGGCAAGATCGTCTCTGTCAGCCAGGTGTGCTACTCCCAGGGCTAGATCTCTGTGGAGTGGCCTACCAGTGGTTCCTAGCAGCAGCTTGAGCCAGATCCAGAGAGCAGTAGTTTCTGTTAATAGTGTGGTTCCTTGATACTCCACTTCCTGCTCGTGGTTCTCAGTAAAACCTCAGAGATCCTTCAGAAGTCATATTTGCTTCTATTGCCCTCCGTCAGTCATAAGACCCAATTGAGTCCATTGGGGCCAATTTGATCTTCTAAAAGATCTTTTAAAGAATTACCTGTACTGTTGTTCTGGCAGCAAGCTTAGGTCCAGTAAGCTAGTGGGAAAAGCAAATGGTCTTTTTGCCTTTATTATCATGCAGTCTAATAACATCTCTACTCTGTCCTATAATGAAACAAGGGCCCAGTGTCCTATAGGCTCTTCCTTTTCTCCAAGTTAATTGTCTAATTCACTTACCGATACTCTTCCAAGGGGTTGGAGTGTATATCCCAACGTTTTCTTGTGGCAGGACCTGAAATCAAAGAAAGATTTGATCACAACCAGAAAATGTACTTCATAAACCACCCCCTCCCATATGTTCAGTCCAGATTAGGTACTTTAAAAAATTTCCCCCAAGACATAAATAAAAAGAAGTCTAGCTCATATTTAAAACTCCAAAGCATGAATTTTGAAGTGAGATACTTTCTCTTTTAGCAACATTTAGACCTTATGCAACATTGATTAATACATTCAAGCATTTTTTTTCAGTATATGCAAATAAACCACCATATTGAACAAAGGGGGGAAAGTGGAAAGAAATAAGACTGGAGCATTTTATGGGAACATGATCATGAAGGATTTATAAGGTATGTCAAAAAGTTTGGATCTATCCTAAGGACAATGGGAAGCCATTAAAAGATTTGGGGGTGGGTAATATGGTAAGATTTGCATTTTCAAATAATCATTCTGGCTATGGCAAGATGGTGGGGTCAAGACTGGGAGTGGAGATAGAAATGAGGATGTTTCAGACATCCAGACGAGAGAGGATGGTGGCTTATGATTTGAAGAGCAAGAAGGAGATTTAGTATGGAGGCACTAATTTGGCAGTCAGCATAGACATGGGCATTGAAGCCCCATAAGAGGTTGATAACACAAGGATCATACGGGGAGAATGGGATTAAGCACAGAAGCAAGAGGAACATTGATCTTTAAGGGCCTGGCAGGAAAAGAACCGTGAAGGAAACTAAGAAGTATCAGAAGACAGATATGCTAGGAGAATGAGGCATCACAGAGCAAAAGGAAGAGTTTATTTAAAAAGCTAGTGTTATTAAAAGCTTCCATATACTGGGGACCAAAATCTTTCTATTAGATTTCATAACTAGAAGGTTTCTGTTGGAACAAACAGTGTCAGTGGACCATGGTAGGAGAAAAATCATGTTGTGGTCAGTTGATAAGTAAAAGAAATGTAAGTAAATGAAGAGAATAAACATAAATAATTCTTTCAAGAAACTTGCCTTTGAAAGAAAAGAAAGAGAATAGGTGGAAGGAGATAGAGGCTAAAGGAATTTTTCTTTGTTTTTTTTTAAATTAAAGTTAAATTTTTTAAAATTTCTTTTCAGCATAACAGAATTCATTGTTTTTGCACCACACCCATTGCTCCATGCAATCTGTGCCCTCCTTAATACCCACCACCTGGGTTTCTTTGGTTTTAAAGCTAGTATTAAGGACTACAAAAAGGGAAAGGTAGAAGCCCTAGATAGAAGGGTTTTTTATTTTTATTTTCATATTTTTAAAAGTTTTTATTTAAATTTCAGTTAGTTAATATAAAGTATAATATTAGCTTCAGGTGTACAATTTAATGATTCAGCCCTTCCATACAGCACCCAGCGCTCATCATGACAAGCGCTCTCGTTACGCCCCATCACCTATTTAACCCGTCCTCCTCTCCCCTCACATCTGGTAACCGTCAGTTCATTCTCTGTAGTTGAGTCTGTTTCTTGATTTGTCTTTTTCTCTCTCTCTTTTTCCCTTTGCTCATTTTTTTTTGTTTTTTAAGTTCCACATATGAGTGAAATCATACAGTATTTGTCTTTCTCTAACTAATTTATTCCACTTAGCATAATACTCTCTAGCTCGATCCATGTTGTTGCAAATGACAAGATTTCATTCTTTTTTAATAGCGAGTAATATTCCATTTTGTGTGTGTGTGTGTGTGTGTGTGTATACACACACACACACACATCTTCTTTATTCATTCATCTATTAATGGACACGGGCTTTTTTCATAATTTGGCTATTGTAAATAGTGCTGCTATAAATATTGGGGTGCGTGTATCCCTTTGAATCAGTATTTTTATATTTGGATTAAATACCTATTAGTGTGATTGCTGGATCATAGGGTAGTTCTATTGTTAACTTTTGGAGGAACCTCCATACTGTTTTCCAGAGAGGCTGCTCTAGTTTGCATTCCCACCAACAGTGCAGGAAGGTAGATGAAAGGGTTCTGTTAAAGAGACAAGAAGGAATGGGATCCAGGGCTTGGGTAAAGAAAAAAAATTCAGATATTAAGAACATCTCTTCTATTGTAACTAGACAGAAGCAGAAAGAATGGTTATGAAAACAGCTAAATATCTGGATTTTGTAGTCGTGCAGTTAAGGGAGTTCTCATGTCTTGGCTATTTTCCTTTTGTGGTTGGAAGGCAGATCCTCTGTTGATTTTGAGTGGGGAGGTTGAGACTGGAGATTTGGAGAGGGACAATGGAGAATCTTTGAAATTACTAAGGTAAAGATTTAGAGCTGATGATGGAAATATAAAAGGCTTCTTTTCCAATATGGAAATGATTATTGCTCACAGTTGGGAGGTTAAATGAGATGATATATGGAAACTTGTACAGGATTGGCATAACATGACCCAATAAATAGTAGCATCACCATTTTCCTTCTCCTGTTTTATACCACAATAAGACTTCTAGCTTTTATGTATACCTCCATACTCTTCCTTGAAACACTTTCATCTGTTTTGTTTCTCTTATTTCCTCCTTCACTTCACTTCCAGGCCCTTGCTTTTATCTCTTCACTTACATCTTTTTCAACTCTTTCTGCTTAGTAATTTTACATAATGCCTTCTTGATATTATCCCTCCTAAGATAGCCCGGCCCCAGCATATCTCTTTCTGATTCTTTCCCTATAGGACAGCTCCTCACCTCTGTCTTGAGCTTATCACCAGAATTCAAACAATACTAGTCCGGGAAAATCCATGAGCATTCTGTAGTTTACCAAAGCTTATTGCAAATGAAATCATAATAATAGCCCCTATTCCTAATCGTATGATTCTATGAAGATAAGTAGATTAGAGGATCAGATTTAATCCTTTATAATATAGGGATACTTTGGAGATATTGTGGGCATAATAAAGTGAATATTGCAATAAAGTGAGTCAAATGAATTTTTGGCTACACAGTGCATATGAAAGTTATGTTTACACCATACTATAGTCTATTAAGTGTATAATAGCATAATTTTTTAAAAAGACAATGTACATAGCTTAATTAAAAAGTACTTTATTGCTTAAAAATGCTAACCATCATCTAAGCTTTCAGAGTCCTAATCTTTTTGCTTGTGGAGAGTCTTGCCTCGACGCTGATGGCTGTGAACTGATCAGGGTGGTGGTTGCTGAAGACTGGAGTGGCTGTGGCAATTTCTTAAAATAAGACAACAGTGACGTTTGCTGCACAAACGACTTCTCTGTAAGCAAGGAGTGCTGTTTGATAGCATTTAACTCAAAGTAGACCTTCTTCCAGGATTGAAAGCAATCCTTTCAAACCCTGCCTCTGCTTTGTCAACTAGATTGATATAATATTCTAAATCCTTCCTTGTCTTTTCAATAATCTGCATAGCATCTTCACCAGGAGTAGATGCCCTCTCAAGAAACCACTCTGCTCGTCCATAAGATGCAGCTTCTCATCCATTAAAGGTCTGTCCTGAGACGGCCACAGCACAGGCTCTACCTCTTCAGGCTCCACTTCTAATTCTGGTTCCTTTGCTATTTCCACCTCACCTGAAGTTACTTCCTCCACTGAAGTCTCGAACTTCTCCAAATCATCCATGAGGGTTGGAAGTCACTTCTTCCAAATTCCTGTCAATGTTGGCATTTTGACCTCTTCCCATGAATCAGGAATGTTCTTAATGGCATCTACAGTGGTGAGTCCTTTCCAGGTTTTTGTATTACTTTGCCTACATCCATCAGAGGAATCACTATTCATGGCAGCAATAGCCTTAGAAAGTGCATTTGTGAGTAATAGGGCTTAAAGTTTGAAATTACCCCTTGATCTCTGGGCTGCAAAGTGGATGCTGTGTTATCAGGCATGAAAACAACATTCATCTCTTTGGGCTTCTCTAGCAGAGCTCTTGGGCGACCAGATGCATTGTCATGGGCAGTCATACTTGAATCTTTTCTTTTGTGAAGTAGGTCTCAATAGTGGGCTTAAAATATTTGGTAAACCGTGTTGTAAACAGATGTGCTATCTGCCACTCAGGTTCTTTTCTTCCTATAATAGAGCACAGGAGAGTAGATTTAGCATAATTCTCAAGGGTTCTAGTATTTTCAGAATTGTAAATGAGTACTGGCTTCAACTTAGGGTCACCAGCTGCATTAGCTTCTAACAAGAGAGGCACATGTCCTTTGAAGCTTTGAAGCCAGACACTGACTTCTGCTTTCTAGCTTTGAAAGTCGTAGTTGGCATCTTCTTCCAATAGAAGGTTGTTCTGTCTACATTGAAAATCTTTTGGATAACTTGCTGTAGCTTCTTCATCAGTATTTGCTGCTTCATCCTGCACTTTCCCCCCCACTTTATATTTTTACGTTATTGCGACAGCTTCTTTCCTTAAACCACATGAACCAACCTCTGCTAGCTTCAAACTTTTATTCTGCAGCTTCTTTACCTCTTTCAGCCTTCATAGAATTGATAGGTGTTAGGTCTTTATTCTGAGTTAGGCTTTGGTTTAAGGTAATGTTCTAGCTGCTTTGATCTTCTATGCAGACTCTAAATCTTTCTTCATATCAATAATAAAGCTGTTTTGCTTTCTTATCACTCGTGTGTTCACTGACCTCGCATTTCTAATTTCCTTCAAGAACTTTTCCTTTGCATTCACAACTTGGCTGTTTGGTGCAGGAAGCCTACATTTTGGCCAGTCTGGGCTTTTGACATGCCTTTCTCACTGAGCTTAATCATTCCTAGTGTTTGATTTAAATGGAGAGTCATGCAACTCTTCCTTTCTCTTGAATACTTAGAGGCCATTGTAGGGTTATTACATGACCTAATTTCAATATTCTTGTGTCTCAAGGAATAGGGAGGCCCAAGGAAGGTGGGGGGAGAGACGGGGAACTATCCGTCAGTAGAGCAGTCAACTTATTAAGTTAAGTATCTTCTGTGGGTGTGGTTTTTGGGATCTCAGAACAATTATAATAGTAACATCACAGATCACTGATCGCAGATCACCCTAACAAACATAATAGTGAAAAAGTTTGAAATATTGCAAGAATTGCCAAAATGTAACACAGAAACGTGAAGTGAGCAAATGCTGTTGAACAAATGGCACCGAAAGACTTGCTCACAAGGCAGGGTTGCTGCAAACTTTCGATTTATAACACAACACGATACCTGCAAAGTACAATAAAGTAAAGTGCAATAAAACAAGCTATGACTCTACAATGAATCTGAAAGCCTTAGAAATGTTTATGGTTCTAGCATGGAAAATGAGGTTGTTATTTTGTCTTCTACACGTATTTGCTGTTGCCATTCCATATCTTAGGTCAATCTGTCTTTAAAAGCCTCTTTTTTGTAACGAAACAAAACCGGTGTCCTCCTTAATTCTGTATCTTCCACTGTTTGAGCTGCTGTCAGAGAAACCTCTGCCCATTTGTCTGGTGCCCAACTTGAGCTCTTAGCGTTAGCTCATGACCTCCTCTCCGTGCTCTGTGACTGGAATCCTGGGGTGTTTGTAGTCTGAGAAGCTCGGGCAACCATCCTGCCTATCTCAGTTCCTTCTCCTCATTTATTATATGGCTAAGCTTTTCTGTCTCCCCCACTCAGGGCCCACTCATGAGCTCCTCACCTGTGAATGATAGGAAACTGAACACTTTATAAATGACAGTGAAAATGCCCATAATAGATGATTACTGCTGATCCAGAACAATATTTCATTAGGTTGTGCATAGAGCAAACCCTAAAATTCGTACGGTGCACACCTTGGCTGTTCTTTTGGGGAGATCAAGTAAGTGTTTCAATTTGATTATTAAGGCAGTACAGCTGCATCTCTGTTCACTGCACAGGAAATCATATGAAACTCTATTATCACTTCCAAAGTAGGCAAGGCATGTTTTTGAAGTCTAGCAGAGGGCGCGTGGAGACACACCAACAAGATCAGCAGTTTCTCTGTCCCAGGGAAATTTGTTTGGGAGAAACTGAGGACGCAGGTACAAAATGGCTGAGTGAATTTTTTTTTCTGACCAACAGTGCTGCTCGTTAGCAGTTTGAAAGGACGCCTAGATCCAAAATAGTATTAAACAAGTGTTTCTTCAATATGAGATCATTATGTTTCTCTTCTAAATCCAAATACTAATTGCAACCTTGCTGTGAGCATACAATATTAAGGCCATCATAGCCATGGCAACAGAACGGAGCACGAAGTGCAGTCCTATCATCTGCACAGTGTCGCTGGTCGTCTGGGCGGCAGACAAGCACTTTCTTACGACATCTCTAATGTTCAACTCCAAAGAGGGGATTGCATTGCATACCTTTAGGCAATTTTGCCATACAGGTTCTGTTATCTTTGAACATTTTGTGTATCTCTATAATTAATTTCAATACAGGATGGCTTGTTAATCCATAGATGAAAATACAAGCACAAATTAAAATTTCAACAGGCACTCTACAATGGCCATTTACATTTCAAAATTAAACCCATAATAAAAACTTTTGTGTACTTATAATTGGACTGATTTTAACACCCAATGATAAACATCTATGTAAATAGCCTCCCAAAGATTTTACACTTAAGAAAAAAAGCACTTTAAATGAGCTGCTTAAAGTCACCTTCTCTGCTTTGCCTGATAATTGTAATGCAAAATAATAAACAGCACAGGGCAGGAGTACAACACTTCTAGGATGATAGGGTGCCATTTATATGAAGATAATTAGGCATTTAAAACCTACCAATACCAATTTTAAAACCTACCAATTAAAAAAAAAAAACCAGTGTGCTTACAGTAAACTCATTGAAATAAATTTCCATTTGCCTTTGCTGTGCTTTCATTACAAATATGACCACAGCTTGTACAGCTCCAAGGACTCTGCTTTTGTGTGTAGGAAGGGGGTGCAGATTAGGAGTTCACAACCCAGCCTATCTTTCTGTAAAAACAAAGAAGTATTTTGTAGAGATTTGCTGTAAACATATGAGCCATATGCCATTGTTAAAAAAGAAAGGAAACAGTTGTGTTGGCGGAAAGACTTGTTACTATTAGAAAGACTGATGCTTGAACAGAACTCCATACTCGTGTTCTCCTGGATTATGCTGAGAAGAGCAAAGGAGACAATGGGATCTGCTATCAGCGTTCAGGGGCAGATGCTTTTGGGCTCTGCTGTCATAGTTAATGAAACAAAATTTGTTTCCTCAAAATTTACCTGAACATAGACTGAACTCCTGTGAAAGCAAGAAAGAAGTCACAGTAGCTTTCCCAGACAGATAAAATGTATCATTTAGATTGCAAGAAGATGTTAACACTTGAGCAATGAAGAAATTCCTAACACAATAGCCAAACTGTGGAAAGAGCCAAGATACCTTTCTATAGATGAATGGATTAAGATGCGGCCCATACATACAATGGAATCTTACTCAGCCATCAGAAAGGATGCATACTCAACTTTTGCATCAACATGGATGGAACTGGGGGAGTTATGCTAAGTGAAATAAGTCAAGCAGAGAAAGTCAATTATATGGTTTTACTTATTTGTAGAACATAAGGAATAGCATGGAGGACATTAGAAAAAGGAAAGGAAAAATGAAGGAGGGGGGATCAGAGGGGAAGGCGAACCATGAGAGACTATGGACTCCAAGAATCAGTCTGAGGGTTTCAGAGGGAAGAGGGTTAGGGAGATGGATTAGCCCATTGATGGGTATTAAGGAGGGCACATATTGCATGGAGCACTGGGTGTTATATGCAGACGATGAATCATGGAACAATACATCAAAAACTAATGATGTACTGTATGGTGACTAACATAACACAATAAAAAAGAAATTCTTAACAGATTGGTGAGTAGATAATTTTTACTATTTTTAGTGCTACATTCATTCATTCCTTCACTCCTTCCATTACCAAACATTTATTTATTAGTCACCTACTTAAGTATTTATACCACATGGGTAATTCAAATTAGAATTCAGCTCTCAAAGAGATGAAACACATGTTCAAACAAATAATTTCAGTAAAACAGGGAAAAATTAGGAGTGAGTCCTATACAAGGTATAATGGAAGCAGAAAGGAGAAAATGACTTAATCTGCTATAGAGGAAGATTTCAGAATAAGTGATGCTTGAACTGCATTTTGAAGGGTAAGCAGGTGTTTGTTGGAGAATGAAGAGGAAAATAGGTAGAAAAGTCTGGGAAGGGCTTTAGAAGCTGGAGACATCAAGGTGTTAGATTTTCATGCCAGCAAGTAGTTATCTCTAAAACATAGAGTGTTCACATGAAGGACAATCAGTGTTTCCCTATTTATCTTTCCATTAGGTCTTATTTCTTCAATGTGGTCTACAAAACCCATCAGACTAGGTTGAGGGTGGTGGGGATTATTGACTTAAATAATCGCAAAACTCAGGAAAATTAGTTCAGGCATTGCTGAATTTAAGAGCTCAGAAGAATCTGTCTCTATCTTTTAATCTGCCTTCCTCAGTGTTGGTTCCACTCTCAAGGTTATACTCTATGAGCCTAGCAAACCCAGCAGAAATTTGCATTTGTGTAAGGAATGATTTTTCCCAAAGGAAAAACTGGGGTGTTGATCCTGAATTGTTCACCAATTCCCCAGAACCATTTATTGAATAGGCAAAACTGTTTCTATATACCAAAAAACTATTGCAATTAAAAGAAAAAAAAAGAAATAGAAAGTTATTATAAAGAGGAAAGTGGGCACTTGTTTTCCTCAGTGTTTTTTTTTTTTTTCAAATATACACACATGTAGGCTTTTAACACTGTAAAAGAATCACCATCAGGCATGAAGATGGGAGAAATTGACATTTTCTTTCACTGTGCTTCTCAATGCCACATGCTTTGCCTTGGCCTTTTCTGTTATTTTTAAAATTAATGCATACCAAGTGATAAATAATATATCAGACAAATAAAGAAGTAAATCTTGATGTACTGAAAAAAACGGAACTATTTCTGCAAGCCAAAATATTTGGATATTAAAAATGCTGTAAATATTAATTTAGTAGGAAATAATAAATGGATCCTAGCATGATTTACTTAAGTTATTTTTACATATCCTCATAATTGTACTCCAAAAGAGGAAAATATGGGACAAATTAGAAGTGGAAGTTTTATTACAATGTTAATAATAGTTCATATTTAATTGAGATCACATCTTTAATCTTATCTTTCTCCCACCAATGGCTCGTTTTTATTCTTATTATCTTGTTTTCAGTACAGAATTATCACCCACTGCTTTTCAATTACAGAGATGCCCATATTGATTCTCCTCTTGATTTTAAATCACAACTGAAAAATTACTCATTTAGTTCTCTAAAGCTGTATTCTGTAGCTAGTTTAAGCTCTTTTAAAAAAATTATGTGGACTCAAAATACAGAAAGATAAAACTCATAAACAGAACTGTTCAGTTATATAAAGCTATTGGGAAACAGACTTTAAATTATTTTAACTCAAATCACTATTAAAATGTAAGAAGACAAATAGTAATCAAAAATGTCATCACCATATGGAGGAAAACTTGATGTCAGTCACAGCATTTATAAAGAACAGGTGGCGCTTAAGCAATCAAAAACCCCTTATGGAATTATACAAATGTAACCTAAATTCCATAGATCTGTAGTAAAGTGATGTACATAAATTAGACAAAAGATCTTTCATTAACACATACATTCTAAGTTGCTTGACTGTGATTTCCTAAGTTTCAGAAGGAACAAAAATATTCTCCCGCACATCACATTGTTTACTTCTACATTTTCTAAGGAAATAATTGCATCCTTTGTTTCCTCTGAAAAACTGGCTTATTACTTATTTTAAGAGGGAACCACATCTCTGAAACCACCATAGGTGTTCCATTACGTTCTGTCCGGAGGGTCTGGCAACAGGAATGGGGGGAGGAGATGGATACTGTGTTCGGTCTGGTCTTGAAGTTCATCAGCTGGGTCATTTGGAGTCTGACAAATCCAAAAGTATCCAGCCATTGCATGTGCTGTCCAGAGAAGATGTTCTGAATCCCCTCAGTCTGAGAGCAGTGCTGAGTGTGCAAATCCTAAACCAGAACCAATTTTTCTGAACTCAAATTTTACGCAGTTCATGGAAAGCCATTTGGGGGATAAAGAAAGCTTTTTGGAGCAAGTGAAAATGTTGAAGCAAAACGATAACTTCAAAATGTTTTGAGGAAGAGCAGATTGATATTTTGAGCTGTGCTTTTGTAGTACTCTCGTAAGAAAATGTCTTTATACTTTGGCATTTTCAAATAATATTGGTGGTTATGCCCATTGATAACTGGAATAAAACTCTCATTCTGAAAAAACATCCTGAGGTTGTATTTCATTTGAGGTCTCCTATCTGACTTGAAGAGAGCAATTAGTGGCTGCAGATTTTCCACTGTTAATAGGTGAGCCTTGTAATTACCTCCGAAAGGAAATTCCCCTTTCTGAGTTCCTCCATATTAATCTAATTTCTGGAATCGACTGAGCAGTGCAAAATCCCAGATGGCGGACTAGAGCGCTACTGACTCAGTTTGTTTCACATTTTTATTCAGAATTCACACAAATGTCAATTTTCCACTAGTTTTTTTTTTCTTTAATATGAGAAGAAATTCAAGGTTAAACTTTTTGAAGAAAATAAATTGAGTTTATTTCAACTCCACAGATACACTGTGCAGAACTCAGGCATAGAGATCACTACTAAGCTGCTTCCATTTTTTATGCATTTTATTGCCATTACGTCCACTTTCTTTTTAGACTACATTAAAAATATGTTGCTTGATTTTGAACCACCTGATTTCTTGATACTTCTCTGGGCTTAAATTTTGATACACCCAGCCATAGATTTACAAAGTAGTTGGTATCACTAAAAGTTGTGGAATCAAAAGACAAAGTTATAGATTCGGTTGTTTCCTACATACAAAATCACTTTAATCATAAGGCATAGTTAATATTAGCATTTCTACATACTCATTCTTCTAGCACTTATTCTCTACCTCTCTTGGGACGCTTGCCACTTTCTATTTGAGTCCGTGTACATTTGCATACCTCCGAATGAACTTCTCCTAGTCCCTTGCGAAAAGGATCGGGACCTTGCTTATGTCTCTGCTCTCTACATTGTTTCTCACAGCACCTGGTATGAAGTAAACTCAGTAAATATCTGTTGAATAAATGAAAGAAAGGATGAGGGAAAGTGTATTACGTTAATCTTCTGATCATTTCTCTAGGGTTCTATTTTTAAAAATTTATCAAATTAGATACAACAATTTCTTCAGTAGTGAGTGGATGTGTTATTCAGCTTCTGATTTGGGGAGAATACTGAATATCAGTATTTGGGTAAAAATTCTCATATCAGAAATATCTTTATTCATATTTCTAGATTTATTTAGGTGGATTCAGCTTTAACTAATTTTTTTAGTTGGTAAAAGGAGTATACTATTTCCTACCTAATATATTCATAGTAAGTGAGGAGATAAGAGCTGTTTCTAAATTATATCAAGCATCTTTAAATACCATTTATGGTGAAGGAAAGATTTGCTTTCCATTTTTTCAGCATATTCTAGGGCACACTGAGTTGTTAAAATATAAAGAAATAAATACAAATATGTAAATTATATAAAACAAATACAAGAAAAATCAGAGATAAGAATATGTATTCTCCCATGGAAACATCTAACAAAAACAATAATAATGCTGATATTTATTTAGAGCATATAGTCACTCAGAATGCACTGTGCTAAGTGCTTTATGTGCAGTTTCCAGCTTAATCCCAACAATGACCTGATGCTACGGGTAGTATTGTTTTTCCAGGTAAGAACAGTGAGGTTTGGGGGATTAAATAACATGTCCAAAGGTGATAGGTGATGAGCTGCAGAAAAAGGATTCCAAACCAGGTATACTTGACCCAGGGCCTTCATTCTTTACTTTTCTATATGGTCCCTGTGTGTGAAGCTGATGAAAACACATTAGTTTGACCAGTGGGGGAATTGTAGCCAATCAAAGACACCTGTGTTTATTTCCTATGTTAAATCTTTTCTTCCTTCCTTCACTCAGAAATGTGGGGCAGTCAGTACCAGTCAGGTGCCGGTGAAATTTCAAATAAAAATCTCTCTCTGGAAATGGGCACTGAGGTTAGAGATTTAAGTGTCACCCCCTCACGCAGAGGATGTAGAGCTGGTGCTCTCCTGTAAGAAGCTGGAAGAATTTGAATCAATCTGCAAAATAACCTCTTTCTGGGAATCAGGGGGTCTTCCCCCACTGGGTTCAAAGGGCTTCCCTCTCCTTTGTTGTGCAATTTCTAAAGCATTGTGCGATACATAAAGAAAAGACCAAGAACATATCATTGCCTTGGAAACTGCTATGGAATTTGACAGACTGTAGGTTGTTCTGAGCAAATGTTCTGTTGCTGCACAGA
Organism: Meles meles; assembly: GCF_922984935.1. Lineage (NCBI taxonomy): Eukaryota > Metazoa > Chordata > Mammalia > Carnivora > Mustelidae > Meles > Meles meles. Next base: position 70,390,303 of record NC_060072.1, read on the forward strand.
GTCCATGCCGTAGCAATGACTGGCAAAGTGGCTGAGTGCTCGTCTGCTAATCTTGATGTCAACTTAACTTGTCATCCCTGCCCTAAGGATAGGGCGGGAAGTTTGTCTTGTGCTTTCTTTAAATAAGGACTTTTGAACTATTTCATTCCGATACTGTCAATGATGAAATAAAAAGATAAGAGCTGAAGACAAAACAGCAGCTCTCTGGAGTCTTTACTAGCTCAAGGAGATGAAAATGTGCAACCTAAATTTTCAATAAATGAATTCTTACTGTATCATCTTGGGAAACTACACTGCTTCTCTTTAATATCATTTTTAAAAACTTTTTATTTTTTATTAACATATAATGTATTCTTTCTAAAAGTAATTGTGACTCTTATGCCACATTTATGAGAGCAAAAAGGTAATGGGGGGAAACCTGGATGCAGCATGCCACTCACTGAAGTCCTTTCTAATAAATGGGAAAATAAAACTATGTATAAAATAGGAGGGGAAAAAAGTAAGAAATGAAGGTTGGAAGCCAGTCCTTGGGAGTTGTTTACCAAGAAGCAAATGTGACTCTGGCTGGTTGTAGCATTTTATTTATTTGTTTGTTGGTGGAAGCATTGAGAATAAAAATAAAAGTGATCCTTTTGTGATCCTGTTTGGGCCATGACAGATTCCTTCAGCATTGCCATAGTAACTGAAAGAAGTGCATTTATGAATAGACTCAGATTTCTAAGGCTTGAGTTTCCTGCCAAGAAGAGCACACAGGGTGGAGAAAACAGAGGAAAGTCAAGGCAGAGGGAAAGAAAACAGATTGAGGTGTTGATTTCCAAGCACTCTCATTTGGAGAGCGTGGGCACACACCAGGTCGAGACACTCTTACCTTTCTGGACTCTCTTCTTCTCCTAAGATTGTGAGATGTAGAGTTAGTCCTCTTTCAGCAGAAAGGTGATTTGTGCAGCTCTTTTTGATGCCAGGAAAGGGAAAACAATACTCTGGATTACCAAAATTTATGCATAAGAGGACGGAGAATTCGCTCCAACGTGGTTAGAAAAGGTCATGGAATAGAGACGCAAACACCAATGCCCGTTGGACCAAGAAAGTAAAATTCACATTTAATAAGTGAAATGACCTCGACTAAGGAAAAAGCCCCCAGCCACGTTGTCTGACTTGTCATTTTGCTGAGTGCCTTGGGAAATACTTCTCTAAATAATAATAGCAACAATAATGAAAGAGCAGGATAGAATGGAAATGGACACTCACTTCTGTTATAGAGAACAGCGAGCGGTGGGGACAACGTGGTGGCCAGCACAGGCCTCAGATGGGCAGCCACGGTGCAATTCCAGCTAGTTTCTGGCAAGAAGGAATGAGAACTCAGTGTTGCCAGATCTTCCTATTTTTCAAGAGAAGCTGGAAGTCAAGATTGTGTGCAGTCTTCTGATATTTTAGTTATGCTCAAAGATTTTAAAATACCATTAAGCCAAACAAAATATGCCTAGAAATTACATTTAGCTCCTAGATGAACAGTCCCTGACTTCCAGAGTCTGACTCTAAATTCATAGCTGTGTCTCTGGAGCACAAGCCAGAGGTAACAAGGAAGTGGCCAGAGATGAGAGAGGCCAGGAGATGGAGATGGACAGAGGGGATGGTGTCTTATGAAGCCTGGAAGAACTGTGACCAAACTGAAGGACAGGCATTACCAGTCGCCAGAGCTTGAGGTAGAAAGCAGATGCTTTGGGCCTCACATTTTAATATTCAGTATTTGTCCAGCTCCTGATCTGTGTTGGAAAATGGCTGAACGGGAAATTTTCTTAGGTCACTTGATTCTCCATGATATATACACATTATATATAATATACTAATATTATTACTATATTACTATATGCATATAGCATATTTGTTTATAGTTGCTTTTTAAAGACATTTTATTTTTCCCATATTTAAAGTCTACATTAATGTAGTCATACTTTACATATTTTTCTAACTTGATTTAGGCGGGGTTCAACAATACAATACTTTTTTTCAAGCTTTTATTTTAATTCTAGTTAGCTAAAATACAATGTTATATTAGTTTCAGGTGTACAATACGGTGATTCAACAATTCCATACATCACCCTGTGCTCATCATGACAATTGTACTCCTCAATCCCCATCACCTATTCAGCCCATCCCCCCACACCACCTCCCCTCTGGTACTGTAAAGAATGGTTTGTTCTCTACAGCTGCGTCGGTTTTTTGGTTTCTTTCTCCCTCTCTGTTTTTCCCCTTTGCTCATTTGTTTTGTTTCTTAAATTCCACATATAAGGGTCCCTGGGTGGCTCATCACTTAAGCATTTGCCTTTGGCTCAGGTCATGATCCTGGGGACCTGGGATCGAGCCCCGCATCAGGTTCCCTGCTCTGCAGGGAGTCTGCTTCTCCCTCTGCCTCTGCTGTTCCCGTTGCTCATGCTGTCTCTCTCTCTGTCAAATAAATAAGTAAAATCTTTAAAAAAATAAATTCCACATATAAGTGAGGTCATAGGGTATTTGTCTTTCTCTCACTGACTTATTTCACTTAGCATAATACTCTCTAGCTCCATCCATGTTGTTGCAAATGACAAGATTTCATTCTTTTATGACTGAATAATATTCCACTGTGTGTGTGTGTGTGTGTGTGTGTGTGTGTGTGTGTATCATCATTTCATCAGTTGATGCACACATGGGCTACTTCCATAACTCAGCTGTTATAAATAATGTACTATAAACATCAGGGTGCATGTATCCCTTTGAATGGGGTAAGTACCCAGGAGTGTGACTGCTAGATTATAGAGTAGTTCTATTTTTAGCTTCTTGAGGAAGCTCCATACTGTTTTCCAGAGTGGCTATATCAGTTTGCATTCCTGCCGAAACTATAAGAGGGTGCCCCTTTCTCCACATCCTCACCAACATCTCTTCTTTCTTGTGTCTTTGATTTTAGCCATTCTGACACCTGTGGGGTGATAGCTCATTGAAGTTTTGATTTGCATTTACCTGACAGTAAATGATGATGAGCATTTTTTCATGTGTCTATTGGCCATCTGAATGTCTTCTTTTGAGAAGTGTCTGTGCATGTGTTCTGCCCATTTTTTAATTGAATTATTTGTTTTTCTGGGTGTTGAGTTTTATATAAGTTGTCTGTATATGTTGGATACTAACCCTTTATCAGATAGGTCATTTGCAAATATCTTCTCCCATTCTGTAGGTTATCTTTAAGTTTTCTTAAAGATTTTGTTTATTTATTTTAAAGATTTTTTTGAAATAAAGATTTTAAAGATTTTATTTATTTGAGAAAGAGAGAGAACATGAGTGGCAGAAGAAAAGGGACAAGGAGATTCCCTGCTGAGTGTGGAGCCCAATACAGAGCTCGATCCCAGGACCCTGAGATCATGACCTGAGCAGAAGTCTCTTCACCAACTGAGCCCGTCAGGTGCCCCTGGGTGTTTCTGTTTTTTTTTTTTTTTTTTTTTTTTTTTACTGTCGTGAACTATGTTGTTATGAATATTTTTCACCCATGCTTCCTATATTAGTCTGGGCTCTCCAGAGAAACAGAAGCAATAAGGTAACTTTATATCTATATATCCAGAGATAGAGATAGGTTTACAGTAAGGAATTGGCTTATGCAATAATGGAGACTGTCAAGTCCCACTATCTGCTATCAGCAAGCTGGAGACCCAGGAGGGTCAATGTGTAGTTCTAGTTTGAAAGCTGGCAGGTATAAGACCCAAGAAAAACCAATCATGTTGGAAAAAAACAGTGTCTTAATTCAAAAAGACAGACAGAAGGCGTTCCCTTCTACTTTCTGGAGGGTCAACATTTTTGTTCCTTTTAGGCCTTCAATTGATTAGAGGAGGGCCTTCCACATTAGGGAAGGCGATCTACTTTACTCAGTCCGATCTACCAATTCAGATGTCAATCTCATCCCCATACACCCTCACTTACACACACCTTGAATAATGGTTAGCCTGGTACCTATAGCCCATTCAAGCTGACACATAAAATTAACCATTGTACTTTCCAGTCCACTTGTGTGAGATTTCCTCCAGAAAATGTATATGGGAATATAATCGCAGAATCATAGAGTACATGCCCAATAAACTTCAATTTGTTTTCAAAGTGGTTGTACCAATGTACATTTTTTACTAGAAATCTATGAGAGTTGCCATTGCTCCACATATTTGCCAAAACTTTTTTCCCCAGCATTTTTGACAATGTGGTGACTGTGAAGTAGAATCCTACTGTGATTTTGGTATGTTTATGCATAAAAAAATAGAAAAATAAAAATAAAAAATAGAAAAATACCAGTAGAATATGTCCAAAAAATATAAAACAAAGGAAATAATAAAGATGTGGGTAGAAATCAATACCATATAAATATATTTTATATATATACCATCTTTTGTAAAGATGTTTAAAAATATCTTCTAGCCGAATGATACCAGAGTCTCTGACCGGCAGATAAGACAAGGAAAAAAAAAAAAAGATTCACATTGTTAAGGAAAATAATTGCTATTATTCACATATGATTTTATTGTTTACATAGAAAACCTAAAAGACTCATAGACAACTTAATTAAAATTAATAAGAGAGTTTAGCAAATCTTCTAAATGTAAAATTAACATAAAAGTGAATTCTTTTTATTATTTATATAAAAATACCTAGAAAATGCAGTGAAATAAGAAACTACTTAGAATAGTAACAAATTTGTAAGCCATAAAGGAACAAATCTAAAAAAAGTTCAAAAATTTTAAGTATATAAAATTTAAATTTTATTTTAAACCATTAAATAAGGGCTAAATAGTACAGAGACACATCACGTCCTTAGATAGGGAGACTTAATATTCAGTATATGGGTTCAGTATTATTCCAATCAAATACTTAATAGTTTTCCTTAAAGCTTGGTAAACTGATTCTAAAATGCATATGTAAGAGCAAAGGGTCAAGAAGAGCCAAAACACTTCAAAAAAATTTTTTTTAAAGATTTTATTTATTCATTTGACAGACAGAGATTACAAGTAGTCAGAGAGGCAGGGAGAGAGGAGGAAGCAGGCTCCTCCCAGGATCCTGAGACCATGACCTGAGCAGAAGGCAGAGGCTTTAACCCACTGAGCCACCCAGGTACCCCGAGCCAAAACACTTTTAAAATTCCTTTTTCTCCCAGAAATAAGAACTTATTATTACTGAATGTCTAGCATAGTCTCCACTCTGGCAGGTTAAAACCAAGTGTCTCCTAGAAACATTTAGGTTTAGAACATTTAGCTGCTAGAAACAGCTCCAGAAACATTTAGGTCAGAATTCCCCAGTAGTTATCTTTCCTTGGCCTCCCACCCATCCTATACATATGCAATTTAATATTCAGTCATAGACTTACAGATCTGTATGTGTATTTCTGGAATTCTTTGTCTACTTAGCTACTCTCTGGTACTCTGCCCATCAAATTCCAGCTTTTTTCATCTAAAAAAGTTTACTTTTTTTTTTTTTTTTTTTTTTTAGTTTACTCCAGTCTCTGTCTTTTGAGCTCAGAGAGACTACTGGGCTCTTCTTAGTCTCCCCCTTTCTGTACTATCTCTGGAAAGTACATCTAGATAGAAAGGTTGGAGAGCTCACCTTGTTTATAACCTTCCTCTCAGGGATCCAGTCCTGCATTGCCTGCTGTCCAATATCTGAAAACAGGTTCAAATATTTTGCCCTGTTTTTTAGTTGTATATGGAAGGAGATTTAATATGGTACTAGTTAGTCCATGATGACCAGACTCTCATGACTCTGTTGTTGTTGTTGTTTTTAAGATTTTATTTATTTATTTATTTTGAGAGAGAGCTTGTGAGCAGAGGAGAGGGGCAAAGGGAGAGGGAGAAGTAGACTTCCCACTCAGCAGGGAGACTGATGCGGAACTCCACCCCATGACCCTGCAGTCAGGACCTGAGCCAAAGGCAGATGCTTAACCTACTGAGCCACCCAGGTGCCCTCGTGACTCTTTTTGACACAAACCTAGAAATGCAAAAAATTTCTTTGCTGGTTGGTATGAGAAGATATCCCAGGTTAATCTTGTACATTTTGGGCAGCAGATCTGGCAGCAGTTTTTTTCCCTAAGAAGCCCTGGTTCCTTTTATGGGAAATGGTATCTGAAGACCACAATCAGAATGCTAGAGAAATTCATAACTACTGAGTTGTTTTTTGTTTCCGGATTCTTACAGTTGTCAGAGCAAAAATGTATCTAGCTCTGTATCTACAGATACAGTTACGTATAGATATACAATGAATTCACACTATTCTCTCTTGAGCCAGTCTATCAGGCTTTCACACTTCTTCTCTACCAACACTTACATTATCAAGATCACCAGTGTCTTTCTGTTTTTTAAATCCCATCATCGATTCTCCATCTTCACTTTTTCAATGTAACAGAAACTTTTGACACAGTTGATTGCTATCCCTCGTCTTTGAAATACTTTATTCCCTTATCTTCCAGGACACATCATTTTCTACTCAGCATCTCCTCTTGGATAGCCCAAAGGCATCTCATAGATAACTTGTCCAAACCCAGACTCTTGATTTATCGTCTGATATTTTCTCCTTACATTGTCTTCTTTATCTCAGTAAATAGTAAGTCTGTCCCTTTGGTGTCTCAGATCAAAACCTTGGAACAAGCCTTGACTCATCATTTTCTTCCAGACCTTCAGAAATCTGTCCATCAAATCTAAACCTCTTGGCTTCACTTTCAAAATATATCTAGGGTCTGACCATCTCTCACTACCCCCATGACTACAATTCTTGTACAAATCACCATTACTTCCTCAAGTAAACGATTGCACTAATCTCCAAACTAGTCTCCCCATTTCCCTACTTACCCCTTAGGCATAGGCAAGAGTAGCTCATTAAAATGTAAGTCACTTTATTCCATAGCACCACTCAATCTTCAACATCTTCATTTCCTTACTGATTAAAACATTATCAAAATGGCCCATAAGATTTTGCATATATCATCTCTTCTGACTTTTCCTTCTTTTACTGCCCCCTTACTTACTCTACACAGCTACACTGTCCTTGCTATTTCTTGAGCATGCCAAGGGTGCTCCTGTATTAAGAGTTTGTACTTGCTATTCCTACCACCTGGAATATTCTTCTCCAGATACTTTCATGGTTTACTTCCTCCTCTTTAGCATTTAGCACTTGTGATTACCTATATTTTACTTATTTATAGGTTTATTATATATATTCTTTGTCAGTTGGACTCTTAAGTTCCATGAGGGAAAGAAAAATGCCTAGAATACTGCAGGAATTTAATGAAGATTTTGTTTAGAGAATGAATTAGCAAATATTTACTGAATTCCTACTGTGTGCCAGAGGCTGTGCTACTTGCTAGCACATCTATATGGCGAATAATCCCTGCCCTCAAGAGAAGTCAGAGACAAATGACCAATTTCCTTATAAAGCTCCTGACAATAGCCTCATCCTTCCATGCACCTACTCTATTGTTATTCCCATACAGTGCTTAAAATTTTATGCATGAGTACCCTTGATCTATGATAGCCCTTTGACCTTTGAGAAAGCCATGCTCTAAAAATAGTCGAGAGGGCCGAGTCTGAGAGAGCCAAACTGAGAACTGATGCCACCTCTCTTTGTGGCTTTGGGCAAATATAAGAACCTTTCTGCTTCTGTTTCCCCAGCTGTAAAATAGGATTAATAGTTCCTGCTTCACAGGAGTCTTTTGAGGATTCTTTCATTCATGTAGTAATATTTATTGAAAATGGTAAGTGCTAAGTGGTATTATGCCTAATTAATTAGGTCCTCATCTCCCTGGTGTGGGTTATGGTGTCTGGCTGGTCATTAATAAAATATGCTGGAAGCTTTGCAGATTTTCCTTTCAGAGCTCTCCTGATGGCTGCATAAGCAGTGCACGGATTGGGCATCCAACCTTGTAGTTAAATACATACAGCTGTTTGAGTTCTAGCATGCCCACATTTATTTAGTTCTCAGACAATACGAAATTGGAAGGTGCTGAAAGCACCAGTTAAGAAAGAGAAATACTACAAAGGATCCTAGGGTGGTTAGTAATAAAGCCAGGAAACAAAACCAAGACTCAATTTGGATTTGCCAGATAATACCAATGGGAATCCTAACACCTCCTCTGAAAAATTCAAGTGGGAGTGAGATAATAGTGAAATAATAAGCAATGTTATAAGGTGTCACAGATGACATTATGGAGGAAATTATATAAGATGTAGGGTAAAACATCGATAATAGGTGATACTTACACTGTTGTTATATCACCTCACAAGAGATTCTTTTTTCTGAGACATACTTATGATAAAACTGTTAAATCTAAGTTCCCCAGAAGGCAGAGCATGTGTACTCTTATTTTATAATCAGGTGCAATCCCAGAGGGAAGGAACGAGGCACAAGCAGAGTAAAGCAGATGGCTATTGCTACATATAAATGACTGCTCATTACATGGGGCCATGTCCTTCTGGCCCTTCTCAAGAAACACAGCAAGGTTGTGAGATGTCAGGACTTACACCACGTATCCATTCAAATACTACATCTCTCTGAGCGATCTAACTCTTCCTTCTACACTATGCCAAAGAAGGTCTGGTGCCTTGACTATTGCCCATTATTGCATCCAAGTTTCAAGGGACCATACTAATAAACTATGAGGGCTGGTTCCAGAAGTCCTTGACTGAACAGTGACTCCTGAGTGGCCCCATCAATAAAATCTTCCCTGCCCAGCCTTACACGTCACCCCTTCCAACCCCTTTCTCTCTCCCTGGTTGAGAACAAATTATCTTAGTGTTGGAAAGATGCCCTGAGAAGATTATTTAATAGAACCTCCTACCTAGTGGAAGAAATCTTCCTGAAATACTATTCAAAGACAGTCACTGAGTCACTGTTTGCATAACTCAGTGACAAGGTATTCATCTCATAAGAAAACCTGTTTCCTTTTTCCATTTTTCCTATTAGGAAATTTTTTATATTAAGCAAAAATCAATCCACTTACCATTTCGAACCATGTTCTCACTGTTATCTTTACTATTCTTTATTTGGCCTCCCTCCAGCTTCAAATATTATGTCAGAATTTTCTTTGCCCTTAGAATTCTATCCACCTGCAGCTTCTGTGATAGTTGATTTTTTTTTTCTTCTCTATCTACGACTATTTTTTAATCAGGTCTCTGTAGCAGTTTTTCTTCCTCAAGTTGTCCCTTAAATGACCATATTTCCTGAGCTGCTGCTTTGGTCATCTGTTTTTTTTCCTTCAATACATAAGTCCAATGTGTCCTTATATAAACCTCTGACTTCAACTACCAACTCCCACTTATCTTTTTCTAACCCAGAACCCTTGGAAAACTCAAGCACTGTAATTTCAGTTCTCTGTTGACCACCTTTGCTTGGATGTCTCATAGGTCTTCAAACTGAATGTGTCTCAAACAGAACTCATCTTCTTTTCCTTCCCAACACTTTTTCCTGTTTTCCTATCTTAGTAAATGGGATTATCAGGCAATCATCTACCCAAGCCAAAGATCTAGGGAAAAAAAATCTAGATATTTTTCTTCCCTCATTAGTCTGGCCTTCCTGTAAACCTCCAGGGGTTTCTACATCCTTAAAAATATTTTACTCAATTTAAGTCAATGCTCACCTTTTGTAAACAGACGTTTAGGAGTAAATTTCCATTTTTTCCTCAAAAAGTATTTTTCAAGTCAGTGTCCAAGAGATAAGTATCTCTGGCCATTAATCTGTCTTATCATCACTCCTGTATTGCTTTATACTTTTTGAACTAACCCAGACCTCTTACTTATCCCCTATCCTCTAAGCCTCCATTCCTCCAACAATGCCCTCTAAGATTGAGCAGCAGAAAGAGAAAATTTTAAGATATCATCAAGCAATTCTGGGAGTATTCCCTGTGCCTCTTTTGCCATATGTGAAATATCTATCTTTTACTAAAGAATACACCTTTCCCTGCAATTCTTCATCTATCCTGGAGTTCTCTCTCATTACCTTCGGGTTCACCAGCTCCCCCATATTCTTGGTTCCTAGCACTAAAATTCGTACTTAGTTGAAATGCAATAAATATTTCACCTGTCCCACTGTTGCTGCCTTAATTCAGGTGTTTATCAGCTATGGATTAGATTATAGCTATATAATGATTAGTATTAAGTACAGTTGATTCTTGTTATTTGTGGATTTCATATTTGAAAATTTTCCTATTTGCTTATATTTATTAATAACCCCCCAAATCAATATTTGCAGGTTTTTGGAGTCATTCCTGGACATGCTCAGAGTGGTAAAAAAAAAAAAAATTTGAGTCCCACAGCAAGTGTGTTCCCAGATAAGGTCAAACAAGGCAATATTTTCCTTCTTGTTTCAGTTCTCATATTGTAAACAAGTATCCTTTTGGCAGTCTGTTTAGTGCTACATTTTTTGCATTTTTTGTGTCTTTTTTTTTTTTTTTTTTTTTTTTTTTTTTTTTTGTGAGTCTGCTGTTTAAAATCAGTAGCAACTATGGTGCTGAAGAGCTGTCTAATGTTCCCAAGTGTAAGGAGGCTGAATGTGCTTTATGGAGAATATATGTGTATTAGATAAAAATTGTTCAGGCATGAGTTACAGTGCTGTTGATTATCATTTCCATGTTAATGAATCAACAACCTCCAGAGAAAGATGATCTAGACATGAAGCACTCCAGAAAGTGCTAAAGTAATATCTATAGTACATTATGAAATTTTGGGAAAATGGCTAAATTTGTGGTCTCATAGAATGATGACTGATTTTTTTTTTAGAGCATAGTGAACAGCAATGTTGTGAGACTGAAAGCCAGTGAAGTTCATGGCCATGCTGTTCAGAGTCATGAAAATGTTAAACCTTTCTCAGCTAGAAATACTGCATGTAACTAAGTATTTATAAGACACACAGTGAAATATATATAACATTATATCTATATCTATATAATAAAGCATCTTTAAACATAAAGCAGAGTTATGTATTGGCCCATTGATGAAAATAATGTGACGAGAGGCTTGCAGGAACTTAACCCAGTACTTCTACTAATTCAGTGTTTACGCATCCTTAAAGAGCGTAAGTACAAAAATTGATGAGAATTGACTGATCCTCCTAACAGGTACTACCTAATACCTCTAGCCTGGCCTCACTGTTCTTGAGGGAGCTTTCTAAAACTAAAATATAATCCTGTTATTGCCCAGTTTTAAATGCTTCAAGGCTCCATATAGATTTCAGGATAAAGTTCAAATTCCTTAGTTTAGAATATGTCAGGCCACATTCCCTATCGGTGCTCCACACATGTCCTTTTTTCCAGTTGCCAGAATTACTTGTGTTTTCACCAGTTCTTCTCTGCTCTCTTGATTTTCCCATACATTCACACATGATGTTCTCTATATCTAATGCCCTTACTTTCCCCCCTTATTTTTGGCTAGTTAATGCCTATTCTTTCTAATCTTATCTCAAGTGCACTTTTCTCTGGGACCTTCACAGACCTCCACAGTCTGATCAAGATGCCTTTTCTCTGTGCCGTAGGAGTACCTCTAAAATGGCACATACTCTGATGCTTGCTTTTTCTTGTCTGTCTCTCTCACTACACTAAAAAGCCTTTCAGAGCAGGAGTCATGTCTCTTAAAATGTTTTCTTCTTAGTACCAAGGACAGTGCCTGACATATTTAGCATATGGCAAAACCTAAACATGTATTTGTTCAATGAATTCAGAATGAATGAATGATTGACTAGTTTCATGAAATCTACCCCCATTAAATATTTGAGGAACTTTCAGGCTAAACATTCTAAGTTCTTACAACTCTTTCTCAGTGCACATGTTATCCAGAACTTTTCCCATATCTTATCAACAGGATACATCCTGGGTCACATTCCAGTTATTCAAAAGTTCATTTTAAACTGTAGTACATCTATATGAGATATAGTATGAAGCATGTAGAGTATAATGATCTTTTATTTTCTTTGGTTAATACATACTAAGTATAAATGAATGAATGAGTGAGTACTAATGCAGCCTTAAGATTTATTTTTCCTGGGGTGCCTGGGTGGCTCAGTGGGTTAAAGCCTCTGCCTTTGACTCAGGTAATGATCCCAGCGTCCTGGGATCGAGCCCCACATCGGGCTCTCTGCTCAGCAGGGAGCCTACCCCCCCCCATCTCTGCCTGCCTCTCTGCCTACTTGTGATCTGTCTGTCAAATAAATAAATAAAATCTTTTTTAAAAAGTTTTCTTTTTCCTCTTCCTTCTTCTTACTTATATATTATACTGCTCACTCCTATTGAAGTTGCTGTCAATTAAAATCCCCATGTCTTTTTTTTTCATGTATATAGCTGATAAACCACATCTCCTCAGTACATATTTAGAAAGATTATACTTTTTATTCCAAATGCAGGATTTATATTTTCATCCCTATCTAGTTTTACCCAGCTAGTTTTGGCCCATAGTTAATACCTTATATACTTTTAAGTATTATTATTTTTCATAAAGCCTTAGTTATCCTTCTGAATTCCATGCCATGTATCTTTACCCAAATCATGTATAATAACATTAAACAGGCCCAAGGACTTTGAACTTGGTTTTCTACCTGAGGTTTATTAAAATTCTTGTAATACAGGTGTTTACTTATTTAGAAATCCTCCTAAGCATATTATCAGCTGGCCCCAAATTCACACATACAGTTCCTAATGGAAGATGAGCAGTACAATGGAAGGGTACAGGTTTAGAGAAGATCTGGATTCAACCCCTGCCTCCACCTCTCACTAGCCGACAATGCAGGCCAATAACGTAATCACTCTGAGCCTCACTTTTCCTATCTATAAATTGAAGATAACATACCAACACAAGGGTTTTATCAGCATTAGAAATAATGAACACAAAATGCTTGCCACAGTGTGTCTCATATAGAAGACTTAGAAAAATGACAGTCGTTTATAAATGACTAAAAGGAGAGATGGTTAAATGCCCTCCTGAAATCCAGATGTCTACAGCATCATATTGAACTTCAGATTGGTAAGCATATCAAAAGAAACTAAAAGACTTTAGCATTCAGTCTGTGTGATATTGATAGAAACTTGTGTCCTGCTCAGTTTTTGCTACTTCAAGTAGTACAAAGAAATCTTTTAGCACAAAAATTTTAAGTTGAGTTAATTTACTGCTCTGATCCAATTGATTATTGTTCATTACCCCCAACAAGTAGTCCAGAGAAAAGGATGCACTTTGCCCTACATTATTAACACATGACAATGACCAGGGATGGTGCACATTTTATCTTCCATTTTCCCTCTCTCCCATGCCACCCCCCCCCCCCTTCTTTTTACTGTGCTTCTCTTCTTTAGGTCATTATTAATCCCACTCCCTTCCCTTATCTTGCTACAGGCATCTTGATGTGCTCTGCTCATACTGTTCCCCAAAGTTTGCCACACTCTACTCTATGGACTTTCAAAAGAGCTTTTTAATGAAATTCACGAACACTTTCCCAGGGATTATTGGTTAGCCCAGCATTCTCTTGTGTTTGCAATATACCATTTTCCACTTGTAGAAAATCAGGACATTTACCTATTTCAGTCTTTTGCCCTCACATTTCTTCCCCGTAAATACTCAGCAGCCGCTGCCGACAGTGTTTCTGAGATCACACCTGTAAATTCTCCTGGTTCCCAGGGAATAATTTTGTTGAATCTGGGGACTTGAATTTATTTGAAACAGCTAGGAGCTCTCTCTTCATCTCTTCAGCTAATTTGGGCATTATTTACCTCTTAACCATGTTTGTTCTACTCTTTTCAGTTTGGAGATCATTTTCCTGGATAGAGAAAATAGAAGCATATTAGGAGATGAGTAGTTTTTTTCTTGCTGTAATCTGTTAGCATAATGAGATGAAAATCAAACACTGAACCCGTTTTTACCTTGTTCTTTCTTCACTCTGCGATAGCTTTAAAAGTTTTTTCGCCTTGGTGTTTGGCTATTTTACACACTTAAAACTTACCCTGAGGTTCAGTTTTGTTGATAAAATTCTCCAGCTTGGGGTGCCAGGGTGAATCAGTCAGTTAAGCAGTTCACTCTTGATTTCGGCTCCAGTCATGATCTCAGGGTCCTGGGATTGAGCTCCCTGCGGGGCTCTCTGCTAAATAGCGAGTCTGCTTCAGGATTCTCTCTCCTTCTGCTCCTCTCCCTGTTCTCTCTCTCTAAAATAAATAAATAAATCTTTTAAAAAATTTTCTAACTTAACTTTTTCTGTTTTTTTGGTTTTGTTTTTTTTTTTTCGTTTTTGGTTATATGCCCTCCTTACCTTTTACATATGACCCCAAGTGGCCTAAAGAGTTTCGTTGGTTCTCTACCTTCTTTTTGTCATAATTTTGAGATCATCTAAAATTAAATTTGAGATGTTTATATTTAAACTTGCTCCCATCCCCACCGGACTGAGCCATGAAAAAGACTTTCTGTGGTAGAGCCCCCACCCTGAGGTTAAGCTGCCTGGAAGACAAGTCTTGTAAGTTAGTGTGGCAAGCTTTCTAGAAGTCTACTTAGTGTGAGACTGCAGAGGTTTGTGGCAGAGAATGCCTCCGAGGAGATGGAGACAGACGTGTCAGTTGGCCCAATAACAAAACCTCTGATGAAACAGATTCTGTTCAGGAAAGGAAGAATGATTTTGAATATGATGTATGGTGGTGGCTGTCACTTGATTCATCCCTGTCCTTATCTAGTTCTTAGGGAGAGACAGGATTCTTAGCTGGGGCTATCAGATTTATAGATAAACTTGGCTCACACTCCCAATTCCATGAATGAGAAAATCCAAATGTCTCTTTTTGATTTCTAAATTCCCAGAATTGGGTCATTTTCTGAACACACCAAGTATGTGTGTCATGTGTGTGTGTGTGTGTGTGTGTGTGTGTGTGTGTGTTGGAGTAGTTGCAGAGTCTGAAATCTTATGCAAGTAGTTTAGAGGCCAGATCCAGGGAAATATGAGTTATTATCATTTATGTGATACATTTAAATTCACAGTGTCATGAATCTGTGGTGGGGTGAGTTCTGTTTTTTCTGTAACCTTTCTGAAAGTGCTCAAGGATAAAGACTCTCTCTACACACACAAACACACACCTAAAGAATAAGAAACTATAGCACACAGTAGGTACTTGATAAATATTTCAGATTCAATAAAACCATTCAAAAGGAGGCCATAAGTATATCTGACATTACTTTATTTGGTTGTTATGAATTCTAAAATGATATAATTTGTTTCTCCCAAATTCCTTGTGATGCCCACCTGACCGAGTAGCTCTCCCTTGTATTCAGAATTAATTTCAGAGATGCAGCTCCCTCTGTCACTACCTCCTCTTTCTGTGAAATGACACAGTCAGCAGGCAAGCCAAGAAATTATCAGACATTTCACTTTTAGCAGAATGATTTTCCTAGCAGCTCCCTTGATCATTGAAGTCTCCCAATACCACTACATTTGATCTCCTTGCCAGTTATGTCATGTGGGTTAGAATTACATTCAGAATCACAGAAGTGAACATAATGTATCAGAATTAGAAAGATTTTTATTTGTTCCTATTTTCTTTTTAATCCTATTATATCAAAACATCTTTACAGAAATACAGACATTTTTGTATGCAATCCTATAAAATATTAGCTGTTCCAAAGGAAATGTCCAGCTCTCTATCCTGTACATTTCTACCATAGCTTTAACCAGGGTATAAGCTTCATAGTGGAAGAAATGTGTTATCTTCAAGGGCTTTTGTTGGTTTCCCTAATTTACTCAAGTCCAAAAATACTATATAAATGGAATTTTGTCCTTCGCCACAATCCCTCCTTCCCTGCAGGACAAATTTAAGACCCATCAGAGCTAAGTGGCAAGATGTCCTTGGCAATGTCTTCTTTATACTTCCTTTAAACTTGTACTCACCCTTGTACATATTTCTATTACAAGATTTTTCATCCTATTTCATAGTACTTTTATGTTAGGCAAAAAAAAAAAAAAAAATAGCATGTAAATAATTCTAGCCTTTTCTCCACTCTTGGCTGCCAAAGAGATTACTGGCCCAGCCAGATCTGTTTCTTCCCTTACTCCTAGCATTCTCTTGGGCAGGTTTACAGCAGAATCAGGAGATAAGAATGTTTTGAAGCAAAATTTCATGGAGGGTCCAGTTGGGGGTGGGAAAAGGAAGAAACATTTGGGGAGTTTGGAAGAAAAGCAGAGGCAGCTGCAGTGAGAGTAAAATAGACGAGAAAAGGATTTTTAAAAGATAAGTTGTACTTCATTTCTTAGGGTTCAAGATATATAAGTTGACTTACTTTAAAAGTACTTTTTTAGTTGTCTGACTAGGCTTTTATAACTGCTGTCAGATTGGACCACATAAGCACAGGGATTCTGAAGAGTTACAGTTTGTTTACTCATCTCTGATCCTTTCTGTAAGTTCTTTGGAACTTACTGTGCCATTAACTTCTGTATTCCCAGTTCTTAGCCTATAATAGTGTTTAATAAATATTTGTGGAACTGAAAACTGGAAGGGTTTTATTTAACAAATAAAGAAGTCAGGAGGTCACCCAAATCTGTATAGTTGAGCTCTTTAGCAAACGAGAAGTGCTTCAACTTTTAATGGCATCGACACTTAATTAAAAATTTCTCTTTAATGCCATTTTGTTGCCAATTATAGTAGAAAAATAAAAGGGGATCTTTTAAGGTGATCCAACACTATGCCACAATGAGCAATTACAATAGATTCAGGGAGATGAGACCTTCTGATTCTAGGGCCAGTTAAATATAATTGTTAAACGTAACTGCTCTATGACATACTGCTCCCTCCAGAAGTGGTTCTGTTACATAAATGGTCTTTGCAGTATGTTCAGTAGAGGTCCTAATCAGTAAAAAGTTGTAGAGAGTGCCCCTCTCCCCTAAAATGTAATTAAAATATTTTTCAATTACTAAACTGAAAAACAAAAGGAATAATAACAAAGTTCCGATTTTTTTTTCTGTGATATATATTTAAAATTTAAGAAACTACCAGGGATAAAAATCTTTCACAAATTTATTTATTTATTTATTTATTTTTAAAGATTTTATTTATTTGACAGAGATCACAAGTAGGCAGAGAGGCAAGCAGAGAGAGAGAGAGGAGGAAGCAGGCTCCCCGCCAAGCAGAGAGCCCGATGCGGGGCTTGATCCCAGGACCCTGAGATCATGACCCGAGTGAAAGGCAGAGGCTTTAACCCACTGAGCCACCCAGGCGCCCCCACAAATTTATTTTCTTATATTTTTGATCTAGCTTTCCTAGAACGCTCCTTATAATTTTTCTGAACTAAAGGTGGCAAATGTTCATCATGAAACTAACTTTTTACCATCCTCTTATTAATGAAGGAATGGCGAAAGTTTGTGGTGATGAGAAACATATGTATTTCAGTTTGGGGGACTTAACCACTTACTCACATAAGGAATTTGAAATTTGGAGAGCCCAAGGCAGACTTTTTTCAAATGCTATCTAACTCTATTTTCAGAAAAATAATCTAGACTTTTAGACACCCATTCTAGCATTCAGTTATACCCAGTTTTTTAATACAATCCCAATTTTTCCAGAGGAAAAATGTAACAAAAGCTGTGGTATGTCTTCTCTGATCTTTTCCTTTATGTATAGTGAGAAGAGAAAATATTATCACTCAGGTATTTATTGAGTATTCTATATTGAGAATTACAAGAGGTGTCATGAGAAATTAAAAAAAAAAAGAAATAAAAAGCATTGTTCCTACCAGCTCTGAACGTATTGCATTGTAGCTATTGATTATAGAAAAACTGCAGTGGTTTAGAGGCTAGAAATAATAATAATTATGCTAAAGATCATTATTTATAATAATCATAATACAAACTCTAATTTGTATTGCACTTCAGAGTTTATAAGAACATCATCTCATTTACCCCCACAGTCCTATGTAAATTGTTATTTCTTCCATTTAAGTGGTGAGGAAATAGGCTTCAGTTGTCTCAAGGTGGCAAAATGTTTGAGAAACATACTAATCAATTCTTATTTGTACAGTAGAGCCAACATGAGGGAAATTGCTTAAAAATGAGAATTCTTATAGTGAGTTAAACACAGAAAAACTTGTAACATAATATTGAAAAGTTGTAATGTACAAGAAGGTTGAATGTCTTTGAGCATACAATATTAAAATGATAGAGTGATCAACAAAAAGAGGAACCCCTCATTTTATTTTTTAACGTCTCTCTTGTTGTGATGGCCTACAATAAATTGTGCATATTTAAAATGATGACAAATGTCAACTTGGTTTAATATGGCAATCATTTCATAATACATACAAATATTGAATCATGTTGCACAGCTGAAACTAATACAATGTTATACATCAATAATGCCTCAATTAAAAGAAAATAAAGTGTATGATTTGATGAGCTTTTGTATATATACACCTGTGAAAACATCACTACAGTCAACCATCATCCCTGAAAGTTTCCTCCTGCCCCTTTATAGTTTCTCTTTTCTGCCCCTTCCCACCCCCTTGCCCCTTTTCTGAGGCAACCCCTGGTCTGTGTTCTGTCACTATAGACTAGCTTGCAGTATGATTTTTTGCAGTATGACTTTCTTTTTTTTTTTTAATTTTTTTTTAATATTTTATTTATTTGACAGAGAGAAATCACAACTAGGCAGAGAGGCAGGCAGAGAGAGAGGAGGAAGCAGGCTCCCCGCAGAGCAGAGAGCCCGATGTGGGGCTCGATCCCAGGCCCCTGGGATCATGACCTGAGCCGAAGGCAGAGGCTTTAACCCACTGAGCTACCCAGGCGCCCCGCAGTATGACTTTCTATGATTTCATATAAATGCAACTACATGCTATATATTCTTTTATTTCCACTGGCTCATTTTACTCAGCATAATGATTTTGCGATTTGTCCATGCTGTAGCTTGTATGAATAGTTCATTTCTTTTTATTGATGAGTAGTGTTTTCTAAGATAGATAAAACAGTTTGTTTATCCATTCACCTGTTGATGAACTTGTGTGTTGTTTCCACATTTCAGATATTATAAATAGAGCTGTAATGAACATTTGTCTACAAGACATAGACTTTTATTTCTCTTGGGTAAATCTCTAGGAATAGAATGGCTGCATTAACTTTTTAATAGGCTGCCAAACTGTTTTTCAAAAAGATTGTATACCACTTTCCAAAGTGAAATGCATTTACATTTCCACCAGCATTACAATTGAGTAACAGTTTCTCTGTATCCTCATCAACACTTGATATGGTCAGTCTTTTAAATTTTAGCCATTGTAATAGGCATTTAATAGTATCTTATGTGATTTTAATTGGTTTCTCTAAGAAGTAATAAAATCATCTTTTCTTCTGTTTATTTGACATCTATTTATCGCCTTTGGTGAGGTGAGTTTAAATCTTTTGCCATTTTTATGGTTGTTATCTTATTAATAACATATCAATTCTTTATATATTCTGAACACAGAATATATAATTGAAAATATTTTAGATATGGAATTTGAAAATATTTTCTTCTGGTCTATGCCTTAATTTTTCATTCTATTAACTGTATCTTTCAAAGAGCAGAAGGTTTAAATTTTGATGTAGGAAATTTATCAGTTTTTTCTTTTAAGGATTGTGCTTTTGGTGTCATATCTAAGAAATATTTGCCGAATTCAAGGTTGGAAAGGTTTTCCCTACATGTTCTTCTAGTCATTTTATAATTTTATTTTATTTTTTTAAGGATTATTTATTTATTTATTTGACAGACAGAGGTCAAAAGTAGGCAGATAGTCAGGCAGAGACAGAGAGAGAGGGAAGCAGGCTCCCTGCCGAGCAGAGAGCCCCATGCGGGGCTCGATCCCAGGACCCTGAGATCGTGACCTGAGCCGAAGGCAGAGGCTTTAACCCACTGAGCCACCCAGGTGCCCCTAGTCATTTTATAATTTTAGATTTTATACTTAGGTCTATAATCTAAGTATATCTAAGTAATTTTTGTATACCACGCAGGCTTAAATTTTCCAATTCAAGCGTGGGGTAGTTTGTCAAGAACAGTTGTGTAAACTGTTCTATTGGAGTCATTTTCAGTACAGCTGGAAAAGGTATTAAGGAATTGACTAAGAAAACAGCTCTGCATGTGCAGAATATGGTACTATTGGTTATACTTTCTATTGTGCCATTTCCCTAATTTTCTGATTATTTGCTTACTTTTCTGAAACAATTTTGATCATATCAAGGAAGGTAAAAATGCCTAACATTTACAAGTTGATGAATTTTCCATAATCTAAGGCAACTGGATATTATTTTCATGCATGTTTTAACTGCTACTCATTTAGCTCCTTAAAAATGTAAGAACACAACTTTCTCCCAAATCCACTAGAAATTCCATGTATCTCCTTTGAGTAGACTATTCTTGCTATTTTTGTGAAGCTCTAACTGATGTCTGGGGTGGTATTTTAGGGTTTTCTTGAATTCATTTACTCCATTTCTTAAGAAGATTTTCTTGAGTGCTAACCTTTATATTGGGTTTTAGCTGAGAGATAATATTTCAAAAAATGATAACTTACTGTCATACCCATTGTTTCACATAGATTTCTTCTTTATAATTTAATCTTTATAATTAAATGTTTAACTGGGTGAAAGATGGGCTACCAGAGTTCTATTTAGATTAATAACTAATATTGTCTTATTCAAAATTAGGGTGATGAAACTTTGGAAGTCCTAAGTGTTTTTGTTTTTTTTTTTTAATACGGAAATTTCCAAAGTATCTCAAAGTCCAAGTTCTGTAGAGCTAGCTTGTGTGTAACCATTCAGGGTTACATGTACTTAGGAGAAAGATGACCCCTCCCATCTCTAGGGTTTTCCCCTCTCCTTTGTAATTCTCTGCCTTGAACATACCTTAAGGTGTCCATACAGACCTTGAAATTGAAACATTCAGTCTTATCCCAACTAATACTTATACTTGCAAAATGAATTGTTTGATTTTTATGAAAGAAAGATAACACAAAATGAAATATGAATTAGGAGACTGGAGGAGAAAAACTTTAAACTTATATATATATATATATTAACTATGTACATCCGGGATTACCAAAGTAGTATCCAGTAATTATTTTTTCAATTGACGTAATTTGCCAAATTAAATTTATTTAATTTGGTAGCGGTTTTGCTGATTAGCGCAATAGTTCCCTGTCCATTTCAGCCCTGTTCTTTCCTCACTCCAGGGATAGTACCAAGGCAGAAAGTACACTTTAGCTGCTAGTTTAAAAATTATGTGCATGCTTATTATAGAAAATATCAGAAGCTCAGAATATAGGAAGAAATGGAAGAAAACCTAACCCATATTCCAACTACCCAAAAATAACTGTAGTTAATATTTCAAAATATTTACCCAGGGTCTTTATTTCCGCTGAGTTTCTAGAACATATAAATATATTACATGTATGAGTTGTACTGTACTAATTTGCTCTTCGAAGACGAAAAGAATACTGGGGTGCCTGGGTGGCTCAGTGGGTTAAGCCTCTGCCTTTGGCTCAGGTCATGGTCTCAGGGTTCTGGGATCGAGCCATACATCAGGCTCTCTGCTCAGCAGGAAGCCTGCTTCCCTCCTCTCCCTCTGCCTGCCTCTCTGCCTACTTGTAATCTCTCTCTCTGTCAAATAAATAAAATCTTTAAAAATTTTTTTTAAATGATAAAAATAAAATAATGATAAAAATATTTTGATGTTTATATTTTGTTAAGTGGGTATAGCTTTTTTATTCCTAATGTTTATTTAGGAATATTATTAATAATAATTAATATTATTTATATATTTTAATAATAATACAATATTTATAAAATAAATTTATATATAAATAATATTATTTAATATTATTAAATATCCCTAATATTTATTTATTACTAATAATAACCTAATTATTCATACATTTGGATATTTTGGTTTTTAACTGATGAGATGATATACAGAGATACAAAAGATTAGGGGTATAACCCTACTGAGGTTGTGACTTACATAGTTTGGTCCCAGATCTGTGCATAGTTAAAGAGGTACGATCTCAGTAGTCAAAAAATAATTATAAGGGTTCTATTCTTTATATCTGTCTTTTAAAGTAGTGTTTCTCAAATGTATCCATGCACAAACTTGCTAAAATGCTGATTACTGGGCCCCACCCCTGAAGATTTTGATTCAGGAGATCTGGGATAGGATGTGAGAATTTGCATTTCTAACACGTGCCCAATTAAAACTAATGATTTAAGTCACAGTCTTAAAAGACGGTAAAAGGATCAGTTCATGTCCGTTGCTCATATTTTTTATATTTCTCTCCTCCCCAGATCCTAGTCCTTAAATCCTCTTGTGTTCCTTTTGCTCATCTCCCTCCCAAGCTTCCAGGCTCCTCAATCCCAACTTCATAAATAACATGAGTTTAACTTTCTGCCATCCTCTCTTTCTCTCCATTTTCCTGCCCATCTCTAATTCTTGACTCCTCTTACTTTGCTCAGATTCTGTATAATAGCATTCTGACTGAGATAGACTCATCTTAGAGGCTGGGGACAGGGATTGACTTAGAATGTCAGAATTCTCTTTACATTGGGGGAAAATCTAAGAACCCTCTAATATTAATACATTCCATCCCTTCACAAGTACTAAAGATTATTTTATTAGAGCCCTGGGAACAGAATTCCTAAGAGTCAAAGTTGTGAGGTATTTAAATCTTGATCTAGATTGTAAAGTTTAGAGCACAGATGCTAAAGTCTTAAACACATGTGTTCAGATCCCACTTCTGCCACCTGTACTTGGGAAAGTCAACCCCAGTGAGTCTTAGTTTCCTCATATGTAAAGTATAAAAAAAAATTATAGCCTCTAACTAATATATGTGACAATAAAGATAATGCTTAGTAAATTTCCTGGTACTTGGTAAGAGCTCTATTGGTGTTATTATTATTGTTGTTGCTAAGATACTTCCAGAAGGTTATTCCCCTTCACACTCCTATGAATAATGGAGCAGATGGTAACTATAGTTATTAAAGTCTAACTACAACACACAGTCTTGGTGTCTATGTTGGGGTGAAAATAAGTTCTTTCTAATTAATTAAGAAAGTTTACTAAAGGGATGCCTGGGTAGCTCAGTTTGTTAAGCAGTGGACTCTTAGTTTATGCTCAGGTCATGATCTCCCAGTGGTGGGAGAGGTGAGACCTGAGTCAGGCTTCACATTCAGTGAGGAGACTGTTTGAGATTATCTCTTTCCTCTCCCTCTGTCCTCTTCCCTCTCTTTCTCTAAAAAAAAAAAAAAAAAAAAAAAAAAGTCTACTAAAATTTCAAATGAACAGTGTGGAACAAATGATTCACAACATAAGAAACTTACTGAGGTTAATTTATGCAAAGTGAAGCCAAATTAGATGAATAATATCATATCCATTATGTTATAATATTGTTTTAATAACCCCCCCCCAATCTGGCCAGAAAGTGCTTCTTAGTTTTGACAATAGTAAAGACTTAAGTATAAATAGTAAGACCTTAGATCCTGTGTGTTACCAGCATGCCATGTGAAACATAGTATGTCATGCTCTATTTTTCTCAACCAAATAACTCCCAATTCTCTATTATTTTTTCTTTATAGCTTTTGTTTTTCACCTATACACTCACACTGTTAACTAAAATTATCAAAGTAGGACTTTTAAAAAAGATTTATTTATTTATTTAGAGAGAAAGAGAACATGTGAGCAGAGAGAAGGGTGGAGGGAGAGAGAGAATCCCAAGAAGAGGTCATGCTGAGTGCAGAGCCTGATGCAGGGCTTGATCCCATGACCCTGACTGAGATCATGACCTTAGCTGAACTACAGAGTCAGTGGTTTAAGCAACCAAACCACCTAGGCACCCCTCAAACTGGGCCTTTTATTTTTAAATTTTCTGGTGCCTTATGTAATGTTCAGAAAGAAGTCAGATTCCTAGTGCCTCAGTCTACATTTATAAAATATGTACATAGTAAGAACTACTTTATGGTTATACTATACCTGAGTCTTGCAGTTCATGAAAATGAACTTTTAAACTCTTGGTGAAATGCACCATAAACTGCAAAACATATTTGATCTTCTAGTTGTTATTGGTGAAATCAGAACAGCCTCAAAATCACAAACAGTAATTTGTTTCCAGAGTGGCAAGTAAGGCTTCTATTGCATACATTAAAGTCTGTTATTCAAGAGAAACATAAAGTAAATCTTGTGTGAGCTGAGTCGATTTTTGTCTTACCACACAAAAAGGCAGCTGGATAAAGAAGATGACCTTTGTTAAAAGGAAAAAATCTTCAATACCTGGTGTTCACTGCCAGTGGGTGTTCTAGTGTTGGCTCTTAAAAGAAGCAGGAATCCTATTGTCATTTCTTCTAGCTTTAATGATGAAATTTACTTTCAAGTTTGTGTTTAGTCTCAGGCTATAAAAGTTCAGTACCTCCCCAGCACTTGATTCTGGGTCATTTCTTGGAGACCCTCACCATACTCTGAGACAAAATAAGTGGCTACAGATGAAAAAGCTCCAAGCTTCAGCACTCAGTGCTGAAACTGGTACAAGAGCAAGGCTGTTAATAGCAACCAAATTGATTTTGAACTTCGGGAGATTTGCCTTCCTCCTGACTCCCAAAGCTTGGGCTCTGACTTAGATTAAAGCTCTTTCTATTTAAATAGAGGCTGTACTGTAGGAGAAGATGGGAGAGAGAAATAAATTATGAATTACGAAGGCACAAATATGCATGCAAAAGCAATGAGAGGCATTGAGGGACAAGTATAATTTATAAACCATCCCTAGATATTGAGCCTATATTATTCTTGAGCATTTTAGCACTATATTACAGTTGGGTTGACCCAGCTTATTAGTAATTGAAGGCAAATGAATACCCTTAGTCTGATAAAACATCCATGATTCTAAATGACTGTATTTCAGGAAGGAAAATGGATTGTTTAGCTTGCAAAATTTTGCCCACTGAGGACATAAGTGTTCTGGGACCTACAGAATATATAACTAAAAATCTTTTCTATGGCTTTTAGTAGATCAATTATGGCTTCTCATCAAGAAAACATCGGTGAACCCTGATTGTTATACTGCATCCTCTCTTTCAGATCCTCTTTTTCCCCCTTGATACATTGTGGAATTAACATTCTAACAACTGATTCAACAGTCTTATGAGAGCCAGTATGTATTGGTTCACCAGTCCCTTTCATCTATTTCACCCATCCCCCTACCCACCTCCCCTCTGGAAACCATCACTTAATCTCTATAGCTGAGAGTCTGTTTATTAATTTGTCTCTTTTTTTCTTTTGTTCATTTGTTTTGTTTCTGAAATTCAACATAGAAGATCATATATTATTTGTCTTTCTCCAACTGATTTATTTCACTTAGCATAATACTCTCTAGCTCCATCCATGTTGTTGCAAATGGCAAGATTTCATTCTTTTTATGGCTGAATAATATTCCATTGTTTATATGTGTGTGTGTGTATAGTCAATTCACGAATCAGTAGACACTTGGACTGCTTCCCTGTCTTGGCTACTGTAAATAATTTTGCTTTAAATATCAGGGTGCGTGTATCCCTTTGAATTAGTGTTTCAGGTAAGTACCCAGGAGTGTGACTGCTAGATTATAGAGTAGTTCTATTTTTAGCTTCTTGAGGGAGCTCCTTACTGTTTTCCACAGTGAGTATACTAGGTTGCATTCCCACCAACAGTGGACCAGTGTTTCTTTTTCCCCACATCCTGGCCAACACCTGTTATTTCTTGTGTTGTTGATTTTAACCATTCTGATACATGTGAGGTGATATCTCATTGCAGTTTTGATTTGCATTTACCTGATGTTAAGTGATGATGAACGTGTTTTCATAAGTCTATTGGCCATCTGAATGTTTTCTTTGAGGAAATGTCTGTGCATGTCTTCTGCCCATTTTTTAATTGAATTATTTGCTTTTGAGATATTGAGTTTTGTAAGTTCTTTATATAATTTGAAAACTAATCCTTTATAGGATATGAGATTTGCAAATATCTTCTCCCATTCAGTAAGTTGTATTTTACTTTTGTTAGTTGTTTCCTTGGCTGTACAAAGATTTTGATTTTGTTATAGTCCCAATAGTTTATTTTGCTTTTGTTTCCCTTGCCCCAGGAGACATATCTAGAAAGAGTAGCTATGGCTGATGTCAGAGAAATGACTGCCTGTGCTCTCTTCTAGAAGTTTTATGGTTTTAGGTATCACATTTGGGTCTTTCATCCATTTTTAGTTTATTTTTGTGTATGGCATTAAAAAAAGTGGTCCAGTTTGCATGTAGCTGTCCAGTTTCCCAACATCATTTGTTGAAGAGTCTTTCTTTTTACCATCTCATGTTCTTTCCTCCTTTGTTGATGATTACTTGACCATATAATCATGGGTTTACTTCTGGGCTCTCTATTTTGTTCTAGTGATCTATATGTGTATTTGTGCCAGTAACACACTGTTCTGATTAATACATCTTTGTAGTATATCTTGAAACCTGCAATTGTGATACCTCAGGTTTTGTTCTTTTTAAAGACTGCATTGGCTCTTTTGTGTTCCATACAATTTTTAGGATTATTTGCTCTAATTCTGTGAAAAATGCTATTAGCATTTTAATAGGGATTGCATTCAATCTGTAGATTGCTTTCTGTAGTACAGATATTTTAACAGTATTTGTTCTCCCAATCCATGAGCATGGAAAAGTTTTCCATTTGTTTATGTTTTCTTAAATTTCTTTTGTCAGTGTTTTATAGTGTTTTTTTTTTAAGATTTTATTTATTTATTTGACAGAGATCACATGTAGGCAGAGAGACAGAGAGAGGGAGGAGGCTCTCCGCTGAGCAGAGAGCCCAATGCGGGGCTCGATCCCAGGACCCCAGGATCACGGCCTGAGCCAAAGGCAGAGGCTTTAACCCACTGAGCCACCCAGGTGCCCCTATAGTTATTTTTTTTTTAAAGAACTGAAAACAGGTTGTTTTTAAAATTTTTTAAAAAAAATTTATGACAGGGGCGCCAGGGTGGCTCAGTGGGTTAAAGCCTCTGCCTTCGGCTCAGGTCATGATCCCACGGTTCTGGGATCGAGCCCCGCATCGGGCTCTCTGCTCTGCGGACAGTCTGCTTCCTCCTCTCTCTCTCTGCCTGCCTCTCTGCCTACTTGTGATCTCTGTCTGTCAAATAAATAAATAAAATCTTAAAAAAAAAATATGAGAGAGAGATAGCAAGAGAGGGAACACAGCACAGGGGAGTTGGAGAGGGAGAAGCAGGCTCCCTTCTGAGCAGGGAGCCCGACATGGGGCTCATCCCCGGACACTGGGATCATGACCTTAGCTGAAGGCAGATGCTTAGCAAGTGAGCCACCCAGGCATCCTGAAAACAGGTTCTTTTTTTAAAAAAGATTTTATTTATTTATTTGACAGAGGGAGAGAGACAGAGCATGAGCAGGGGGAGTGGCAGGGTGGGGCGGAGACACAAACAGGCTCCCTGCTGAGCAAGGAGCCTGAGGTGGTACTCAATCCCAGGACCCTGGGGTCATGACCTGAGCTGAAGGCAGATGCTTAACTTATTGACCCACCCAGTGTTTTATGGTTTTAAAAGTATATGTATTTCATGTCCTTGGTTACACTTATACCTAGGTATTTTATTGTTTCGGCTGCAATTGTAAATAGGATTGTTTTCTTTATCTCTCTTTCTGCTACTTCATTATTATAGAAATGCTGTGGATTTCTGGATATTGATTTTGTGTCCTGTAACCTTACTGAATTCATTTATTAGTTCTAAGTGTTTTCGGTGTAATCTTTATAGTTTTCTATATATAATATTATATTATCTGAAAATAGTGAAAGTTTTACTACTTACTTACCAATTTGCCTTTTCTTTCTTTTTCTCATCTGTTGGCTGAGGGTAGGACTTCTGATACTCTTTTGAATAGAAGTGAGAGCGGACATCCATGTCTTGTTCTGATCTTAGGAGGAAAGCTCATAGTTTTTTCACTATGAGTATGATGTTGTTTGTGGGTTTTGCATATATGGTCTTTATTATGTTGAGGTTTCCTCGAAGCCTACTTTGTTAAGATTTTTTATCATGAATGTATGCTGTACTTTGTCAAATGCCTTTTCTGCATCTATTGAAATGATCATAAGGTTTTTTTAATCCTTTCTCTTGTTAATGTGATGTTTCACTTTGAGTGATTTGCATATATTGACCCACCCTTGCACCCTAGGAATAAATCCCACTTGATCATGTTGAATGATTTTTTTAATGTATTGCTGGATTTGGTTTGTAAGATTTTGTTTACAGATTTTTGCATCTATGTTCATCAGACATATTGTCCTGTTTATTCTCTTTTCTTGAAGTGTCTATCTGGTTTTGGTATCAGGGCAGTGCTGGCCTCATAGAATGAATTTGGAAGATTTCTCTGTTATTGTATTTTTTGGTATAGTTTGAGAAGAATAGACCTTAACTCTTCTTTAAATGATTTGGTAGAATTTACGTGTGAAGCCATATGGTCCTGGACTTTTGTTTGTTGGGATTTTTTGATTACTGATTCAGTTACATTGCTGTAAATCAGTGTTCAAATTTTCTAGTTCTTCCTGATTTAGTTTTGGGAGGTTACATGTTTCTAGGAATTTACCCATTTCTTCTAGGTGTTCAATTTATTGGCATATAATTTTTCATAGTATTCTCTTATAATTTTTATACCTCTGTGGTATTGGTTTTAATTTCTCCTTTTTCATCTCTGAATTTGTTTATTTGAGTCCTCTCTGTCCTTCTCTGGATGAGTGTGGCTAAAGGTTTATGAATTTTGTTTTGATCTTTTCACAGAACCAGCTGCTGCTTTTATTGTTATGTTCAGTTTTTTTTAACTTCTTTTTCATTGATTTCTGCTCTAATCTTTATTATTTCATTCCTTCTACTGATTTGGGTTTTGTTTGTTCTTCCTTTTCTAGCTCCTTTAAGGTGTAAGGTTAAGTCGTTTATTTGAGATTTTTCTTGCTTCCTGAGGCAGGCCTATATTGCTATAAACTTCCTTCTTAGGAATCTCTTGCTGTATCAACAAGATTTTGGACCATTTTGTTTTCATTTTCATTTATCTCCAAATATTCTTGATTTCCTTTTTGATTTCTTGGTTGGCCATTCATTGCTTGGTAGTATGCTATTTAACCTCCTTATATTTGTGTTCTTTCCAGATTATTTCTTGTTGATTTCTAGTTTCATAGCATTATGGTCAGAAAAAATGTATTGTGTGACTTCAATCTTTTTTAATTGTTGAGACTTGTTTTGTGGCCTAATATGTGATCTGTTCTGGAGAATGTTCCATGTACACTTGAAAGAAAGTGTATTCTGCTGTTTTAAGATAGAATGTTGTGAATATATCTGTTACATTCATCTGGTCCAATGTGTCATTCAAAGCCACTATGTTATTGTTAACTTTCTGTCTGGATGATCTATCCATTGTTATAAGTAAGGTGTAAAGACCCTACTATCATTATTATTATGATCAGTTACTTCCTTTATGTTTGTTATTAGCTGCTTTACTTATTTGCGTGCTCCTATATTGGATGCATACATTACATTTGTTATATCTTCTTGTTGTATTGTTCCCTTTATGATTATGTAGTGTGCTTCTTTGTCTCTTGTTACAGTCTTTGTTTTAAAGTCTATTTTGTCCAATATAAATACTGCTACCCTAGTTTTCTTTTCACATCCATTTGCATGATAAATGTTTCTCCATCTCTTTACTTTCAACCTGCAAGTGTCCTTAGGTCTGAAATGAGTCTCTTGTAAACAGCATATAGGTGGGTCTTGCTTTTTTATCCATTCTGTCATCATATGTCTTTTGATTGGAATGTTTTGTCTATTTACATTCAGAGTATTATGGATATAGATATATATACTTATTGTCATTTTATTACTCAATTTACAGTTGTTTTTGTAGTTCTTCTCTGTTCCTTTCCTCTGTTGCTCTCCTCTTTCATGGTTTGTTTGATTTGTTTAATGATATTCCTGGATTCCTTTCTGTTTATTTTTTCACATCTATTGTTTGATTTTTGATTACCATTAAATTTGTGTATAACATCTTAGCAGAAAGCAGTCTGTTTTAAGTTGATGGTCGTTACCATTTGAATTCATTTTTTACTCCTTACTCCCTGACATTTTAGGTATATGGTGTCATACATGACATCCTTTTATTTTGTGACTACTTCAACCGATCTTTTATGCTTATACTTATTTTTAATGCTTTTCTATTTCCTACTTTTTTCACTCCTACTTATGGCCTTTACTTTCCACTCACAGTCCCCCTTAACATTCTTAGAGGGCTGGTTTAGTGCTCATGAATTCCTTAAACTTTTGTTTTTCTGGAAAACCATAGCTCTCCCTCTACTTTTTTTTTTTTTTATTTGACAGAGAGAAATCACAACTAGGCAGAGAGGCAGGCAGAGAGAGAGGAGGAAGCAGGCTCCCCGAGGAGCAGAGAGCCCGATGTGGGGCTCGATCCCAGGACCCTGGGATCATGACCTGAGCCGAAGGTAGAGGCTTTAACCCACTGAGCCACCCAGGCGCCCTAGCTCTCCCTCTATTTTGAATGATAGCTTTGCTCAATAAAGTATTGTTGGCTGCAGATATTTCTCTTTCAGCACTTTGAATGAGCCACGCTCTTCTGACTTTCAAAGTTTCTGCTGAAAAATCAGCAGATAGTCTTTTGCAGTTTCCCTTGTATGTAACAGTTTTCTTTTTTTCTTGCTGTTTTTAAAATTCTCTTTATCACTACTTTTTGCCATTTTAATTACTGCATATCTTGGTGTAGACCTTCTTATGTTGATTTTGTTGGGGGCTCTTTGTGCCTCCTGGATCTGGATTTCTGTTTCCTGCCCCAGATTTGGGAAGTTTTCAGCTATTATTTCTTCAAATAGCTTCAGTGCCCCCTGTTCTCTCTTTTCTTTCTGTGGTCCCTATCAATACGCATTTTTTTATTCTTGATGATGTCCCTGAGTTCCCTAAGTCTGTTTTCATTTTCTATTATTTTTTTTTCTCTCTCTCCTGTTCAGCTGGATTGCTTTCCATTACTCTGTCCTCTAGGTCTCTGACTTGTTTCTCTCCTTCCTCTAGTTTACTATTTATTCCATTTAGTGCATTTTTAATTCCAGTTACTGAGTTCTTCATCTCTAATTAGTTTATATGTTTTCTCATTCTTTGTTGAGGATATCACTGAGGTCCTCCAGTCTCTTCTCCAGTCCTTGAGTATTTTTATGACCATCACTTTAAATTCTCTCTCGGGCATAGTACTGATTTCTGTTGCAGTTAGGTCTCTTGCTGTGATTTTGTCCTGTTCTTTAATTTGGAACATATTCCTCTGTGTCCTCACTTTGTCTAACTCTCTGCATCTGCTTCTGTGGGTTAGGAAATTCAGGTATGTCCCCTGTTCTTTTTTTTTTTTTTTAAGATTTTGTTTATTTATTTGACAGACAGAGATCTCAAGTAGGCAGAGAGGGAGACAGAAAGAGAGGAGGAAGCAGGCTCCCCACTGAGCAGAGAGCCTGATGTGGGGCTCAATCCCAGGACCCTGAGATCATGACCTGAGCTGAAGGCAGAGGCTTTAACCCACTGAGCCACCCAGGCACCCCATGTCCCCTGCTCTTAAAAATAGTGGCCTTACAAAGAAGAGGTCTTGTAGTGTCCTATAGTGCAATATCCCTTTTCACCAGAATCTGGTGCTTCAGAGGTGTTTCCTGTGTGTCTCGAATGTATCCTAAACCACTTTTGCCTTTAGTCCAGTTATCTGCAATGACACTCTTTGTCTATTATGGGCAGGGTTTGGCCCCTGTATTGTTAGTAGGCCAGTCTGAGGCCACCTTGAGTTTGGATTGAGTCAGACAGGCCTTTTCCAGAGATATAGTAGCACAGAACTGCAGGGCACTTTTCCTGTGTTGTCCTATGAGAAGTTTTCATTGGTGGTCAGGGCCTGTGGCAAGACCAGATGTCTGCCTCATGCCCAAATCTAGGGTCTCAGTAGGACTGGTATATGTAGTTATCTTCCCCTCTTCTCAGGGCAGGAGTCACTTTGAAGTAGTTCTGGCCCTACTAGGGCTGCTTGCACATTGCCAGTCTTGTAACACCACTTTGGATGGGCTCCTTCCACAAGCATATTGGAGGAGTCAAGTCTCCAAGGGAACACAGGGGAAGGCACACAATTAGCAAGTTAAGTAGAACATGTTGACAATGCACTGGTTCCTCTGGGTGTCTGTGTATCTAAGCTGGAGGGTGGGGGAGGGAGATAGCACCCACTAGTTTCGTTATTCCTAAAGAAGTCTCCCAATCATCCCTGCCCCTCTGGCACACACTCTGAAATTAGAAAAAATCTTCCTTTGGTATACCCCAGGAATTTTTCAAACTGCCCCTTCTATGCTTTATCTGCAGGGGCTGTTTACTGTGCTATCTCCATTTCCTCTCTGCCTCCTGGATCTCTCATGAGCCTGCTGATTTTTAAACTTTCAGGTATCAAATCCCGCTGATTGTAAGAACTTACAAAAGTCAAGCCCTCTAATTTTCAAAGCCACATGTTATGGGAATTCATCTCCCTACCACTCCCAGCATTCCCCCCACCCCACCCCCACCACCGGTGGGTTCCTCGTGCCTGGGTTGCCTGCCTCCTCTCCTCTCTCTGTTTCCATGGAGTCACTATTCCTCTTATGGACAGTCCTGCAGGTCTGTTTAGCTCCAGACCACATCTCTTCCCCTCCTACACTTCAATATAGCCTCTTCTCTACATTTAGCTGTGGAGCCTGTTCTGCTCGTCTTCAGGTCATTTTCTGGGTTATTTATACCTATGTGGGTGTTATTGAGTTGTATCCCATGGACAAAGTGATCTTAGGGTCCTCCCACTTTGCCATCTTCCCTGAAAATCGACAATTTGGAAAACCATTTTGGCATTTAAACTAAACTTCAATGTGAGCACAATTTTCCAGTACAGGTCAGAAAATGAGCAATTGATAAAACATGATAGTGATAAGACTATACATCAGATTTTAAATTTGGGCAACGAAATATATTGTTTTAAGTGTAAATGAGTAATGAAAAATATATGCATATTGAAAAAGGTTAAAATACACAGAAGTATTTAAACTGAAACTCAAAGATCTCCATCACTTCTGTTCCAAATTATCCTATCTTCCCCCAGCCCCATTTCTCACTTCCCTTCACAAGATGGAAATTCTATTACCAGTGTGGTATATATCCTTTTTATGGTATTTATATACATATATGTGTACATGTTTGTACATACATTTAAGTAAAGACTATTTTGCTCATAAACGTGATTATATCATTCTATAATTTTATTTTCTCACTTACTAATAAGTCTAAAAGATTGCTAAGTATCAGGGTATATTTATTTTCATCCTTTCTGTTACATTGTATTCTGTATTATAAGTGTACTGTAATTTTCCTAATCATTTCTCTTGATATGATTACTTATATGGCTTGTTGTTTTTCACTGTTATAAGCTATGCTGAAATGAACATCTTTGCACATTCACATCTGCATACATATTTATGTATTTCTATAGGATAGATTCTTAAAGTGGAGTATTTAGATTTCAAAATACCACCAAAGATCCATACATAATGCTGTACCAATTTACCTAGCATATATGTATGCTAGTGTCCATTTCTGTCTTATCAATATTAGGTAATATAATTCTTAAAAATTTATGATACTTTGAGATTTTACATATATGAAATCTTATATATACTTACTTTAATTTGCATAATTATGCATTGTAATTTATTTTATAAATTTTGTAGGTACATATTTTTCTCATTATATATACATATGCATGCATACCCACAAATGTGATTTGTTTACATGTTTTCTTTCCTCATTTTTCTACCTAACTGTCCTTTTACTATTGGTTGTAAACTTTTACCTTTCATGAATTATATAGTTCTATCATGCTTTC
The DNA here is from genome assembly GCF_922984935.1 of Meles meles. NCBI lineage: Eukaryota > Metazoa > Chordata > Mammalia > Carnivora > Mustelidae > Meles > Meles meles. The sequence continues at coordinate 70,424,227 of NC_060072.1, forward strand.
ATTCTCTGTCATTTCTTTTTTTTCCCTTCAAGTATGATGTTGGGGCATAAAAAAATTTAACATTTTTATGCAATCAAATCTGTTAGTTTTTATGACTTCTGGATTTAGGTTTTGCTTTATAAAGCCTTCATTACACCAACATTATAAAAAAATTTCTCCTGCACATTCTATTATTTTCCTTTTTTTGTTTAATCCATTTGTAATTTATTTTCATCTATTTTGTTATGTAGAGAATCTAACTTAATTTTTATATAAATTTCCAATTTCTAAACACTATTTATTAATTATTGTGTAATTTCTCCTGATTCCTAATGTGCCCATTTCTAAATGTTTATATATTCTAAATGTTTCTTACCTATTCTTTTTTTTTCTTTTTTTCTTACCTATTCTTGTACATTGTCTCTTCTTTGTGAATTCGTAGATCAGTTTTTTAAGTACTGTAACAAATTTTGCTATGCCTTTTGTGTTCTTTATTAACCTATGTTTGTAATAATCACTGAAATTTTATCCTTTCTTACACAGCATTAAAAATATTCTTTAAAAAATTATTTAGGGATTCCTGTCTGGCTCAGTCAGTAGAGCATGTGACTCTTGATGGGGTCATGACTTTGAGCCTGGTGTTGGGTGTAGCGGTTACATAAAATCTTAAAGAAATTATTTATACTTTAAAGTAACTTAATGACTCCTACATACTCTTTATTAACAGCTTTTTAATAAGATCCAGAAGAACATTTATCACTTACCTTAAGATCATTTGTATTACTAGAAGCATTTTCTGTGGCAAATAGAAGTGATTTTTAAAAGCATAGCAAAACCATCTACTAATAGTTCCTCCACCTAAAGAGTTTTAAACTTTTGAGAGATAACATCACCAATATAGCCTCTCAAATCTGATTGTGTGTCAAGTAAGTGGGAACATCTAAGTGAATTAATCATTTAATACTAAATAGATTGTATGTTTGGTCACTGATATTTTTCTTAAAGTGAATAGGAGACTATATACTCCTATATGAAGCCATGAAAAAGTACGGTTTTAATATCAGTATTTTGCCTAATTTGGCATATAAGATTCCTTACACTCTGCTTTAAAAGACAATGGAGAGGAAGAGAATTCCAAGATAACTTGTTCTATCATATTACACATTTTAAATGCATCATGGATTCAGATAATATTTATAATTTTGCTGGTCCCCAAATACCCCTACATAGCCCAATATCTATGTACTATATCCTCATAGCAAACCACACACATGCATGCATTTTTTTAATTGACAAAGATTTACAGATGGACATATACATATATACATATATCAACACACAAATGTATATGCTTTGCCACATGCATGTGCATACATTGGAAAGAGTAGAGCAAACAAACAAAACAAATAAGCAAAAACAAAACAGAAAAAGAAGATACATGAAGAAAAAATTGAGGAGTGAGCCATGGGTGCACAGGGAAGGAGAGCGTGGAAAAGAATGGATATACATGGAAAAGATAGGGAGTGGTGGCAAGAAAACTATAGAGCAGTGGTATATTTTAACACAAAATGCAACTACATCAGCAACTATGGTGTCTGACCTAGATTTCCTTGACCTTGCAGATACAGGATTTTGAGAAAGGCCATGTGTTTCTCTAAAATTGCATCTGGAAGGAACTGATTAAGGTTATGAGAATTTCTTCATTTGGCTAAGAATAAATTCACATGTTTGCTTTAAATAGGTATAATATACATACCAAATATGAAATGGAATTGTTTTAGAACATTGTTCTATGTATATATGCTAGTAGAAAGATGGTATATCTCTTGGGAAGAGAACATAATGTACAACATCTAATGTCAGAGAATCATATCTAAATTTTCATACTTCTAAGTGTTTTTTGTTGTTGTTGTTAAGAAGAAAAAAAATGCTCTGATCAATGTTGCCTATAATCCAGAAAAGGGCACTTAGTTGGGAAATATTGATATCACTTGAATAATGGGCTTTTAAACATTTAGCTCACTATTTATATATGATAGAACCTCATTTTGCATACCTGTGAGCAGAGTGCTTTTTTGAGTTAATGCAACCAGATCTATAGACAGTTAAACTAGAGGAAGCTGTGCTTCTGGGATATGTGCTGTGGGAAATGTGCTTCCTGATATATTCATGAAAGGTTAAGCATCAAACAAGTGAGTAAATCCAAATTAAGGGGCATCCTTAGGCTAAATGCCAAATTTTATCTTCCTAAATAAATTCTATTGATACAGCAAATTGCATCAGGAGTTAATGAAGTGATGAATGACCATCATACTGCCATCCATAATTCATTTTGCCTTTTTCCCAACAAAAACAAAGAGAATGGGGGTAACTTGTGAAGATGATAAATTAAGTGATTTATAACAATGCCTCAAGAATTAATTACTATATAACCCCCTTACTAGTTTTCTTCCCACTCTCACCCATTATATATTATTTCTCAGAAATGTAGAATTACCAAGACATGCTCTTTGCCAGTGCACAGGACAAACAGATTTACCTTGATCCTCCTCATTCTTCACTTGAGGGGTGCTAGAATTTCTCAGATCTTTAACAGTATGGCAGGCCCTAGTGCACAACCCCTAGTTAGATTTAGGTGTGATATACAGAGATGTAATATACATTTAGGTAGAATATATATAACTAAAGATACACAGGTTGGAAAGGAAGAAATAAAACTGTATCTGTTTGCAGATGACATTAGTGTCTATGTAGAAAATCTGAAGAATTGACAAAAAAAAACTCCTGTAACCAATAAACAAATATGGCAACTTTGCAACATCAAGGTTGATATACAAAAGTCAGTTGCTTTTCTTTCTTTTTTTTTGTCAGTTGCTTTTCTATATAATAGCACTAGTAAGTGGAATTTGAAATTAAAACACAGTATCATTTACATTAACACCAAGAAAAATAAAAGACTTACATATAAATCTGACAGATTATGTACAAGATCTGTGTGAGGAAAGCTATGAAACTGAAGTTTTAAGAGTGTGAAGAGTGTGAAGTATGAGTTCTATGTGAAGAACTTATTAACTGGAGAGATTTTTCCATGTTTATGGGTAGGAAGACTCAATATCATCAAGGTAGTATTTATCCCCAACTTGATCTATCACTTTAACACAATCCCAATTAAAATCCCAGCAAGTTATTTTAAGACTAGGGACAAACTGATTCTGAAGTTTAAATGGAGAGGCAAACGACCCAGAATAGCTAACTCAGTGTTGAACTAGAAGAACAAAGTTAGAAGACTAACACTACCCAACTTCAAGATTTAGTACATAGCTGTAGTAATCAAAACAGTGTGATTGGTGAAAGAATAAAAAATTAGATTAATGGAAGAGAACTGAGAGTCCACAAGTGGACTCACATACATATAACCAAATGATATTTGACAAAGGAGCAAAGATAATGCAATGGGAAAAATAGTTTTTTCAACAAATGTTTCAGGAACAACTGGTTATCCACATACAAAAATTGAACTAGCCACAGACCCTACATCTTTCATAAAAATTAACTCAGAATGGATCATAGACCTAATGTAAAATGCAGAAGTACAAAAACTCCTAGAATATAATGTAGGGGGAAAATCTAGATAACCATTTGTATTTGGATATGGCAATGACTTTTTTAAATACAACACCAAAGGCACAATCTGTGGGAGAAATAATTGAGAAGCTGGACTTAATAAAATTAAAAACTTGTGCTCTGTGAAAGACACTGTCAAGAGAAAAGACAAGCCACGGACTGGGAGAAAAACATTTGCAAAAGTCATATCTGATAAAGGACTGTTACCTAAGACAGACAAAGAACTCTTTAAACTCTACAGTAAGAAAACTAACAATCCAATTAAAAAAGGGTCAAAGGTCTTAACTGACATCTCACCAAAGAAGATACACAGATGGCAAATAAGCATATGAAAAGATGTTCCACTTCTTATGTGCTCAGGGAAATGAAAACAATGAGATACTACTACAACTACATATCCATTAGAATGGCCAAAATCGAGAACTCTGAGAAGACTCAGTTCTGGTAAGGATGTGAAACAAGGGAAACTCTCATTCATTGCAAATGTGAATGCCAAAAAGTACAGCCACTTTGGAAGACAGTTTGGCAGTTTTTCACAAAACTAAGTATGCTCTTACGTGTTCCAGCAGTCATGTTCCTTGGTATTTGCCCAGTGGAATTGAAAATTTGTGTTCACACAAAACTAAGAATGCAGATGTTTATAAGATCTTTATTCATAATTGCCAAAACTTGGAAGCAACGAAGATACTCTTCACCTACGTAGATAAATAAACCGTGGTATGCACTGAAATGAGTTATCAAGCCATGAAAAGATAGGAAGGAAGCTTAAATGCAAATACTAAGTGAAAGAAGCCAATCTGAAAAGGTTGTGTGCTGTAAAATTTCAACTGCATAACGTTCTGGAAAAAGCAAAACGGAGATAGTAAAAAGATCAGAGGTTGCCATGAGTTAGAGGGAGGGAAGGATAAAGAGGCAGAGCACAGAGGATTTTTAGGCTAGTGAAACTATTCTGCATGATACTATAATGGTAGATACATTAAACAGTTCATTAGTCAAAACCCATAGAATGTACCACACCAAGAGTGAACCCAGAATGTAGATCATTCTGTTGAGGGCAAAAGTGATGTGGTCTAAATACACAGTCTCTGTTGGTAATTTGAACTACAAAATTTTTGGAATTCCTAAAGGAGTTAACTTGATAGATCATTCCCCAAGCCAGTATCCCTAAAAGCAATTTCTTCTGCCAGGCTTTGATAGGCACAGGGTTAAACAGTCAAGGTATTTTCTCTAACAAGAACTTGAAGTAATGGTACCTTCATTGCTGATCTGCAACAGATCCTTTGGATAGCACATAAGCAAGTAGTAAAGCTAATCTTGTATTATGAAAATTAGGAAGTTTAACAGGCTCTATTTTTGCCTGAATAAGAGAAAACTCCGCTTGCACATGTGCCCAGTATAAGGATTTTCCCCAGAACATGTTCACCAGAGACCACAGCACTGCATTCTTTTCACACAGCAAGGATTATTAAAGCAGAAGAATGTTAATGTGTTTTATGAAGTGGCCCTAGGCATCAATCTAGCCATAGAATAGCTTCAGTAATTCCCATAAAAGAGTTCTACAATAACATGGGCCCCTGCTATGCTACCAGACAATAATTGTAGACAGTAAGGCTACATCACTAAATAAATTAACCTGCTTCACAGTTTTATTTATTTATCTCCAGTACATTAAAGATTAACTACTAACATTATGTTTGTTAGATAATACTTGTTATAGCCCTTCTTGATAATAAGTGCATATTAAATTTATTTCTCTTTCTTTTAATAGCATTTCTGGTTAATCTCTACCTTACCATATTCATACTATGCAGTATGGCAAATCCTCAATTCAACTAAATTTCATTAATAGACAATTAACCAGCATTTCTGGTTGATCCCTACCTTACCATATTCATACTATGCAGTATGGCAAATCCTCAGTTCAACTAAATTTCTATAATAGACAGTGGTTCTCCATGCAGTTGTTCAGAACACAATCTCTTGATGGTGTACAAAGTTAAGAAAAACTCTGTGGAATGACCTTCAAAACTAGATTTGGTCTCAAACGACTTTTGCAAATTTTTGCCCATGTTTTTTTCCCTCCTTCTTATCCTTCTGGCAATCAAATTGGACCCAACCCTGTTTCTGAACAGAATTTTTCCCATTGGTCATTGGCTTTTCTCCTTTTGCCCATGCTCCTTTTGTTACATTTGCATATTGGAAGTATGTATCCTTTAAATTAATTATTAGTTCTTAAAACATTTTCTGATACCTCCAATTAAATGGGAGATCTCTTTTATATTATTAAATGCCTTGTACCTATTCGTATAAAATTAACATTTTGATTTATCCTTAACATTTATATACTTCTAGTGATACTATAAGCTCTATTAGAATAGGAATTATATTTTGCTTGCCTTTCCACTAATGATATTTTATACAAAGTAAAATCTTAATATATATTAGAAGTGAAATGAATTAAATTTGACATATTTCCCTGATTTGGCTTCCACTTGTATGTAACTTTTTCTGTTGCCTTGAGGAATAGTACTTACATTGTACAAACTTAAAAATAAGTACAGAATTTGGCATTTCCCTCTCCTTTTTCTCTTCCAGTGATGAATATTCGAAGATGTTAATCCTTGTGAAGCTAAAACTTTGATGGTGTCCTTGGAAGTCCAAGTCATTTGAAAGATGTTCCAGGGGCACCTGGGTGGCTCAGCGGGCTAAGCCTTTGCCTTCGGCTCAGGTCATGATCTCAGGGTCCAGGGATTGAGCCCTGCATCAGGCTCTCTGCTTGCTTTTCTGCCTACTTGTGATCTCTCTCTGTCAAATAAATAAATAAAATCTTAAAAAAAAAAAAAAAGAAAAGAAAGTAAGATGTTCCAAACATATGACTGTTTTTCTTTACTATTGGATATAGATTTGAGGGTCATAAGGGTATTATCTCCATCTTTAAAAAGTGATATATTTGAAACCAAGTATTTAAGTTAGAATAGTCTAGTGTAAAAACAATTCCTTTTTCTTTCCCTGTAGCATTCTCATTTCTGATAAATTACAAAGTTTCTGCTTTTGAATTTGTCCAAATACATGTAATCTTTCCCTCTTAGAGCAATAGATTGAATTTGTCTAAATGTTTCTAAGTAAGAGTTCCATGTACTTGGTCTTATTGTGGCAGAAGTAGATAACTACTAATTATAGATGTTGCCATTGTTATGTTCAAAAAAAAAAGAGAGAGAGAAAGAAAGAAAAAGAACCCCTCTGTTTTAAAATTTGCTTGGACTGAGTGCATGGACTCCATTTCCTGAAGTGTAGAGTGATACAGCCTGCTACATAAATAATGAAAGTTACTGTAAAACCTGTGTCCCGCTAACACTCCCTTGATATTAAACAAGGGCAGTTCTGTCTTTTAAAATACTAACCCGTTTATTCTTATAACATTCAATCTCTTCTAGGAATTTCAACTGCTTTTGAATTTATAGATTGTTTCGGATTATTCACAGTAAGTGGCCTGTTTCTCCTGGAGTTTCTTTGAATTGAGAAGCCCCCCGGGGAGGCCAGAAGAGAAGAGAAAGGAAACAAGCCTGACTCACCGCAGTCTAGTTAGTTTACAGTTTAAAGTGAGTAATCGAGCCGTGTGACCAGCAGCGTGACCTTCAACTAGTAAGTGTTCCTTATGGACTTACAGTTAGGAGCCTTTTAATTTGTGCTCTAATCTTATCCAATATAAGGCTTAATTAATCCCTCTGTCTTTTTGCAGCCTAACTTAGAATAATCATACTAACAAACTCTGGAGATGCTACATCAATTTAATTAATCCATGCTCTACTAAATTTCAGCGTTCAAATATGTTAATGTTAACTGATTGATCCTGTGGTGTTTTGAGTTGTTGTTGTTTTTTGGTGGTGATTTTATACGCACACACACAAATACATACATCTGATTACATTATTTTCACTGAATCACTGATTTTTGTTTCACTGAAAACAAAATTTCACTCTGACATGGTTTTATTCTTTATTTTTAAAAGACAAAGTACTGAAAAGTTTAGAATAATGTTCTTTTTCCCTTTGCTCACAATAAAACTAATGTGAAAGAAGAAAGACAATTTTGTCTTAGATAATTATATTAACTAATGGCCAGTTAGTATAAAAATATTAAGCCCCAGGCATTCAAATGGCAAGAATTTTGTCTTCACTCAGCTATAGAGGCTCGTGCTCAGGTTCGCTGGAAGGAAATTGGTTATAATGTCATGTTGTAGGAGTGTCTACTAATTTTACATAGGATTACCTGGGTATAAGTAATTCTGCTGTAAAGAAAGAAAAATAACAATGTATGAGTATCAGAGCTTTAGGATTATTTATTCTTCATTTTCTCCAGGTTAAGTAACAGTCTGTGTTTATGATCTGTGTACCTCAGGGGAGATTAGTAATATTTATTGAATACTTTCAAAGTGCTTGGAAATGATGGTCAGAAAAGAACATAAGAGAACATGATCCCTGTGTTCCAATGTCTGTATTAAAAGGAAACAAGATCTTTTGAGGCTGCTCCAGGTATGTTCACTTAATATAATTTTGTTTCTATAAAATAGATATATGTAGATTTATAATTCTGCAGATTGAATCAGGGTTTTTTTTGTTTGTTTGTTTAAATGTAATCTTCAAACCTGCTTTACAGCAGTATTCTGTCTGTCCAAGCAGATAACCTTAAGATTTGAGAATCCAGTGATGGAAAGTCTTTTCAAGGTACACAGAACACCTGCTTCTATCACAGTTCTCCTGGTTCTGAGAGGTGTGGTAGACATGAAAAGAAATCATGAGATTGTCCTAATTTGCTTCAGAAAACAATCTTGAACCAAGTGAGCCACCCATCTCACATTTCTGAGAGTCAGCAATTGTTTTGGTGCCCCTAGACATGGGGCCCTCCTTGGATAAGTGGTTGATAAGCACCTGTCAGGTGGATGAGTTGCTTCCTGCTGGCTTTTATGTGGTGGCTTCCTCTCTCACTACAATCCACTGTGGTGATGACCATGGCTGTCTCCACTTCTCCATGAGAAACTGCTTGAGCAGTAGCAACCAAAGTTGGGAGAGGAGTAAAGTTAGAACCACTTTCTCCAAAAGGCGGCCAACTATGGGACATCCGCTATGTTTTCATGGACTTCTCCTCAAGTCAAAGTGCATCTTATAAAACTAATGTATTTTAAGAGTACAGGGATGTAGATTCCCTTCTTACCCTCTGGGGATGGAGCTGCTCTGCCTCCCTTCCTACTTGTGATTAGAGAGATTTAGCTGTATATTGCAAAACCACCAAGTCTCTATAAGGAGTACTCCCACTTCTTCTAGTTTGAACCCTCACTGATAGGCTATGGATGTTGAACAAGATGAGGGGGACAAGGCTGAGTGGGATCCCCAAAGATTTAGCTTTCATAAATGAGACTTAAGTCAATGCATCTCCAAGAGTATCTTCTATTTGAGATAATAGCATTTTCCCTGAATGAAAGAAGAAGGACATATTTTAAACCTTCTTTGGGCTCTAGTCAACTTTAACTAAAAAGACATTTATCCTATAATTTTTTTTTTTTTTCAACTAGGGTCTTCTTGTATTTTCACTAAATGGAATTGGCTGTGGGTACTTCCCTAAGCTCTGTAACAAGCAGGTATTGGGGAACAAACACTTAGGTGTAGAGTGAAGTTTTATGATCAGGATAAACTTTTTGAAGGGGAATAATTTGATCACATGAAGAGACCACCTGGGGCAGACTTCAGGAATCTAGGTATGAGGTGTCTGGGGACCTGGAAGTAGCATCATCAGAAGAGGCTGGTCTAAGCAGCACATGAAGCAAGTAACAGAATCAGCAGAGGGCAGTGCTGTGATGAGAGGAATGAAGATTCAAAATGGACTCCAAACCACACACAAAAGTTAATTCAAAGTGGATCATAAGCATAGAGGCAAAACTACGAACATAGGGGAGAGTTTTTCAGATCTTAAGTTAGGCAAGATGTCTTAGGCGGGACACAATAATCACAAACCATAAAGGAAAGTTTGATAAATTGGATTTCATCAATTAAAATCTTTGTTCTTTGAAAGATATTGTTAAATAACTGAAAGGTTAAGTTGCAGACTGGGAGAAAATTTTTAAAAATTATATGTCTGTTGAAGAAACTAATGCGCAGAGTACAGGAAGAATTCTTTCTTTTTAAATTGAAGTATAGTTGACACACAGTGTTACATTAGTTTCAGATGTACAACATAGCAATTTGACAATCTGCACATTACACCATATAGCTACCATCTGTTACCTACAATGATATTATAATTTCAATCTTTTATTTATTTCTTTGTTTTTTAAAGATTTTATTTATTTATTTGACAGACATCACAAGTAGGCAGAGAAAGAGAGGAGGAAGCAGGCTCCCCACCGAGCAGAGAGCCCGATACGGGGCTCGATCTCAGGACCCTGGGATCATGACCCGAGCCGAAGGCAGAGGCTTTAACCCACTGAGCCACCTAGGCACCCCTTATAATTTCAATCTTCATAAGAAGACAAACAACCCATTTTTTGAAAATAAAGAATAGATTTGCATAAACATTCCCCCTAAGGAAAATATACTGATGAAAAAGAAGCACATGGGAGACACTCAATGTTATTATTTATTAGGGAAGTTAAAACCACACTGAGATACCAGTGCATACCAATTAAAATGACTCAACTGACAATGACTGACCATATTAAGTGTTGGCAGAAACGCAGAGCAACTGGAACTTTCACACATAGTTGGTGGGAAGGTAAAATGGTACAATCAAAAGGCAGTTGCTTATGAAGTTAAGTATAGACTTAATGTACAAACCAATAATCCCATATCTAAGTTTTTCCTGAAGAGAATTGGAAACATATGATTGCACAAAAACTTGAATGTGAATATTTATAACAGCTTTATTCATAGTGACCAGAAACTGGAAATAACCAGGTTCATCAGGTGGTAAATAGATAAATTATGGTATATTTATACAATGGGATGGTATTTAGGAACAAAAAGGAACATACTATAGATGTATAAAACATGGGTGAAAAAAGCCAGGCATATAAAACTGTATGCTGTAAGATACCATTTCTCTGAAATTTCAGAAAAGGCAAAACTATAGTGAAAGAAAAAAAAAACGGTACCACCATGAGTCAGGCCATTAGTGCAAGGGGCATGAGGGGAATTTGAGAAGTAATGAAAATGTTCTGTATCTCAGTTATAGTGGTGGTTATATGACTGTAATAATTGGTCAAAACTTTCCAAAGTATACACTTAAAATTCATTAACTTTACAGCATAGGAAGTTATATTTAAATAAACCTGATTTTATTTTTTTTTTAATTTTATTTATTTATTGGACAGACAGAGATCACAAGTAGGCAGAGAGGCAGGCAGAGAGAGAGGGGGAAGCAGGCTCCCTGATGAGCAGAGAGCCCGATGCGGGGCTCGATCCCGGGACCCTGGGATCATGACCTGAGCCGAAGGCAGAGGCATTAACCCACTGAGCCACTCAGGTGCCCCTAAATAAACCTGATTTTAAAAACTAACTTATAGTTGCTGAATTTGAAAACAAACCAGTAAAGAAAAGAATTACAAAGACCAGTAAAGACATCGTCATGCTTTAACTTGAGGGAGTTCACCTATTGGAGGAAAAATATCATTTTCTCAACTAACTAAAAGGATGATTTTGGACAAATAGCATAACCTCTATGACCCCTGGTAGTCCCCAGATATAAAGTAAGGAGAGTAAACACAGCGGACTTTCTTTATAGCTCTGAAATTGACAAAAGGTTTAGGTGTTTTGGTTTTGGTTTTTTTTTTTTTGTCAAGGATAACCAGTTTTGAAGAACGTTTAATCAAGAATTTTGGTTCCATTTTATCAGGTTGTATTAATGAAATTGAAAAAGGAAACTCTGATTTATGTAGTTTGACAGTATTTCAAAACAAGTTGAAATGGAAAGTTTGAATAAGCAAATACAGGAAAGAAAGTGGCTCCCTAAATAAAGTTTTCATATAAAAAATTCCTCTGATGTACCTCTATTTGCACAAGACTGTTTTAACAGTTCTGAGGATTAGTCACTGTCAACACAGACCAGTGGAGTTTAGGGTATCAAAAACACATGGAGTTATTAAGTGGTAGACTTGAAAATATCCATTGGTGCTTGTCATTAAGAAAAAAAGAAACAATGGATGAAGTGTTAAAATGGTGGAAATATAACAGGGAAACCTTGTGTTTTAAGAACCACAATACTGAAATAACTTCAAGGGATTGGCTTACACTCAAACAGGAAATTGACCAAATCAACATTTGGCTTGAGATAATGAAGTGATAAAAGGAGCAGAGGGGAGAGCACAACTGTGCAGGACAAGGAGGCAGTGGAAGTTCGATGTTAAGCTACAAGGCTGTTTCTGAAAGTGTATTTAATTAAACCTCTCCATTCACTGTTCTTGAAACCTAAATACAATTCCTTTGGGAACAGGTATAATGAAAAAAAATAATAATAAAATAAAGAAAGAAAGGAAGGAAGGAACGGAGGGAAGGTAGGAGGGTAACAAATTAGACCAGCAAAAGCACGTCCATCTTTTCTAGAACAAATTCTACACTGTTTTTCCTTATTGACGGTCTTATTTCAGATAGTAACAAAGCAATTAAGAAAACAAATCTATTGTGGAAGCAGAGGTGGAAGGGAAAGTTTACACAAAAACAGCTAAAAATGAATGCTGGCTGTGTCCTAATCCCTGCCTCCCCAATCTCTCTGACTAGGATTGAAGCTTAGTTCAGATACAGAACCTGGTAATAGGAACTTGATAAAGGCAAAGCCTGGTAGCAAGACCCAGAACCAAACCATATGAAGCAGTTAGCCTATGAAGTCAACCTACAAAAGTTGAAAAAGTAGATGAGGAGTTCAATCTACGGAGGCTTCGAGCCCAGTATAGATTAAATAGGTAAGTACAGTCAGCCTAGGAGTGAACTAATAAGGCTTTCAAAAGTTATAAGAAGCACATGAAAGTGTTCTCTTTTTCTCTCTTGTCATCCCTTTCACTCCCCATAATTATTTATTTCCTTATCCTTAATATGAAACAGAATTGACACAAATACAAAACACAGCAGGGCTCTAAATGGCATAGTTTGTACATTGGGAAGTCTTTGAGGTAATAAATAATAATAGGTAACATTTACAGAATACTTTCTATGTGTCTGGCATTGTCTTAGCACTTTACAAAACAAAACAAAGCAAAAAAAAAAACTTTGTAAGATAAGTGCTGTTATCATCCCCGTTTTATAATGACATAGTTTAAGTGACTTACCACATGTCATAGAACTTAAGAAGAAAGTGGCAGAGTAAGAATGAAAACCCAAGAAATCTGGTTCCAACTATTATTAACAACCACAGGCCAATGGAATAGCCCAAGAGGGATCCAGAGCTATAATGAAAACCACCTCCTAAAATGGAGATGGTCCTTGAAAAAATAGACCCAAATACAGGTGTAAGGAGGAAGTTCAGTCTCGTGAGTACAGCATGGTGTCCAGAGGGTGTGGTGATATTTAACAGGTGGTGGTACAGTCCAGCAGTCAGACCCAACGACGTTTGGCCTGGGTTGGGGGTGTTCCAATAGATCAAGCAAGAGCATTGGGAGGAAATTCAGATATTTGTCTGTAGGGCCCCTGGCAGCCTTTTCAGGATGGCCTCCATTCTAGAAGTAAAAATACTAGAAATGGCGCCAAGATAGAACTCAAACAAAGAAAACAAGAATTGAACCCAGTTAACCTTAGTGATAAGATTGAAGTCATCACCATGCTGGCACCAAGGCTCAACCTCCCCTGGGCTCCTCATAACCCATGACTGAGTATAGTAGTGATACCAAGGCAGATGGTGTCCTGGGGGATACGGGAGCCTTTGACAGGCTGCTTTGGTTTGAAAAAACCTTGCCTAAATTTCTGTACATAGCATAGTAAGCTTCTACACAACACTTTCTTTCTCCACTATCAGTTGTGATCTGACAAGAGCTCCCGCCCCCACTGCTTTCCTCCTCATTTCTTTTTATAGATGTTTCCCCTAATAAAATCCTTGCACCTTAATACCATCTGGGCTTCTGCCTCTTGTAAGACCCAGACAAACAAAAACATCTTACATTTGTATCATACTATACAAATTACAAAGTACTTTTACATATTTTTGTTCATTTGACCTGTCAAGAGTTTTGCAAGGTAGGCAGGGTAGGTACAATTATACCCATTTATCATGTTTGGAAATTGAGGCTCAGAGGGCTCCAGTGCTGTTGATTGGTGTGCAGCCTATAAATATGGCTCTTGATAATCCCTGCCTCCTGGTTCCCCTCCCCTTGTGAGTAGACTGGACTACTGACTGACTCCTAATGAACAGAATACGACACAACTAATGGATTGTCACTTTGCGCATTAGATTATAAACGACCACAGCTTCCATCTTGAGTGCTCTGCCTTGCTTTCTTTTGAATCATTTGCCCTGATGGAAAATAGCTACCATGTAGTTAAAGCCATCCCATGGGGATATTCATGTGGCGGGGGACCTAGGCCTGCCAACAACTGTATGAATTTGGAAGTAGATCCCCCCTCTTTACCCCCAGTCAAGCCTGTGGCTGGGACCACAGCTCAGATGAACAGCTTGACTGCAGCCTCATGACAGACCTTGAGCCAGAGAGAGCCTAAGGCACACTTGGATTCTTGATCCACAGAAACTGTGACATAATAAATGTTTATTATTTTAAACTTCTAAGTTTGGGGATAATTTTTAAGTGGCAGAAGAAAACTAATATAGTATCCAAAGTTCAAAGTGAGTAAGCAGCAGAACACACCATTGAAACTTACCCAAAACGTTGACTAGCTGTGTCATACTCTTATCTCTACCCTACTTTGTGGTACTACCATTCTCCTTCCTTTCTCCCTTCCTCTCTTCTTCCCTTCCCTCCCTTCCTTCCTTCATTTGTTCATTTGTTCCTTCCTTCCTTGAAGGATTTTATTTATTTATTTGACAGAGAGAGGGAGCACAAGCAGGGGGAGCTTCAGGCAGAGGGAGAAGGGGAAGCAGCTTCCCTGCTGAGCAGAGAACCCGACGACATGGGGCTCCATCCCAGGACCCTGGGATCATGACCTGAGCTGAAGGCAGATGCTTAACCTACTGAGCCACCCAGGTGCCCCTCCATTCTTTCAACAAACAAACTTGAATCACTAGTGTTTTTGTTTGTTTATCTTGTATTGTTTTGTTTTATGGTATGGTCTGTTAAACATTTTTGCTATGATAAGAAACATACCCCAAATTTCAGTGGCCTTCAACTTCGAACATTTATTCTTGGTTCATGGGTCTGTCAGTTGGCTATGGCTCTGCTAGATAGACCCTTCCCAGGTCTGTTCAGGTGTGTTCCATATATCTTCACATCCCAGTAAAGAACCAAAGCTACAGGGGCTGTCTTTGTCTAGAAATGCTGTTTTCATGGCAGAGACAGGAATACAAGAATATTCTTGTATACAAATTAAATAAAGAGTATTCTTTAATACAAATTAAATCATCTAAATGTGTTTATTTAGATGTATCAGAAGTATCATACATCATGTCCATTCACATTCCATTGGCCAAAGCCAGTCATTTAGCCAGACTAACAGTGTGACAGAACAGTACATGCTGCCTGGAAGGGCATGAGAAGTTACAAGGCACAGAACACCAATTTACATTACATGGGAGCTATAGGTGGGAAGGATAATACAATCTCCTACCTATGACAATGAATGGTTATGAATTTAGGTTGTATCAATGGATGAGAAATTATTACATAGAAATTTTTAAAATTAAAGCTTTAAGTGTAATAAATTAGTCCCTTAGAGTACATAATGAAAACACCAACACTCTCAGAAACCATTGAACAGAACGATAGAAAGCACTAGAGTGTCATTTGGAAAAGGAATTGGCAAAGTAGCCCCATTCAAAGAGAGTGACTATGGTTCAGTCATGATATCTTTTCAGTTATAACATTTAGAGATGGAAAATTGAATTCTTTTCAATACTACTCTCACTTAAGAGGTGTTTTCTACTCTGTTTTTTAAATGGGCATGAAGTCCCATGGTGGAAACATGTGAGACCCCTTGCTTGATCCATGAAATGTTTACCATACCCTATCAATGCTGAATTGGCCAGGAACATTATTAGAATTTCTGAAAAGTTGTTAGCACTATCCCTTGAAGGAAAAAAGAAAAAGAAAAAAAAAAAAGTGATGCAAATCTTCTTCTTCTTTTTTTTTTTTTTTTTTTTTAACAACCAAACGTTCCGGTAATGATTTTCCACTCTTTGCCTATCTTAATGCTTTAAATAGATTCTAGGTTAAAAATATCTGCTAAAATAAAATAAGAAATAGGCAGCTAGCAAATTAGGAAGTAGGCAAAGCTAATTAAAATAATTCTAAAGATTACTGAAGGCACAGTCCTACTAGACTTTTTTTTACAAGAAATGCCAATGTTTCAACCTTTTCTAGAGAGTGTTTTCACAGCTGATTTTGAGATTAGCTTCAAGGTCACCATCACACATTCAAACAACAATATCACAGCAATGATATGTGTTAATGTCTAGCTGTCCTGCTTATGCTCTTGATAAAAGTGACCTAATAAGTACAGTGGCCTGAGAGGGACAAAGTGGGACAAAGTAAGGGTTTGAGGAACAAGTGCAAAAATATTGTGCTACA
Source organism: Meles meles (assembly GCF_922984935.1). Classification (NCBI taxonomy): domain Eukaryota; kingdom Metazoa; phylum Chordata; class Mammalia; order Carnivora; family Mustelidae; genus Meles; species Meles meles. The sequence continues at coordinate 70,440,542 of NC_060072.1, forward strand.
GGGGCACCTGGATGGCTCAGTGGGTTAAAGCCTCTACCTTCGGCTCAGGACATGATGCCAGGGTTCTGGGATCAAGCCCCACGTCAGGCTCTCTGCTTGGTGGGGAGCTGCTTCCTCCTCTCTCTCTCTCTGCCTGCTTGTGATCTCTGTCAAATAAATAAATAAAATCTTTAAAAAATATATATTCTGCTACAAAGGGATAGCACTGGGAAGAAGGCATACACAAGGTGAGTTCTCTCTACTTGCACCTTAGGCTGAGAGAGATGAACATTTCCAGGTTTGCATGAGCTTAATTTCCAACTTCAAAGTCAAAGTTTAAACCATCATTTTTTTGGACCATCATTAATTAACTAATTAATTAATTAATGGTAAGAAGAATTGGGGAGTTCAGTTCTGTTAGCTCCTTACAGCCTCCAGGGCTTCTAGAGCTAGTTCATCTGGGTGGAAAAATACTTCTGTGCAATCTACCTGTTTATGCCCAAAGGTATAAAATTGCACTATGGTTTTTAAGTCCATTTAGCAATGTCCTAAAACAGTACATGAAAATATTATTCCTTGAATGTTTGTTAACGTGGGTTGGTCATTTTTTTTTTTTAATCTCTTCTCTGGGTCCTTCCCCAAGTTACTGAATTCCCTAATTTTCTTTATATTTATATTTCCTCCCATGATTTTTACTTTTTTACATTCCTTCTCTTTCTTTCTCTAAATAGAACACACACACACACACACACACACACACACACACACACACGCAATGTTTCTCGTACTTAACTAGCCATAAAAACTGAAAAACATCTTTATTTGTTTTACTTATCAGTAAATTAGGCTCTTTCTTAAAGTATAAATTTGTAATGCATATAACTGAATTTTCTCTTTAAATATGTATTTTTTCTTTTTGTATACCTTATTTTTAATGTTATAAAGGGCCCAATCAGTAGATTTCAACATAAAAAAAAAAATGCCTCCTACATTGAGCATTGGAATGTTGACACTAAGGACCTCTCATAGATGTCACTACAAGCAGTACTTAAACACTGAACTTTTTACTAGATGAGCCCCATGTTAAATGAAATTAAATATGTTCTACTGAATATTCAAGTCCATAAAAAGCCACATAGCTTGCTACATTTAAAAAAAAAACAAACACTTGAGGGGTGCCTGGGTAGCTCAGTTGGTTAAGCATCTGACTCCATTTCTGCTCAGGTCATGATCTCAGGGTTGTGGGATCAAGCCCCATGTAGGACTTTGCACTCAGCACAGAGTCTTGCTTGTCCCTCTCCCTGTGTCCCTCTCCCACAGCTCTCTCTCACTCTTTCTCAAATAAATAAATAAAATTATTTTTTAAAAAATTAATGTTTGAATAACAATTTAGAACAATTTTTAAATAGGTAAGTCCATATGGTGTTTTTGGAATCTTTAATACATGTCTCTGTATTACAGATACACAAACTCTAGGGGTTGGAGTACACAAACTCTAGGCCTTAATGTTTTTGTAAAACAAGATCACTAACTTAAATGTGCTTCAAATTCTATTAATTTATTTTATTTACATAGTTTCTGCCATTCATCAAACCATCTTTTTTTTTTTAATTTAAAGATTTTATTTATTTATTTGAGAGAGAGACAGTGAGAGAGAGCGTGAGAGGGGAGAAGGTCAGAGGGAGAAGCAGGCTCTCCATGCAGCTGGGAGCCTGATGTGGGACTTGATCCCAGAACTCTGGGATCATGACCTGAGCTGAAGGCAGTTGCTTAATCAACTGAGCCACCCAGGCGCCCTAATCAAACCATCTTTAGCAAATCACATGAACTTCAATTACTTCTGCAAGCTTTGTCATAGGAAGAATTATAAGAAAACCTCAGATCCAAAAACTGCATAGATCAAGTAAAATGGTATACATTTTTTTAAAAGATTTTATTTATTTATTTGACACAGAGAGATCACAAGTAGGCAGAGAGGCAGGCAGAGAGAGAGAGAGAAGCAGGCTCCCTGCTGAGCAGAGAGCCCAATGCGGGGCTCGATCCCAGGACCCTGAGATCATGACCTGAACCGAAGGCAGAGGCCCCAACCCATTGAGCCACCCAGGCACCCCATAATGGTATACAGTTTTAAAAGGTATCTAAAATATATTGAGACATTGTATTCTGATATTTATGGTTATTATTTCATTAATTAATATCTTGTTACACTTGAAGATACAAAAATTATAATTCACCCAGTTCTATTAAACACATTTAAAATACAAATAAATATAAAGAATGTAGTGCTATATACTTTGTGAGTTATAAGACCCACATGTTACCATGTTTACCATTCATACTTGTATACTCTTTTTTTTTTTTTTAAACAAAATCTAACTCATCCATGTTTGGATACTAATATTATATACATAGATTTTTATAAATTCATGAACTTATTTTAATCAATAAGTAATAACAACTAGACAGTCCCCCAGAAATGCCATTAAAATCTTACATAACAGGAAAATTTCACTCACATTCTACAGTGAATCAGAACACTTAAAGCTCTTTCCATTCTCTTGACAGTGTTTCCTGTTGTTGGCCAGATGCGTAGCCACAAGCAGAAGTTACCAAAAACTCTGAGAAAAGTCATTGTTGAAAAGAACTGGTAGGTAAGTCATTCTCCCGCTATGTCTAGACACAAATTCAAAATTAGAGGGATTCCGAGACATGGAATCTCAGACTATCCATTAGAACTATGTTTCTAAATATTTATTATGCATCTATTCACTGCTGATTACAAGAAACATTACTTCTGTGTTTAAATGAAAGCAATAAAAATCAGTGACCATGAACATTATAATTTATTTCTATGTACAGTGCCACGAGCAGTCTTTGAAATTTGGTTCCAGTTTTAGTCAAGGCCCTGTCCTCAATCCCTAACTGAAGCAACTGAAGTCTAAATTAAATCATATTGACGGTCCCTATGTAACTTTGCAACTCTAACAGAGCTTCCTGGCGTGCTGTGTAGACATGAGACAAAACCAACATTCACATTCAACCTGACGTTTAGGTTGTTATTATAAGAAGGGCGGTAGAGAGTAAAGCTATATTTTAGGCCCAGATAGTGATACTGAATTAATACTACCCACTGTACAGAATTTTCTTTTCTTGTAATATAATTTCTTTTCACCAATAGCTGTTAAATAGTGGGTGACAACAAATATGAGGGCTACTGGCAAAAGGAGCCAATCTTATTGGTGGATGATTGTCTTTATCATATGACTTAAAGTTGTAAGCAGAGGCCCTTGCTCTCAAAATTCAGTCTCCACTGTTGTCTGAAATCTATCAGTAATAATTCCTTCCATTGGAGTACAGAATACTTTTTCATGTGGCTATTTTTCAGTGGAGATAATTTGGGGAGTGATGGCCAAATTAAATACCCCAGATCTCGGAAAGAATGAATTTATCAGGTATTGTATTCATTCATCAGTATTTTTCATGCTTTCACTTATCTCATTGATTCCAATGACTGAAATTTAGGGAGTACCTTCTGCATGCCAAGCACTCCTCTAGGTGATGGGAATCTTGGGTCGCCCTTGAGTAGCTCAGCCCCAGTTGGCAGCAGAACAACGAGCTGGTGAGAGGACCCAAAGGCAGGAAAGAGGCACAGAAAAAGGAAAAGAGATTCACCAAATCTGACTCTGCTACTTCACAGTTTTGCCTAAAGCTGGCGCTGGTAGTGCCCACAGGTGTCCAACCCCAACCACAACTGATGAAGTGTGCAAAAGCTGCCTTGAAAAGGGGAAGTTGATTTCAGAAATACAGGATTCCCTAGAGTCCATGATTTCATTGGTTAAGAATAAGTTTTCCTTAGCATTTAAAAAAATGTTATACGCTGAATGCTTTAGTGGCAGGATCCAATTACTCTCCCAAAGAAACTGCTCAACATATTAAGATGCATATGTTCTGCAGATCTAAAGTTGAAAACTTCAGCTTCCTGATCAAGCCAACTCCCCTATTTTTATATGGTAATAGACATAAGAAACCACAAAATCACCTTTGACTATACATTCCAATCTTCCTTCTCAACTCCCATTTTGTATTCTTGGCCATATTCTTTTCATTGTTTGACAATCCCTTCCTTATTCCCTGGGTTCCACCTCAATCTCAGCTAATGTGTCAACAACTGAATGGGTCTGTCTGTCTTCAGCCTTTCCTTCCCTTGTATCTATACTGAAAACTGTCATTATGACATTATTTTGATCATATCGTTCCTGCCTTTGATGCAGTGTAAAGACTTCTAAAATTTAGCTTCGGGCCCTTGTTGTACCTCAATTACAATTTGTGCTACAGCAGACCTTTAACCCCGCTAAGCTTCAGATTAAATCTAAACTCTTAAACTTCATATTAAATTTGTCCTCAAACATCCTACATGTAACCACACATCTTAAGGCTTCTATTTCAGTAGAAGGTTTACACACCATTCCTTATCCCTCTTCATTTTTTCACTTCCATATATTTACTCATAATGGTTTATCCACGCACAGAGAGGCAGAGAGAGAGAGAGAAAGAGAGAGAAAACTATAGATTTGAGTTTTGTGCTGCTTCTGACCATTCTTGGAACTTGTAGGAGTATGATTTTCAACTGTAAAATGAAGTGTATAATACACAAACTCCCAATCTTGTAGAGTTTTCATGAGAATCAAGGGAACTAATACTGATTTTTATTTATTTTTTTATGATTTATTTTTTATTATTTTATAAACATATAATGTATTTTTAGCCCCAGGGGTACAGGTCTGTGAATCACCAGGTTTATGCACTTCACAGCACTCACCATAGCACATACCCTCCCCAATGTCCATAACCCCACCATCCTCTCCCTATACCCTCCCCACAGCAACCCTCAGTTTGTTTTGTGAGATTAAGAGTCTCTTATGGTTTATCTCCCTCCCAAACCCATCTTGTTTCATTTATTCTTTTCCTACCCCTCAAACCGCTCACATTGCATCTCCACTTCCTCATATCAGGGAGATCATATGATAATTGTCTTTCTCCAATTTACTTATTTTGCTAAGCATAATACCCTCTAGTTCCATCCACATCATCGAAAATGGCAGGATTTCATTTCTTTTGATGGCTGCATAGTATCTTCTTTATCTTCTTTATATCTTCTTTATCTTCTTTATACATTCATCTGTTGATGGACATCTAGGTTCTTTCCATAGTTTGGCTGTTGTGGACATTGCTGCTATAAACATTTGGGTACACGTGCCCCTTGGTACCACTACATTTGTATCTTTAGGGTCAATACCCAGTAGTGCAATTGCTGGGTCATAGGGTAGCTCTATTTTCAACTTTTTGAGGAACCTCTGTGCTGTTTTCCAGAGTGGTTGCACCAGCTTGCATTCCCACCAACAGTGTAGGAGGGGGAACTCATATTTATTGACTCCTTGTTATGTACCAAACACTTTGCTAGTTTTGGGGGTTTTTTCCTTAAACATTTTATTTATTCGAGAGAGTGTGTACAAGAAAGAGCACAAACAGAGGGAGCAGCAGAGGGAGAGGGAGAAGAAGGCTCTCCGCTGAGCAGGGATTCCTATGCGGGCTTGATCCCAGGACCCCGGGATCATGAGCTGAGGTAAAGGCTGATGCTTAACTGACTGAGCCACCCAGGCACTCCTTTTGCTAGTTTTATTTTTTTTAAGATTTTATTTATTTATTTGATAGAGATCACAAGTAGGCAGAGAGGGAGGCAGAGAGAAGGAGGGAAGCAGGCTTCCTGGCTGAGGAGAGAGCCTGATGCAGGGCTTGATCCCAGGACCCTGATATCATGACCTGAGCCAAAGGCAGAGGCTTAACCCACTGAGCCACCCAAGCACCCCTGCTAGTTTTAATAAGATAATGTTGTTATCTTTTTTTTTTTAGATTTATTTATTTATTTTAGAGAGAGAGGACATTGGTGGGGAGGGGCAGAGGGAGAGGGAGACAAGCAGAGTCCCTGCTGAACACAGAGCTGGAAGCAGGCCTATATCCCAGGACCTGGAGATTATGACCCGAGCCAAAACCAAGAGTTGGACACTCAACTGACTGAGCCACACAGGCACCCCAAGGTAACAGGTTATCTTACTAAAATTTTCTAAGAATTATGGGATATAGGTAGGTCTTATTTTCACTTTGTAGATAAGGAAAATGAAGCAATAATTTGTATATAAATACTTTGAAAGCTGAGAAACAACTATAAAAATGTGGTTTTTTTTTTAAAAAATCTACTTGTGACCTGCTATTAAAGCTTCTATTTTATGCAATTTTAATATTTCCTCCAACTACATTTTAAATTACTTAAAAGCAAAAATGACTTTATGTATTTCTTTGTAATCTCTCATGGTAGTCGCTAGAGTTAGTAATTGCTTTGTAAATATTTTCAGATTTATTTTGATATATAGCTTATGGTGATAGTTGATGGAGGATTTTACCTTTCCATCAGAGGAGCTTACAGTCTTCTTTTCTCTATTTTTGCCTATTTGGCAACCACATCCATGATAATAAAGGGGCTATGGAGGGGTTACCAAGGGTAAAAGATAAACCTCACTTATGTGGGCTGCCTCAGGGTGGATATATATACGTAGAAATAAAATTTGTCTTGTTTGCAAATATTTCAAAATACATTTAAAGAAGCAATCAAATATGACCTAGTAAAGGGGACAATATTAAGAGTAATTCACAGCCATTTGCTACATGTTTTTAAAAGATCTATTAGGGATTTGGCAACTGACAATAACTTCACTTTACTAGTGATAAATGTAATGAACAATAAATTCAGAGACACTGGCTTTGAAACTTGGCTTTGACGATTTAAATAGAGAAAGTAAAACTAGTTTATACTTGAGCAGATATATGTTTATTCTGTTTACCTGATGTTAAAATCAACTATCAAAGCAGATTGAATGACCTTAAGTCTCCGTATTTGAGCAGAACTTAGCGGACCATTTGCTAATACCTGAATTCCAGAAAATAGGCCAGTCCCAAATCTGTGTGTGTCTGGTATATATATCATATATTATGCTACTCAACTTTAAAAACAAATGAGTCTTTTAGTGGAAAATTTTAAATGAGGGGTGCTGGCTGGCTCAGTTGCTGGAGCATGTGGCTCTTGATCTCAGGGTCGTGAGTTCAAGCCCGATGTTGGGCGTAGAGCTTACATAAAAATAAATAAATATTTTTAAAAAGAAGATTTTAAATAGTAAGTTCAAACAACTTTCTATATAAACAAAGATGCTGGAGTCAAAAGGCTGGCTCATTCAACTGAACAGAAAAAAATGTACTTTAGGTATACCTGTAATTAAAACTTCTAGGTTAAAAAATTAAGGTGGGTTTCATTTATGCTGTTTTTTTTCTTTTCTCTGACTAGAAAAAAAACATGTTTTTATGGTGCTTTGTTCATTGGAAGTAAACGTTTTAAGATGGCACCTCTAAACCTATTCTTCTCAATATGAAACAGAATGCCTGGCATGATCTGCATGTCTTTATTGCACTGTTTTAGATTCCAAATGCCGTTATACATTTTAATATAAGAAATTTGGGTGACATAGCACCTTTTCCAAGACAATATGCTTGAAATGAAGTTATGAACTAGGGAAATTAATCCATCAACCTATTAGATGATGACGGTTTAAGAAAGCCCAGTCCCTTTTCCACCCATCAAGGCTATGTGTTTTGCCATCATCCACTAGAGGGGGTAATGTTCTTCCATCCTAAAAGAACATGGAATTATCCCAACAAGATTTAAATGCACACAGTGACCTTATTTCTTTTGAAACCAGGTTAATTAAATAATGTAATATAATGGATGCCAAAAATATCAATGAAAGTTGCTTCAAAAACATTTTGACACAAGGTTCAGAAATAGTTATTGTTCTTGTCCATTCTAACATTTTGTAAAAACTGTAGTTGTAAAGAGGGGTAAATTTGTTTTAGTTGAGAGAGGAAAATTTACATAAAGTAATAATTTCTATGACCATTCCAAAAAGTGCTATCTGTACTTCTACTGTGTACTTTTTCATGTGATTCATTTCAATTAGAGTTGACCATTGGATTGTTTATCTGGTTTAGCAAGGAGGCAAATCATCTATCTTTTAAGGGTGTATTTAAGAAATAATGGGGAAATTAAATAGATTTATAGAAGTTTATACTAAATATCATAAATACACGAATTAGGCATGGTGTAACATGATTGAATTGTGATGCAGGGTTTGGAATACTTGAAGATCAATAACATATACTGGTTTGTTTTTACATATAAAATTGTCACTATTTATCATGATAATGATTTTCTTTTAATAAATTCCAAGTCAATAAGACAAAAATGTTTTTTTTCTTCAAACCTCCTGAAAAATAGTTAGAATTGCAGAATAGCCAATCATATTTGGTTGTTAAAAGATAATCAAAATAATTGGTTAGAAATAACCAGTTGCCAAACTGATGAGATGTCATAATTATAATTAACTGTGCTATTAGGTCAGTTGTTTAGTTATTTCTATGAATAAGAAAAAGCCTAATCAAAATGCAGAATAATTAGTGCAGTTGAAAAGAAGAGATATAATTTGTGAAAAGCAAGTATATTACATCAACCGTATTTTTCGTAATTCTAATCATTTTCTAAAATAAAATATATTTCTAGTTCCTGGAGATTATTCCCCTTGAATATGGGCGGCTGTAGTGGTTTCAAATGGTGGCTGAATACAAGACTCACCATACAACTTCTGAAAATATTCATTCCCAGAGCCCCGCTGCGGGAATGCTGATTCAGCAGGTCTGGGGTGGGATCTCAGCATGGGGACTTAAAAAAAAAAACAACTCCATATTCTGATCTGCAGGCCTGGTTGAGCATCACTGTGCTGCACAAGGAGTTAATCATACCTGACTAGGTTTTTCTCCTTTCTTTCTGACCCCTAGAAGTATAGTATTAAAAAGTCTTTAGAGGCAAAAGAAGAAAATCATAGTGAATTATTAGACTTTTTACAGGAGAATCTCCTATTGTTTGAATGAGAGTAAAGGCCTCCAAGTACCTATGTGTGATAGTAAATTCCACATTATAGTGCAAATAAACATGCTTTTGAAGTCCTGTATTGTTTCTTAGTAATTTGTGCTGCCTGGAGATCTTCCAAATACAGCTAACAAAAGCTTGTAGAAGGGACTTAGAGCATCATGGAAAAATTTTTGCTATAGACAAGAACAAATATTTACAAACAATAATTCCAAATAGACCCAAACCCTATAAAAAATGATTGTGTTCTTGTAAATATATTACCATAAAAATACAGTTATTTTAAAGGAAAGCAATATATTTATCTACTGTATACATTAAAACAAATTATAGTGAGGTCACATCTCAAATAGAGATTTTTATAATAACTGGGAAGTTAAATTATATGCATCTAAAAAGAATTTGGCCTGTTTCATGATGCAGTATGTGCCACCTATAATTTATTTTACTATAAATAGGGTTTTCTCTGTATAATAGGGATAGCTTTTATTAATTTACAGTATATGACTTTAATCAATATAAGAACAAACTTACTGTAAGACAGAAAAAGACTGAATTTTTTTTTCTCCTAGAGAGTCTTTTCCACCTCATTTTTTAGCACTTGCTGAAAAGGCAATGGAGTTACAAAGAAAAGGGGAGTAGCTCACAGGCCAGTGGAAGGAAGCTCACAGGCCCATAAAAGGAATTAACATGTGTCCAAACAGCTGCAATGTAGGAGCACATTCTGCATATATTAAAAGTGTTGAGAGCTATGAGTGCCCAGAAGAAAGAGTATCCACCTTTCCCTGTAAGAAGTCCAGAGGTGGTGAAGATGGTAGTTAAGGACTTTCACTGAAGAGTCACATATAGTTCAAGATGCATTCATTTATTCATTTCATCAGAGGGTGGGGAGTAGTTGCTCCACACAGACACAGCATTTTCCTTCAAAAAGCAGATAATCCCTAGGAGATACGTCCAAAATTAGCCAGGAAACAATGGAGAATACAATGGATGACGTGTGGAGGGGCTATGGAGAGCTTAAAGAAGGAAAGATCTCCAAGAAGTACATGGCACTAGATGTACTTTGAAGTCTAGGTACGATTGGAGAAAAGAAAAGTATCAGAAGGCAGAGGCAGCAAAGCATGGGGAAGACCTGGGGATGCTTTGTTTCTCTGGTTTGCTTGGAGAGTGCATTTCATCCCTCAAGCCCATATCTCATCCTCTACTCCAGACACAGCTCCTGAGCTGTTCCACTCAGATCAGTACTTGAACTTGTGCTAGACTTATAATTGGAAACAGTTAAACATTTAAATTATATGCTATTTTGTGTTGTTTTCTAATTATTTATTACATTTTTTTAACTTCTTAACCCCTTACATTCTTTGTGAATTCTTTGTGGCAGGGATTGATTTTGTACACATGTGATAGCTTTCTCATTGTCTAGCATACTATTTAGACACACAGTTTGGATATTTATTAGCTGATAATATGACTAAATGTAGTAGTGGTTAGCTTGCCGGGGAAAATATAGGAAACCCAGGTAAATTTGACTTTCAGATACACACAAAAATTTAGAATAACAACACTGATGGGTCTTATTTATACTAAGAATCGTTTATTGTTTCACTGAAACTGAAAACCAAATTGAACTGTATATGTACATACTTTCTTCCCCACCCCCAAGTCTGGCAGCCCTAGGTAGTGGTGTATTTTTGTAGCTTTGTCAACATTTTCAACGTACTATCAATTTCTGACCTTTCATCTGAGAATAAACTCACTTATTTTGTTGTTTGGAAGTTGGTTCTCCCCTGAACAAGTGAACTGCATAAAATAAGAAGAATGAAAGAAAAAAGATATTTTCGAACCAAAGACTAGTGACTAAAGATGAAGGAAGGGACAAAATCCAGTGACTGAATCAGAGTGGATGAACGTGAGAGCCCAGAGATGATATAAAAGAAAAGGTGTGATACAGATTGAAGGAGAAAGTAATCTGAAGATACAGATAGGAGGAAGAGATGGGAAATAAGAAAGTTAAAAACAGGAAGGGAGGAGCGCCTGGGTGGCTCAGTGGGTTAAGGCCTCTGCCTTCTGCTCGGGTCATGGTCCCGGAGTCCTGGGATCGAGCCCCATGTCGGGCTCTCTGCTCAGCGGGGAGCATGCTTCTCCCTTTCTCTCTCTCTCTGCCTGCCTCTTTGCCTGCTTGTGATCTCTGTCTGTCAAATAAATAAATAAAATCTTAAAAAAAAAAAAAAACACAAACAGGAAGGGACAGGAGAGGTCAGTTTATTTTTTAAAAAATGCACAGAAGAGGAATAAAAGAATGAAAAGAGATAAAATGGTGAGAATAAAAAGTTGATGGAAAAGGAATAGAAGGAAAGCAGGAGATGCAGAAATAGATGAAGGATTGAGAAGGTCTGTGGAATCATAGAAGCCTTCCTCCTCCCTTCTCTCTACCTAGGTTCACAAGTAGGATCTGGTGCTACTGTCACAGTCATCCTGGGGGCATAGAGAGAAGGTTTCATATTGTCCTTCTCAGTCTAGCCAAGGTTGAGAAGCCAACCAGTTCCAAGGAAAGGCAAGGCAAGTGGAGTGAGAGAAGTAGACAGGCTTCATAGGGCAGAGAAAGGGCACGCAGGCATGTACACACACACAGGATTGGAAAACAGCCTCCTTGTTGGTTGGTGGGATGGTGTGGCAAGGGTAAGTTCTGTGGAAAGAATATGGGCTAAGAATAAAAGTCTCTTAGAAATCAATTAATATTGTATCCAATGGGTTATTTTCCACCCTGACAAGGAAATTTTGCAATGTGCAACAACGTGGATGAACATTGAGGACATTATGCTAAGTGAAAGAAGCCTGTCAAAGAAAGACAAATATTGCATGATTTTACTCCTATGATGTATATAAAATAGTCAAATTCATAAAATCAAAGAATGGAATAACCACTGCCAGAGGCTAAGGAAGTGAGTTACTAATAACAGGCACAAGGTTTCAGTTAAGCAAGGTGAGTAAGTTGTAGAAATCTGCCGAACAACATAGTAGAGTCTGTCATACTTTATTGTGCACTTAAATATTTGTTGAGAGGGTAGATCTCTTAAGAAAATAAAATTAAAATATTGTATACCATGAAATTGTAGGCTGTGAGGAAAAATTTAAAATTGGTGACAATTGGTATTTGTATGATAGTTTTTCTGAATTCTTCCAGACAGCTTTTATCTTCCCAAAGATCTCGGTAAGAATGTAGAATAATGAGTGTCATTTCACTGGCTTTTTGTAGACTCCAAGATTTATCTTCCCTTCCAATAGGAAGTGTTGAGACATTAACCAACCATGAAACAGACATAGGTGAGTAACATTTTTAATTCATCTACTTCAAAATCCCATGACATTAACCCAGAATCCTAGACAACCACTTGATGGACAATTTAAAAACCAAGAACTTGCTTCCCCAACTAATTCTCTGCCTAGTTCAGTGGCTTCTTGGTCACACCACACTGATAAATGGGATGAAATTTTGAAAAGCTAGAATACAATAAAAATACATTTTCCTTTAACTGTGATTATTAACATGTATTTTATACATGTGTGGGAGGGACAGAGTGGGGGTTCACAGAAAAGTCCTATTGTTTTGTTTCCAAGACTAAAGAAGAACAAAGAAAATCCGCCCTGATAGCCCAAGTTTATTTTCAGTTCAACTTCAAAGAAGGAAAACCTGCTTTTCTAGGGAACTGCAGGAGGGCTGCTGTACTGTCCTGCCTTGAAAACCTGTCTCCCACATAAATCAGCTGTGTTGACATAGAGCACTCCCCTGTAAGAAAACCACAATTTCTTTCTCTATTTCCTGCTTATCTTTCATGCATGGCACTAATCAAACCTAGATAGGATGAAAAATTATGGGCTACATACCTTTGTATTTTTATACATTATTCATTGTATGTTCAAAAAATAAGATTGAAGTAGGCGTTAACCTAGAGACTGGTCTCTAGAGGCAAGCCAAAGGGCTCTATCTTGTCTAGTCCATCTTTTTCTTTTGTCAGAGACTTAGATGAAAACATAAAGGAATGCTTGTCAAATTTGCTTTCGATGATAATTTTCAGAGTTAAGAAAATTCCATGTATGATGGTATTAAGATCTGCAAAAACAAAAACTCCAACATGTGCCAGGAAGGGGCAAATCTAACATGAAGCATAATATGGGCAAATTCGAAACTCAAGACTTGAGTCTCTTTCTTGTTTCTGTCTGTCTCTTCCTCTCTCTCTTTCTCTCTCTCTCTCTCTCTCTCTCACACACACACACACACACACACACACTTGCATTCCTATAGGCTAGCTTATTGGCACTTGTATGACAAAGATTCGTGGATTTGATTTCAATAAAAGCTGGCAGTAGGATGTGACTGCTGAGAAAGCTAATGTACTGTTGAGTGTGGTAATAGACTTATGATGGTTTGAATGAGGGAAGTGATTGTCCTGCTCTGGGAGCTGACTGAAACAATCCTGGTGTGTTGCATTCAGCTCCGAGAAACTGGGAAACACAGACAGATTAGACCATATTCGAAGAGGAATAGTCCTTGGATGAGAAAACTTGAAACAGATTTCTGTGAGTTTCATCTGAAGGAACTGAGAATATTAGCCTAGAGAAGAGAAGGTTCTTGGAGCGCCTGGGTGGCTCAGTGGGTTAAGCCGCTGCCTTCGGCTCAGGTCATGATCTCAGGGTCCTGGGATCGAGTCCCGCATCGGGCTCTCTGCTCAGCGGGGAGCCTGCTTTCCTCTCTCTCTCTCTCTGCCTGCTTCTCTGTCTTCTTGTGATCTCTCTCTGTCAAATAACTAAATAAAATCTTAAAAAAAAAAAAAGAAGAGAAGGTTCTTGGGCAAAGGTAGTTAGCTTCAAATTATTCATCAGATATCTGAAAGGGTATGGTGCAGAAAAGAAATCAGACATGTTCTCATGAATGGCAATGTTAGAGCTAGTCAGCTGATGTTACAAGGAAGAGAGAAATATTTGCTGCCTGAACCTAAAGTGGTTGTTTTAGAGAAGTCTCCGGTTGGGGAATTCAAGGATAGGCTGGAAAACCACTGGGTTGGATGCTAAAGAATTCAACGTCAGAAACATAAATGTATCAGATAATATTTAAGGCCTGGGAAACAGTATAATATAGCTAATATAGTTACATTCTCTGGAAAACAAATCAGATCCAACATTTGGAGTCTATTTGATACTGACAAAATATAAAACTTTGTTCCCTAATCTCTTCATCTGTAAAATTAAAATAATAGAAATTAACTAAGGATTACTGGGAAGATTAAATAAGAAATACATATACAGTGATTAGTACAAAATAATTATTTAAGTAACAAAATTTCTTTGACTTGGACAATCTTCACATTATGTCCTCTTTCAGTATTCTCTACTGCTACTATGCTTGGTTACCTATTCATCTATCTATCTATCCATCCATCCAGCCAGCCAGCCAGCCATCCATCTATGACTTATCTATCAGCTACCTGTCATCTGTCTGTCCCACTTACATTATACAGAAGCTATGAAGAAGCCCAAGGACTCATTCACACTCTGCTGGCTGACATTATAGTATAGTTATAACCTATTAAATACTTAAAAAGTTTTTATTTCTTGTAAGTATTAGTGTTACCTTGGGAAAATGCATGAGCGAAATAACAATTTCAATAATAATTTATATGTCTTGATATCAACCTTCTGACAAACTCCTTACATATAATTTCACACCATTAATTAATATAGAGTTTTTAAAAATCATTGCCTCTGATGCGGTCTATTAAAACATAAAGAGAGGGGCGCCTGGGTGGCTCAGTGGGTTAAAGCTTCTGCCTTAGGCTCAAGTCATAATCCCTGGGATCGAGCCCCACATCAGGCTCTCTTTTCAGCAGGGAGCCTGCTTCCCCTCCTCTCTTTCTGCCTACCTCTCTGGCTACTTGTGATCTCTGTCTGTCAAATAAATAAACAAAATCTAAAAAAATAAATTAATTAAAAAATAATTTAAAAAAAAGCAAAACATAAAGAGAACTACATGGAAGAGCTAGAACGCTCAAAAGGTGATTACAGGCAGTAGGAAGCTGTTTCTTCATAAGAAGACAGAGAGATGATGCACTCAGGCTAGTGGGCAAGGAAGGAATACAAAGAGATTCAGTCACAGGGCATCCTAGCATTCAAGAAAAAATATATATGTGTGTATATGTATATGTATGTAGATGTAGATAATTGTGTGTGTGTGTGCGCATGCCCTGGTTAGGGGAGTTTTGCACTTGGTTTAACTTTTGGAATACTAAAATTCTCAATAATTTTTGAACATAGAGCACATATTTTCCTTTTGTACAGGGTCCCACCAATTAGTTATGTGTGTGTTTGTGTAATCTTAGAAGCAAAGGGATTTTGCCATTTGTCTAATTTTAACATTTCTTCCCACCTCCATTTTTTACACTTCATATTTTCTATAATATGGATATCTCATTATTGGTTTTGCTTTCATTTTTCATTTTAAAAATAACACCAGTTGTGGATATTTGATATACATCTTTTTAGTTATTTTGTAATTAATATAGATGAATATATGTGTATATTTATTATTTTTTTTATATGTGAGATCATGCAATAATATTAACTCTTGTTTCACATGATAACTTACATTAGAGATCTTTAGATGTATGCACATATCGGCTCTCGTTGTTTTTGAAGATTACTAGTAGTAGCTTCGCGGGCCATCCTTTGGTTCTTTTTTTTTTTTTCATCCTTTGGTTCTTGCAGTACCAAACCAGAAGAGTTGGATTATTTATCTGGACCAGAAAAGATGGATTATTTTAATGCAATAGGTACTCTCCTGTTATTTCTGCATATTTGAGACTCCAGCTGTCCTGTCTATGTTTATCCTATTCCTTCTGGTTTTTGAAGATTATTCTTTTTAATAGAAAGATGGAAACAATGTAGAATGATGTCATTCTTTCTCCACATTCTCATTTGTCAGAATTACATTAATTATCTTGCAAGAGTCCTACTAATTCTTTCTTTTAATTTTTCTGCTCAGTAGCTAAAAATATTTGGTTGCTTAACAATTTCTTTTCTTTCCCAATAATCTCAGCTTATTCTAGGCTTTCAATTTTGCTGATACTATTTTTTAAAAATTTATGTCGTTCTTTCATATTATTCTTTTTTTTTAAATATTTTATTAATTTGACAGAGAGAAATCACAACTAGGCAGAGAGGCAGGCAGAGAGAGAGGAGGAAGCAGGCTCCCCGCGGAGCAGAGAGCCCGATGCGGGGCTTGATCCCAGGACTCTGGGATCATGACCTGAGCCGAAGACAGAGGCTTTAACCCACTGAGCCACCCAGGCGCACCCGTATTATTCTTCTTTAAAAGTTTTATTTAAATTTGAGACAGTTAACATAAATGTAATAGTTTCAGGTGTACAATACAGTGATTCAACACTTTCATACAACACCTGGTGCTCTTCACAAGTACAATATACTCCTTAATCGCCATCACCTATTTTGCCCATCTCCCCACCCAACCGCCCCTCTGGTAACCATCAGTCTTTTGTATTATTCTTGTCTCACTTCTTTTGCGATCTATGCTTATCTGCGTCAAATCTGAGAGCATATAGTTCCCTGGGTTACGTTATATTCCTCCCGGGCTTTATCCTCATTGAAATAATTAAGGTAATACTAATTAAGGCAATGCTATAGAGAATTCTTCTACCCAACGCACACCCATACATCTTATTTGTTAGAATCTCTGATAATTGATCATAAGCGTATGTCCTTTGATCTTTTAAAAAATCATGTTTTAATTCTTACATACCTGAAATAAGCATAAATTAGGTTTTGAGGAGGTATTTGTAGTTTAGGCATGTATAAAAGAACTACATGTGCCTAACTCAGAGCAGATTCTAGGTAGTCTAGCATTAGTACTAGTGTTATCAAAATTAATGAATACATATACACATGAATTTAAGACCAGAACCATACAATATTTGGTCCTTTAGGTAGATATATACTTAGGTAAACTTTTTAGTTGTTATTGTAGACTTGCTTTCTTATATGGTTCCTTTCTTACATTTCAACTTTGATCAACCTATAGAGTAAAATACTAAATTAAATGTGAAATTCTAACACTTTTGAAAGGATATAATTCTTTTTATACATTGTTAGATTCAATTTCCTGATATTTTATTGAAGATTTTTGTCTATGTTCATGAGAGATATTGGTCTCTCATGAGAGATATTACTTGTAATATCTTTTTTTTTTTAAAGATTTAATTTATTTATTTGAC
Source organism: Meles meles (assembly GCF_922984935.1). NCBI lineage: Eukaryota > Metazoa > Chordata > Mammalia > Carnivora > Mustelidae > Meles > Meles meles. The sequence continues at coordinate 70,457,831 of NC_060072.1, forward strand.
AGAGAGAAAGAGCTCACAAGTAGGCAGAGTGAGGGGGAAGCAGACTCCCTGCTAAGCAGAGAACCTGATGCAGGGGCTCAATGTGGGGCTCGATGCCAGGACTCTGAGATCATGACCTGAGTTGAAGGCAGAGGCTTAACCACTGAGACACCCAGCCCCTATAATATCTTTATCTGGTTTTAGAATTAAGGTAATGTTGGTCTTATAGAATGAGTTGGGAAGTGTTTACTCTGCTTTTCTTTTCTGGAGATTGTAGAGATTTTGGTCTTACTTCTTCCTTTAGTGTTTAGTAGAAGTTGTCAATTAAACCATCTAGGCCCTGTGCTTTCTTTTTTGGAAGGTCAATCATTGATCAATTTCTTTAGTAGATCAGGTGTTCCATGCTTCCTTATGTGTGTTTTGGCAGTTTGTTGTCTTTCATGGAATTTGTTCATTTCATTTATGTTATCTGATTTATAGTTATATATTTGTTAATGGTATTTCTTTATTATCATTTTATTGTTCATGAGATCAGTAGTGATGATCCTTCTTTCTTTTCTCATACTGATAATTTGTATCCCTTCTTCATTATTCTTGTTAGCCAGGAGAGACATTTATCAATATTACTAATCTTTTCAAAGAATCAGCCTTTGGTTTTTTTGCTTTTCTCTATTGTTTTCTGTTTTCAATTTCATTTGTTTCTGCTCTAATCTTTATTTCTTTTTTTCCCCTGCTTGCTTTAGACTTAATTTTCTCTTCTCTTTCTAACTTCCTAAGGTAAACTAAAGTATTAATTTTTAGCTTTTCTTTATAATATATGCATTAAGTACTGTGAATTTCCCTCTAAGTAGAACTTTTTCAACATCCCACAAATTTTAGCAACCTTTTAAATTTTTTTTTAACTGGAGTATAGTTGATACATAATGTTACATTAGTTTCAGGTATACAACATAGTGATTCAACAACTCTTAGTTAGGCTTTGCTCACCACAAGTGTAGCTACCATTTGTTACCATACAATTCTATTACAGTACCTTGACTATATTCCATTTTGTACCTTTCGGATCCATGACTTATTTCATAACTGGAAGCCTGTATCTCCCAAACCCCTTCACTCATTTTGCTCATTTACCCACTCCCATCTCCTCTGGCAGCTATTAGTTTGTTCTCTGTATTTATGGGTCTGTTTCTGCTTTTTTGTTTTTTGCTTGTTTATTCATTTGTTTTGTTTTTTAGATTTCACATGTAAGTGAAATCTCATGGTATTGTCTTTCTCTGTCTGACTTATTTCACTGAGCATGATATCCACTAAGTCCATCCATGATATCCACTAAGTCCATGCATGAAAAAGAATGCAAGATTGCATTCTTTTTCATGAATGAGGAAATATTTTTTGTATATATCTACCATGTCTTCTTCTTTCATCTGTCAGTAGACACTTGGGTTGTTTCTGTGTATTAGCTATTGTAAATAATGCTGTAATAAATAATTTTAATAAATTTTTGTTTTGGTTTCATTTAGTTTAAATATTTTTAAATTTTTCTTAAAACTTCTTTGACTTGTGGGTTATCTACAAGTTTCTTATTTAACATTTATATTTCCAAATATTTGGGGATTTTCCAGCTATCTTTCTGCTTTCTGATTTCTACTTTAACTAAACCGTGGTCTGAGAACATACTTTATATAAAGTTCATATTTTTTTAAAGGTTTTTTATTTATTTATTTTTTTTTAAAGATTTTATTTATTTATTTGACAGACAGAGATCACAAGCAGGCAGAGAGGCAGACAGAGAGAGAGGAGGAAGCAGGCTCCCTGCCAAGCAGAGAGCCCGATGCGGGGCTCGAACCCAGGATCCTGGGATCATGACCTGAGCTGAAGGCAGAGGCTTTAACCCACTGAGCCACCCAGGCGTCCCTAAAGTTCATATTTTTAAATTTGTTCAGATGTGTTTTATAGTCAAAATGTGGTCTATCTTGGTGAATGTTTCCTATGATTTTAAAAATTTTGATTTTAAAAATGAACTTTAAAAATGAGACAATGAATTCCTCAGTTTTTATTTGTCTCAGAAAGTATTTATGTCTCTTTCTTGGGCTTGAGAAGAATGTATATTCTGCTGGATTGTTGGATGGAATATTTTATAAATGTCAGTTAGATTAATTTGATTGATAATGCTATTCAGGTCATCTATATCCTTACTGATTTTCTGCCTGTTAGAATAATCAATGACAGAGGGAAGGTGAAGTTTGCAACTATAATAATGGATTTGTCTAATTCTTCCTTTAGTTGTAACAGTTTTTGCCTCATGTATTTTGATATTCTGTTGTTAAGTGCTTACATGTTTAGGATGATTATGTTTCCTTGGAAAACTGACCCCTTTATCATTATATGGTGCCCTTCTTTATTCCTGAACATCTTGTTGTCCTGGAGTTGGCTTTGTCTGAAATTAATGTAGCTACTCTAGTTTTCTTTCATTCATTCTTTCTTTTTTTTTTCTTTAAGATTTATTTACTTATTTTAGAGAGACAGCATGAGCAGGGGGAGGGGCAGAGGGAGAGAGAGAGAGAGAAACAGACTTCTCACTGAGTACAGAGCCCAGCGTGGGACTTGATTCCCATGACATCCAGATCATGACCTGAGCCCAGATCAAGAGTTGGATGCCTAACCAACTGAGACACCCTGGCACACCTCCAGTTTTCTTTTAACTAATTTTAGCATGGTATGTCTTTCTCCATTCCTTTACTCTTAATCTGACTCTTTATATTTAAATTGGTTTTCTTGTAGATAATATGCAGTTTCATATATGTATATTTTTAATTGATGTATTTAGACCATTCCCATTTAATAAATTATTGATAAGATTGGATTAATTTCTATATCTGTAACTTATATCTTTGTTGCATTTGTTCCTTGTTCCTTTCCCCCCTTTTTTCCCTGAATTCTCTAGTTTAATCAAGCATTATATGTGATTCCATTTTATCTTCTCTATCAATTACACTGTTTTAAAAATTTTTTTATTAACATATAATGTATTATTAGCTCCAGGGGCACAGGTCTGAATCTCCAGGTTTACACACTTCACAGCACTCACTATAGCACATACCTTCCATTTTAAAAATTTTTAAATAGTTTTCTCTAGGCCTTAAGATATATGTTAAACTGGGGTGCCTGGATGTCTCCGTGGGTTAATCCTCTGCCTTCGGCTCAGGTTGTGGTCTTAGGGTCCTGGGATCAGGCCCCGCATCGTGCTCTCTGCTCATCAGGGAGCCTGCTTCCCCCTCTCTCTCTGCCTGCTTCTCTGCCTACTTGTGATCTCTCTCTCTCTCTGTCAAATAAATAAATAAAATCTTAAAAAAAAAAGATATATGTTAAACTAATCTAAATTCACCCTCAAATAACACAATACCACTTCATATGTAGTACAGGTCCCTTAGAATAGTCTTTCTAATTCTTCCCTCAATCCCTTGTGACATTGCTCATTTCATTTATCCATCTGCTCTAATCACCCAATACACTGTTATTATTATTACTTTATACAATTATTTTTAAAATCAAGAGTAAAGAAATAAAAACCTTTATTTTACTTCCATTTATTTCTTCTTTCTCTTCCTTTCTTTATCTAGATCCAAGTTTCTTACATATATCACTTTCCTTTTGCTTCAAGAATTTCTGGTAATATTTCTTTTAGGTCATATTGGGTGGCAATGAATTCCTCAGTTTTTATTTTTCTCAAAGTATTTATGTCTCTCACTTTTGAAGGATAAATCTGGTAAAGGTTAAATTTGGCTGGATATAGAATCTAGAATGGTAAACTTTTTTTCTTTCAATGCCTTTAAATTTTCACTTCATTTTCTTCTCGCCTGCTTGGTTTTTTTGAGAAGTTCACTGTAATTCTTATACTTGTGCTTCCATAAGTAAGGTTTATTTTTTCCCCTCTCGCTTTTTTCAAGATTTTCTCTCTGGCTTTGGTTTCCTGAAGTTTGAATATGGCTTGCCTAGGTATGGATTTGTTTGTTTGTTTAATATTTATTCTGCTTGGTGCTATCTATATGTCCTAGATTTATGGTTTGATGTCTATTAAATTTCGGAAGTTGCCATAACAAATTACTACAAACTGGATTTCTGATAACAGAAATTTATTCTCTCACAGTTCTGGAAGCTAGAAGTCTGAAATCAAGGTGTCAATAGGGCCATGCTCCCTCTGAAAGCTGTAAGGAAGAATAATTTCTTTCTTCTTCCTAGATTCTGGGAATTGCTAGCAATCTCCGGCATTCCATGGCATGGGGCTATATCTCTTCAGTTTCTGCCTCTGTCTTTATGAGGCCATTTTTCCTCTAAGTATGTCTGTGTCTTCATATGAACTTCTTACATGGAGAGTATTCATTGGATTTTGTGGCCACCCAAATTCAGTATTATCTCCTCTTGAGTAATTCCATCCACCAAGACTCTATTTCTTTTTTTTTTTTTTTTAAGATTTATTTATTTATTTGACAAATAGAGATCACAAGTAGGAAGAGAGGCAGGCAGAGAGAGAGAGAGGAGGAGGAAACAGGCTTCCTGCGAAGCAGAGAGCCAGACGTGGGGCTCAATCCCAGGACCCTGGAACCATGACCAGAGCCGAAGGCAAAGGCTTTAACCTACTGAGCCACCCAGGCGCCCCCAGACTCTATTTCCAAATAAGGTCACATTCTGGGGTTCTGGATGGAAATGAACTTTGAGGGAACACTATTCAACCCACTACAGTGTCCATAATTAGTTTTGAGAAGTTATTGGCCAATATTCCTTCAAATATTTCTTTTGCCTTTCTTTTCTTTCTGGTGTTCTAATTATGTGTATATAACCCCTTTTGAAATGATCCCATGGTTCTTGGATACTCTGCTGATTTTCTTTTTTTTTTTTTTCCTCTTTGTGTTTCAGTTTGGCAAGTTTCTGTTGACCTATGGTAAAACTCACTGATTTTTCCCTAAGCCATTGCAATTACTTTTGAGCCCATCAAAGGTATTTTTCATTTCTGTTACAGTGTATTGGGATTTCTAACATATTCTTTTGATTCTTTCTTATATTTCCCACCATTCTATTTACATTACCCATCTGTTCTTGCATGTTGTCTACTTTTTTCTATTAAAAACTTAAGATACTAGTCATAGTTATATTAATTACTATCTGATAATTCCAACATTTCTAATATCTGAGTCTGATTATGATGATTTCTTTTTCTCTTCAGACTGTTTTTTCTTGGATTTGGCATGGCTTGTAATATTGTTGTTGAAAGCTGGATATGTTGTTTCAGATATTAGAGACTGGGGTAAATAGCGCTTTCCTGTGAGGATTTCTATTAATACTGCTAGGAGTCAGGCGGTAGCGGTAGCTCTTTGCTGTAGCTGTTAAATGTTGGAAGCTTTGAATTCCTCTAGTGTCCTTGCTTTTACCTCCCCTACTGACTTTGGGTGTCCCTAAATATTCCTTCTCAAAGAGAATCTATGTCTTGCAATTCTTTTAGGCTACACCCACTGTTACTATACTGAAGCCCTGCTGTGGTGATGGTAAGCATAGTGGGGGTGGGGAACTTTCTATAATCTGATTAAATCTCAGTCTTTTAGTGGGCCTGTGTCTTGAGGCTGGGCTGTGACCTTCACCAATATTTCTCCTGTGGTATAGATTTTCTTCCCTGTTCCCTAGTTCCTTCTTTGGCTGCCAGGACTCTGATCTGTTTTCTTAAAGCCCTATTGATTATGTTTCCCCACTCTGAGGTGAAATAGCTGAGATAAGAAGGCTAGAGTGGCTAGCTGGGAGGAAAGCTGTTCCTCCAGCTAGGATAAAGCTCTGGTAAAGTCTTTTCCCCTGGAGAGTAGACCTTTGTTATGGAGACTGCTCTCAGTGGATTATTTCACAATGACTACTTATCTTGTCCCATTCCTCTCCCCCTCCAGGAGCTATGAGACAGTAGATCTTCATAATGACACCTTGATGGGGTTCCTGGAGTTAAAGTCCACCAAAGTAAGGTGGGGGCTATTTAAGATAGGAGTTTCTCATTCTCATACTAGTTCATCACTGACAGCCTCTAGGAGTTCATCAAAATTACCATTTCAGTGTTACTACAAGTCAATGGCTCCAGCATCTTCTGATCCAGGTAAACAGATCTTGACTGTGACTTTCAGGATGTGCTTGTCTTTCAAGTGATGGTTACCCTGTGATCTCAGTTCTCTGATGGGTCCAAGAAAAGTCACCGAAGTTTTGTTTGCAGAGCCTTGTCTTAAGGATGTTTGGAATGATGACTTCTAGGATTCTTACATGTCAGAGTGGAAACCAGGAATCCATTTGGAACATGTTTAATAATTTGTTCACAGTCTAAATTTCTTTTTTGCTTATCTGTAATAGGAAATTTTGAAATCTTTAAAAATATAAAATAAAAATTTAAAATTTCCTTGACATATTTGGTCTTTTTTTTTGATACTAATGCACTCCACCAAGGTATGTTGTTGTTTTTTACATTTCTCAGGATTTCTGTGAGGCAGATATTAGTTGTGTGACCTTGGAAAAGTTAATTATCCTTTCTGTGCCCTAGTTTTCTCATTAGTCATATAGACTATAAATAGTACTTTCTTTTAGGATTATTATGGAGATTAAATGAGATAATGTATATATGCATACTTAGCCCAGTAAATACTTGACATAAAGATGTTCTCAATAAATGTGAATTTCTTATTAACACTTTTGTTATCAGTCTTATTCTTCAGACAGAGCAAATGAAGTAAATGTTTTTTTAAACAAACTGGTTCTCACTTCTAGATTCTTTATTTTAGAATTTTCTGCACTTTGAGCTGCAGCTGGTGGTATAGATATGGGAGCTGCAGGCTTGACCACCCTGGAACTTGGCCAGCTGAAGTGCCATCATCCTAATTGTGTGCAAGGACCACAGTTCACTGCATTAGCTCCTCTGAGCTCTCCTGTCCCCTCCCACATGCTGGCAGCATAATTCAGCATACACAACAGCTTTGGATCAATCCAACATGAAAGTGGCCCCTGAAGAAAGGCACTAAGTATTCTTTGCTAGTCTCCTGCAAAATTTTAAAATTTGAAAAATGAGAAGGAGCTCTTCAGTCTTCAATTATGATAGAAATGCTGTATTTTAAAAGATTTCAACTGGTTTATTTTAATTTTCTTTTCTTATGAAGTCATCCTCTTTTTCTCAGTTTTGCTAGGATTATATTATACCGAGGTATTGGTGATAGAAGGAAGATGGCGTGAACAATTTCAAAAAGGGTCTTGCATGATTCAGAACTGCATAACCATAAGCTCATTTCTAAAACTCCATTTACGGCAGGGGCCGAGGCTGGAAGTTCTGACAGTACCATAGGGGAGCATTCTCTCTGGAAAACTGTGGCATTGAATGATGATGAACAGTAGTGCAAACCAGGGCACATTTAAAGAAATTCAACTTTAAAAAGATGCCTGAATCTTAAGAAGTCTCTGCATGAACTTTCAATAGTCAGGTTTTCTGTATTTATATGTAGAAGAGAGAAGAAATCTAGCCCCTATGTCATAATTTCTTATCATTTGTGTTACATTTAATTATTTGAGTCTATTTTACTTGGTTTATAATGCCATCATTTTCTCCCTCCTGAAATTATGGTAAATTTTTATACACATGCAAATGTTTTAGTATTTAATGCTTTTATACTATTAGTGGGACACTTGATGGGACAGTAAATGTTTGTCTAGTCTCATTCCTAGTAAGTTCCAGTCTAATAGTATATCAAAGACTGTTTCCTAATCTTTCTTTTAATATAGAGAAGAATGGAATTCTATTACTTCTTTATTGTTTCAGTAAGTATATAGCATCTTTAATTTTGACAAATTATTTTTTAAATCCAATAGCACTTGATATAATCATCTTTGAAGGCTACAATGTTTGTAACCATCATTTCATTGGACCCTTATAACAACACATGAACAAGGAAGGGCAAGCAGCTGTTGCTAGAATTCTGATATAACCAAATCTACATGCTTATCTAGAACTGTGGGATACCAAGGCAGTCCTCTAAGAATGGTTTTTACATAAGGTTCTGATATTTCCTTGTAAGTTGGGTAAAGGATTTTGCATCCTTTGTTTCTAGGATTCTATTCCTGAAGGGAAAAAGACAGAGTTTACTGCTAATCTCTGATACCGGGCAAGTGTAAGGATAGCTGGATGCAGGGTACTCCAGAAAGCAGGGAAGTGACCCTGAAGAAGGAGAAAAAATGACATCAGTCACCATTTAGGAAGGTATTTCCTAATTAAAACTAATTCCTACTCCAAAGTAATTCCCTTCAATCAATTGCTATTATTCTACATCCTTTTATGTTCTTTAAAGCACTTGCCACTCTCTGATACTTTTAGTCATTTCCTTCCTTAGCATATGTCTTGCTCCTATAGAACTTGTGATTTTGTAGGGAGAGGGTCTTTTTTGGCTATCACTGAATCCGTGGCATCTAGAATAACACTGACAATCAGGAGGAGCTCCATAGATATTTCTCTCTGTGATATTAGTTGCAGGTCTCATATGAATAAGCTTAAGAGTAATGTTCCTAAATGAGCTCTACCCTGTTCGTATAAGAGTGCCTTAGTACATTCAGGCTGCTATAACAAAAATATTATAGGATGAGTGCCTTAACAACAAATGTTTATTTCTCACAGTTCCGGAGGCTACGAAGTCCAAGATCAAGGCATCAGCAGGTTTGATACCTGGCGAGGACCTGTTTCACGGTTCATGGATAGTAGTCTTGATGTATACTCACATTATAGAAGGAGTGAGAGAGCTCTCTGAGGTTTTTGGTGTAAGGACACTAAATCTCATTCATGAGTCCCACGTCCCAACACCACTGTGCTGGAGGCTAGGATTTCAACATATGAATTTTGAGGGGACACAAACATTCAGTTTATTAAAGGAAGCTTGCTCTGATTCCTGTATTGGCTATTATACTTTCGCATATGACAGAAACTGAACTTGAACCAATTGAAGCAAAATAAAATTCATTTCTGTTGGAAAGATAACTAGAGTGGATCAAAATTCGAAGAACCAAAAAAGTGGACAGGAGAAATGACAGTGGTTCAGATGACCTTTCAGGTTAGAATAATGGCTTCAAATGCCCTGAGAACATTCTCAGTCTCTTCATTCTCTCAGACGGCCACCATACACTTGGATTCTTGGCTAAAAGCCAAGTTTAATCCCAAGCTTGAATTCTCACAAATGAGGCCAGAGGGAAAAAAAGGGCTATTCCTCCGAGCTACAGCTGTCTCCAAGGAAATGGAACATGAAGGAAAAAAGACCATATAACTAAAGCAGTGGAAGACCGACTCATAGAGAGAATGGAGAGCAATTCCCAGAAGATGAGAAGGATGCTGGACCCAAAGAAGATGTTTACTTAGTAACTGTACTCAGTTCCAAGAAACAGAAAACAGCAAAATCATGGCATAAAAATAAAGGTTTTATTTGCCTCATGTAAATGAGAAACCCAGAGGTAGGCAGTCAAAGGTACTTGAGAAACTTCTAAATCACTTTTAGAACCCGAATTACTTATTTATTTCTTCTGAGCCATCCTTAGTATGTACTCATCATTCTTGGTCACAAAATGGCTGCTCTAACCATTAATACCATGCTTGTGTTCCAGGTCATTCTAGTCAGCAATGTGCTGTGACACTTGATTTGGATGACCCCTACATTGTTTTGTTTAAGCCTCATGAGTGGTGTTACCAGCTAGTTGCAGTCTTACTGTAAAGCATGACATAAGCTAAGGAAGGTAGGGCACCAGGAGAAGCATATAAATTTGTGTCAGAATGTCAGTCAGAATGAAACAAGGTTTTGTCAGTGTGTGTGTTTGTATATATTTGAGAGGAGTCAGATTTGAAGCTGCTCTTGATGGTACCAGGTACAGCAGAATAGTTTGGGGCCAACCAAGTCCACATGAGTTTATCTGTTTTCATAGCACATAGATGGGAATGATGAGGCAGGAGTGGGTCAGTTTGCCAGCAGACTGTGGTACTGGATGCAGGAGACAAGGAGAGCATTAACTGTTTTCCACTCCAACTTTAGTGCCTCCTCAGGTATGAGGATTGCCCTCTCCAAGTGCTGAGATTGTTTTTCTTCTCCCATAGTTATGAAATTGATGTATCCACCCCAGTATAACATCACCTTTCTTTAATCAGCTCTGACTTGGACCAGACCTTTTGCTTAGAAGGGTAGGGTACATGTGAGACAAGGCATTTTTACAAAACTTAGAGACCCATAATGTCCTTCATTTTGACCCACATGGGCCATGAAGGAGAGCTCATGTATGAAACCAAGTGATAATCATCCTTATGATTTAGAACTTTGTCAATCCTGAGAGATATTCTGGGTGATTGAGCCAGAATTATGTTCGGTACCCTACAGCCACTTTTGTCAGGGCTATGATCCAAAGAGTGAGCCAAACAGAATGGTCCAGGATTGATTTTCAGGAAGGAAAGACTGGATATGCCCAAGAATGGTCAGTGTTAGATGCTGTGCATGTGGTGGGTTTGGATGGTGGATGAGGAACCTTGAGTTTGGAGACTCACTGCTTTTAGAACAAGCTGAGAGTAAACTAACTCTTTGTTTTGGAGGGAGACATTATTTCATCTTTTACAGTTTGCTTGTTGTAGACATAACCCTGAGAAATGGCCTGGGTAAAGAGTGGGCATTGCATTCTTAGCCTGTTTTGCATGACATAGAAGAGGAAGAGAGACCATGGAGGAGTGTCTCTTACAATAGAAACTGTAAGAAACAATCCTCTGAAACTTATTTCTGTCTTGACCAATGGGAAGCATAGTGTAACATTACTCAGTTTCCTTGAGAAGAGAACGCCCCACTAAGGAAAATTTTCTATTTGGTCTTGATATGAGTAATAATAACTGGGCTTCTCCCTAACAGCTGGATGTATCGAAAGGGATCCTTTTTCTTCCTTCTTGGCTGTTGGAGAGGCTAAAGTCAAATATGTGCAATCTCTGGCACAAGGAGGTCTTTGATAAATCGTGTGAATGAAGACTCCAGAACTAAAAAGTGGGATGTGTATTTTATGGTGGACTCACTCCTGGTTCCATTTTTTCCCTGCCTCTTTATCCCTTTATCTCATTTTTCTTACTTTTATTTAAATCTGAATCAAAGATTCGCACCTTTTATTTTTTGTAAGCTGGAATTCACATCTAGGTCTATGAATTCTGGTGCCTTATATTGTATCTAGTTCTATTCTCTTTGAAGTTGGAAAATAACTGGTTAATATTTTTATCTTAAACAATTTGTGGAGAAAGTTATTCAGTCTCTCTCCTCTGTCACTACCATGTTGGTTCTGTTTCCAGTGGTTTAGTCAGTTTTGTTATTTTTTCTGTACTCCAGACTCTCATGTTTTATACACATAGACCCAGACCCTCTGATGTTAATTTGAAGACTTCTCATCTTTTTTTAAGCCAACATGTTCAGACCTTTTAGCTATATGTATATTACCGATAACCATATTAAAGCTATTTTTTTTTCCCATACAAACATTACCACACTCACTTATGTCCATTGTTCTTCATCCTGTTTGAACAAATCATCTCATTTCTTTTACTTCTTTTTGGACTGAAAATTTACAAGGACTTGTATGTTATAATTCCCTGCTATAGGCAGATAGAAAAATACATTGTTCATCCCAGCTATGCCCAGGTAAACACTCAGAATTCAGAAGCTGCCCAGAAGAATCAAATGTTTTTATTATATAAATGCTTGATCATTTGTTTATGCAATAAAAATTAAAAGCTGAAAAATGAATGGACATATTGCACAATCAAAGAAGGGTTTAAAAAAACTGAAAGTGGTATGACCAAATCTCACTACTGGGGTAGTGATCCAATTGATTACTCTGTCCTGTTTCTGTCCTAACAAAGTTACCTGGAAAGCATACATTTTGAGCACAGAAAACAATGTGTAATAATTTAACATTTTCTTTTTAAAATCAACCTGTGAATTAAATTCTAAGTTTGTATAAGTGTATCACCATTGATGAGAAGATGGGGGTAGAAGTCCCAGATACCTAGATATTTAACTTATATTTACTCTCTTCAAATAATTTACTGGGATTTCAGTAAGAAGGGCATTTTTTTTAGTGAATTGTTTAAACCATCCTCTTCATTTTATGTGCTTTTGTTGACCTTTCATTTTGTCCATTCTTTCACTCTCTACCATATTTCATGTAATATATAACGCAATTGGTAATACAGTACCAAAAATTTGAAAAGAAGTTACAAAAACAAGAGTCATCATGAATTCAGAGACTCAAATATCTAAACCCTACTGAGACTCAAGCTTGATATTTTATTGCCTTGTTTGACAATGAGTTCTGTTACTAAGTTAGCAAAACATTTCAGTCATTATCCTTTTCCTTATAAATAAAACCATGGATCTCATTGTAGCTAAGCCTCTATATATTCATGACTCAAATTCTGTAGCGGTACAGAACACAGAATATACTGTGAAAGCTGGGCCTAAAAGAAATCCACATATTAAAAACAAAACAAAACACTACTTTTACATGTTTAACTCCCCTCATACTGTATGCTCCTTATTTAAAATTAAGGACAGAAGTCAGAGTGAGAAACAGTAAATTAAGAGACAAGATGTGGAAGTCTCCACATCTTGAATAGAACTATTTCACTTGAATAGAACCAACCTCGTTCACTTTTTTTTCTGGCAGGAAAGGAAAATTTAACAATCAGAATAAGGAACAGGTTCAATAATGGGAGCAATGTAACTATTCTTTTGGCTGTGTAAAGTATCTGGGTTTTATACATTTCTTCCCCTTCTCAAAACTGTGGCTGAAATTTTTAAAAAGTTCATTCTAAATACTTTCCAAAATGAGAAAGCTTAAAAAAATGAGAATTCACTTTTATTTATTTATTCATTTATTTTAGAGAATTCACTTTTAAATGTATACACTACATCACATTTCAGTCAACTTCCGGCAGCAAAACCAGTGTTGGCAGTTTTACCAACTGTTTGTAACCAATTCAGTTGGGTCTGGCTCTCAGTTGTTAATATAGTACTACTGATCTTAATTTGTAGGACCACAAGGGAATGTTTAAATAAAAGAACACTTGAATTCATAGTAGTTTTTAAATGAAAACATATGTATCTATAATAGGGCTTTAAAATTTTTTTTAGGTAAGTACTTAATGTGTGGCATCTGCTAGGTATAGTGTGTCTCAGTTTTTCTGAGGAGACACATCAAACTCAGTAAAAGTAATATTTTAGATGTTGGGAGTTATCAGAATTAAGAATGCCCAGAGAAGGAAGATTGTTGTTCAGTTAATTTTCTTTTCATACATAATCCTTTATATTGTATTTAGGACGAGAAGAAGAGGAAGAGAAGAGCACCTTAAAATATTCCAAAGATAGTTGACTTGAAGAAGTTCACTTCTAAAATTTGATATGCACAGTGTGTTTGGTGGGACAGGTAAAAAATAGACATGGGATTAATCACTTGTGTACTTGGGATTCTTCTTTTTTTTTAAAGATTTTATTTATTTATTTGACAGACAGAAATTACAGGTAGGCAGAGAGGCAGGCAAGCAGACTCCCTGAAATGGGCTCGATCCCAGGACCCTGGGATCATGACCTGAGCTGAAGGCAGAGGCTTTAACCCACTGAGCCACCCAGGTGTCCCTATTTGGGATTCTTATCCAATACTTCAAGTTCCTTTGAGTTGTTACAGTGTTTCAGTCTATAGTCACTAACTTAAATTACCATTTTATGATACACTCTTATTGGAGTGAGGATTAATAAATGACATTAATTTTTAAAAATTGATAATAACCATTAAAATGATGTTATATTTTGGGTCTCTTGCATCACCCACATTTCCCTCCACTTCTCAGGCCACAGATTTTCATGTTTATTAGTATGCCTCATCTTCTTTAGGATTCCCAAGTACCCTGTCTTTCTTTGCTATTTTTAACATAAATGACCAAATAAATCCGAGATGAGCTTTGTGCAAATCGGCTAGGGTCAAATATTGTATCTTCCTAATATGTATTAGCATCCCCTCAATATCTCTAAATATGTTAGGGGGATTAAGATTGCCTCAAACATTTTTAAAGATCTTGAATATATTGGACAAAAATAAAGCCCTCTCCCATCAATGATATTTCTAGAATATGGGAATATAGACTGATACAAATCTCAGTTGATTTGCCTTAAAAACTTCCCCATATTTTGAGAGCCATATATAATATATATCTGTACTTAAAAAAAAAAAATATATATATATATATATATATATATATATAGTGTGTGTGTGTGTGTGTGTGTGTGTACACTTTGGTTTGAGTCCAGGCTCCATCACCTGCTAATTGTATAAGCTTCGACAAGTTATATAATGTCTCTGTGACTCAGTTTCCTTATTTGTAAAATAATATAATAAAATTATGTACCTCATGGGGTCGTTGTGAGGATTAAACCACCTCATGAGGTGGTTGTAAGGTCATGCACGAAAAGCACTTTAGAACATGCCTGTAAAGTTACAGGGATTCAAAAACTTTAGTAATTATTATAATATGGATCATATGAATATATACTTATATAATATAGAATTGCCTAGTCTACATAATAAGATGATTTTGTGTTTTTATATACATTGCTAAATGCATTTTATTTGTAACATGTAGTATATGTTTATATTCCATATATGGCACATTTTGATTTTCTTGAAAATTTCAGGTATCTAATGGCCAATATGAGAATACCAACGTAGCTTATGTCTGGACTATACATAGTGTCAATTTGGCATTTTAAATGTACCCACTTAATGAATTAATATTTCTCACTGAAAACTGGCTCTAATACACGTGTGAGTGGCGTCGAGGTGAAGTGGAAGTGCACAGTTAAAGCAGGAGCACTTGGGATGACACAACGACTTAGAAGCCATATGATTTCGGGCAAATCATTTAACCTCTCTGAGCTTTAGTTTTTTCATCTGCAAAACAGGGATGCAACATTTTTTGCACGTTTGTGGTGAGAAGTAGAAGTACATAAAAGAAGTCCTTGGCCAAGAGTCCGGCACATAGTAAATGCTTGATAAATGGAAACACTGATCTTTAATGTGTCAGTTCCACTTCAAACGTGGCTATTTTTTTTAAAGCCCAACACAAACATCACACTGGAAGTGTTTGATCAGCTATGCTGTTGCTATATGATGATCACGAGGTAGTCTTAAGGGCATGTGGTTCCAATAACCATAATGGAAGTTCTGCTGCCTGGTGGAGCAAAAGGGAAGAGGTTGGTGTAAGTCAGGTTTCACCAATATCTTACCAGGCAGCTTGCAACTTTGCCCCTTCTCTGGCTCTGCCCCTTCTCTGGCTCTGCCCAGCCTCACCTCTCCTGCCAATATGAAGCCCCAGAAGCAGTTACACTGAAAAAGCTATAGAATCTGAAACCCGGAGCGCTGGCAGCACTCTGTTTGGTGGGGTTAAGCCATGCAGGCATGTTTGTCACCCAATGGCCGGAGACCCACAGGGAAAAAGACTCACTCTATCCCTTTATTTTCACTGAGTCTGAGAGAAATGGATTAAAACCTCAGGCAGTTCACTGTAAATGGCAATTTATTTTAAAATGTTGCATATTTTCATATAATTGGTAGTAAGGGGCCTTTGCTTTTTTGTAGTTGGGCCTGATTTCACCTCTTGCACCTTATATTAGGATCTGGGTCTGACATAGTAATAGCTAATTGTGAAAAGCAACTACATATGTACTATGAAAGTAAATCATTTAATGTATGCCAAGAATACCTTAGAATAAAAATAATACTTAATAGTTCAAAGGGTAGTGTCATTATTGATAAATTCTTATGAATTCCTATTACTGGGTCTGACATGAAGCCTGCATGATATAAGAAATGTGAGGAAAGGTAGTATATAGGAAAGGTGTTTCATGCACATGTGCAGAGAATTTTTTCACACAGTTGGTGAAGCCACATTGATCCAGCAGTTTGAATGTTATTATTATCCCTGGTCTCTCTCATTAAATACTTAAGAAAACATAGTAAAATTGTTTAAGGATACACATTTAGAATGCCATGTCCAGAGCTATATCCAAATAGCAAATGATTACACTGCTTATAAATTCGAGGCAGACGATAATTTAGAGTCCCCATGAAAGCCCTGAGTTTATTTGATTGTTCTCTTAATTACTGGGCTCTATGCTATCAAATATTTGTGGAAGAGGAAGCCTTTCTTTGTGGGAATGGATAATAACTATGCTTACACTTCGAAAATTTTGCCTTGAGTTATTAAGATTTGCATTTCTCACTTTTGTTCCAAGGAAAGGTGTTTTGCCATTTTTAGAAAGCAGGTACCAAATAATCAATCATCAAACACCCCAGAAAGTTTCCACTCCAGACAAGTGCAAAATCTCAGGTATTAGCAATCCACCTCCAGAAACAGATCTAGGAAGGGTGGAAACAGGGAGAAAGGATGTATCACTTTTCTAGGTGAATATATTGTGATTGGTATGTGTTGCGTGCATTAAGAAACTGTATTTGCTTACTAGCTGCCATTTAGAAACCAGCCAGAAAAAGTCTGAGAGAGACCGCACAGACAGGCAAGCCCTAAACCTCCCTCCCATGCTGCTTCAGTGCCCTGCTCTTCCAGGCGCGTGAAGAATAAACAGACTGTGGTCATTGATCTCCTGGTGGTGTTGTTGCACTCTGGGAAATGCTGGGGGGGCGGGGGGGGTGCCCAGGGACGCGGCTTAGTCAATGGATGCGCCTCTGAAGAAAAGCAGCGAGATGAGGACAGAGAACATGCAAATCGGCTAGAGAAGGGGAAGGGAAGAGCGAGAAAAAGAAACGTGTTGCTCGTATTGTGTCTTAATCTCTTACGCGCTGCCTCCCTCGTGACATCTCCCTTCTTGGATGCCAGTTCCAGGAAGATCACTTGGGATCCCCGAATCCCCCCGCCCCCCGTCCACCCTAGTGTGAGATTTAATACGGTTCTTCTTTTTTCTTTTCTTTTCTTTTTTTCCTTTCCTTTTTTTTTTTTTTCTTTTTTACCCCTGGCAACCCGGCAGCTGTTCTAAGTCAATGAAAGTAAGATTGGAAGAGATAAGCGTCAGAGCAGCCTGGGAGCTGTCAGAGCACACACTTAAATCAGCCCCACAGCTTCGGCCCCGAGCATTACCTACGGAGTTTCTTCCCGTGGTGATGTCACTCTGAGGGTCTCTCCCTCTCTTGCCTTCACGCGCTGGCTCCAGTATCGCTGGACTCCAAAGCCCAGCGCCCAGCCTTTCCCCCCTAAACATCATTCTTTGGTCCTTGGGCATCGGGTCACTTGGGTTCACCCCCACAAAACAAAACCAGTTCAACCACCCGGAGGCAGGGGTGAGAGCACCTCAAAACTTTTCTCCCTCCTCGCCCCAAGGAGTAGGTGGGCTCAAAGTGCCGGCGGCCGGACCCGCGGGCGCACAGCCGGGCTCGGGGAGGTAGTGGTCGCTTTAAACACCGAACCTCTCGCGGCTCCAGCCTTCGCGCCGGGCAAACGGCGGCTCGCCTCGGAGAAGGTTCCGCGGACGCCCGCAGACCCCCGCACGCACCCACCGTGCGAGCTTTACTGTGTGCAAACGGGGGTGAGGGGCAAGCAGGGGCCCAGGTAATGGTTCCAGGGCAGCGGGTGAGGTTCCAGCGCAGGGAAGAAGTTGACAAAGGGGACCTGACTAAGGAATGCGTATTTATAGATGCGAGCTCCGCGGAGATCCGGAGATAGCCCACTCTCCTTGCCTCCTTCCACTCCTGCCATTCCATTTTATCGCTCCTTTAAGTGGAGGGCAGATTTTTTTTTTTTTTTAAACATTCCTGCACCGTGTGGGTAATCACCGCGTTATTTACAATCTAGTTACTCTGCAGCAGACGGGGAAGCAAACTCTGGGGCTCCTTTGCTTCGGATGGACAGAGAGGGCGGCCAGGCGGCGAGCTGCAGGAAGGAGGTCAGGGTGGGTTTACCCGAGCTCGGGTGCGACCTGGAGGGAGTCGGAGCCCCCGGCGCCGCCCCCGCGCCCGCCCCCGCCGCACCCCCCGGGGCGGGCGCCGGGCCGCGGTGACCGCCGGCTGGTGCGCTGCCCTCGCCTCCCCCATTGTTCCTACTGTCTTTTTGCCTTTTGTTATTTGCACTCGCATTGTGTTGTTTGTCTCTGAAGCCGCCTCATGACCAGCAAAGGGATTTCACCTCGTCCTTGAGAGCTACACGGGGAGCGAGAGCGAGCGAGCAAGAGCGGGGGGGGGGGGGCGGCGGGGGGGGAGAGGGACACGCGCGCGCGCACACACACACACAGACACACACACACACACAGAGTGAAAAGGCGAGCCACCAAAACCCATCTCCAGTCTCCTCCCGGGGGCCCCCAGCCCGCCACTGTGCCACTTTGCATCCCACGCCAGAGGAGACATTAAGGAGACCCGGTAAGGTGCGTGAATCGCAGCGTTTTAACTTTGTTGTTCGTCCCGATGTTGTTGTGGGCAGACCTCCAAGGCGCAGAGCTCCCCTCAGCCGCTCGCCGTGCCCGCCACTCAGCACTCGCTCCCGGCTCCAGCTGGAGAGCCGGCTGAGGAGGGAGGGGGCCGCCACCGGAGTTTCCTCAAGTACGGAGGGAGGGGGACTGGGCTGGGGGTGAGGGGGAGGCGGGAGGCGGCTCGAGACTCGAGGTGGCCCTGTCATCCTCGGGGGGCGGCCGGCCGGGGGGGGGGACCCCGGAGCGTGGGCTTGGCCCCCGTTCAGGAAATGGGATAACTTTGGAGATGTGTTGGGGAGCCTGCGCGCCGCTGCCGGTATTGTTTTGGAAGTGGTGGCGATGGAGGTGGTGATGCGAGATGAGGGCAG
Source organism: Meles meles (assembly GCF_922984935.1). NCBI lineage: Eukaryota > Metazoa > Chordata > Mammalia > Carnivora > Mustelidae > Meles > Meles meles. The sequence continues at coordinate 70,476,702 of NC_060072.1, forward strand.
GAGTGCAGGGGAAAGCCGGGGCGAGCCTGTGCATCTCGGCTCCCGTGCCAGCCGCAGACCCTCAAAGTTGGACAAAGCTCTTCACCCTTCCTACAATATAACCGTGGCCCCCAGCCCACCCCGAAATCTTAATATCCCTCCTTTTCGTCTTTTTGTTTCGCTTTCTGCAATCCTTCTCCCTACTCGTCCTCCTCTCTCCCGCCCGGAATTTTCGGAGACAAGTCTCATCCTTCAGAATTCTAGGGATTCCAGAGACCGGAAGCTTTAATTTTTCTTGCAACTACTTTCCCCCCCACCCCCCTCAGTGTACGAAGCGAAACCGCTCACGTGTTGTGTCACTCTAAGCGCGGGTTTGGGAAATCTCGCTTGCACTTTGGGCTACGGTCATCAGCCAGGAAAAGAGGTTATACGACTTGAAATCAGGATGGATCTGGAAATGTTTGTGTTTGATAGTAGCAGTTTCTTGGGTATTGATCTGCTGGCATCGGGTGCACAGGGAAGACTTTGACATATTTTAATAGCCATTTTCCGTACACTTTGCAAAGCGAATATATTAATACATAGATTGACCCTGGTGACTGTCTGAAGACACTGGTCCCCGTGACTAAAATCAGAGTGCGGTGCATGTGAATTCATTTTGATGTCTTCCCTTCTCAACTAAAGCAGGTCAAAATGAGGAATTTTGTGAGTATGCAGAGCCATAGTCTCAGTGTCAGCCAACCCAGGCACTCTGGGTGGCAGTCAACTGTACTTCTTCAGAAAAGTTTAGGGGATTTGTTCTATCCCACTTGAGAGCCTCACAATATCCAGATATCCAAAGTAGTTTGTCAAGAAAGGCATGAGCCGATTTCCCCAGAGACTGCCTTGAGGCTCAGCACAATTCTTCAGTCCAGGGCAAGACCAAGGGAGATCTGTGGGATTTTGGGTAATAAGTGTGGGAATCTGCAAAGGGACTAGACAGAGTGATTTGTTTCCTTGCTGCTCATAAATAATGGCCTCTAGTATCCTTAAAAAAAAAGAAGAAAGAAAAAAAAAAAAGCCCACGCAAACAAAACAGGCCAATGAAGTAGGCGCGTGGGAGATTTGTAGGCAGTGGACATTTCAATCAGAAGAAAACACAGCAGAGTTTTTGATCAGGATTACAGGAGTGAGGCTCGATTGCCAAGAGTGATTAGGTTAAGGGCCAGATGGTTTTAAAGTATACAGAAATGTTTTTTAAGTTTGACTTTTACAGAACGAAAAGGAGGACGATTTCTTAGAGTCTTTACAGAACTGCAAAATTTTGATCTAATTTTGAAGGAATTCAGCTGTATGTGAACTGTTGTGTAGCTCTGATAGGGAAAGAATCTGGTTTCAAATGTAGATACATGGGACAAAGTTTCTGGGGGGGTGCTTCTTCCCGACTTAAATATAGCTTCCAGGGTGAAGCCTAGATAAATTCAGTCACAATGACTTAAAATCAAAAGTACTTACACTGAAAGTTCTCTTAGGCATTGTGCAAAGTTCTCCTGCAAATTATGTCATCAACTGTTTATTCCTCAGAACTGTATTAGATAAAAATCATAAGCATCACTTAAAACTGATGCAATACAGCTTTAAATCCTCAGACTAGTAGAGATTGCTTTTGTTTGCCTAAAAGGTAGATCTTTCATCACATGAGTTGTTTAAAAACATTTAATTGTGGGGGTGGGAAGGGATGTGCATAATTATTTAGTTATTTGTGTTAATTATATAGTAGCATACTTGCTTGAATTTTTTTTTCTTTCCAGTGGTCTTCTAACAATCTTGTACATGAAGAATTAATAGAGTTTTTTGTTTGCTTGTGGGTTTTAAAAAAATCCCTTTTTGTAGCCTTTTTGAATGGGCAATATTGAATTAATCTGAGATAGACTGAAAGAGTAAACTTAGTACAGAAAAAAAGAGCTTTAACTCTTAACAGAGAAACTCTGTATTAGTTTTGTTGTTGAGCTTAAACAGTTCTGGTTGAATGGCATGTTTTATACAGCGTTCAAAACTCTCAAACTTATTTGGTAAATAACCAGGCATTTGAGATTCAGTGGTTATTTCAAGTTAACTTAGTTCTATACATGTAAATGCACATCCTGTTTAGACTGACACATGACTTTGTGAAAGAAAAAAAAATGAATATATGCTTATAAAGATGTTATCTGTGGAGTGTATGGAGTAAATAGTAAATAACAAAAGAGTGAAGTTTATACTCAAGTATGATGGCTTTTTTGGGGGGGGTCCTTTTTGGGAGTATGACATGAGCTATAGGGAAAGTTCAAAATTTCATTTTCCAATTAAATGAATGAATTTGAATGCTTGAATAATTTTTTTAAAACAAATGAAAACTATGATTAAAAAAGCATACTGTCTTCTTGAAAAAACACTAATCATTTACTAAGTGATAGGCAGTCATTGTTTTGAAGTCATGTTCAGATTGTATAAAAAAGCAATATATAGGGCAGGATAAAACTTGTTTTTAGTGATCTCCTAAAGTACACAGGATTTCAAATAACTCAGGGTTCTAAGGTTGAACACTATTTAGATTTCCATCAGGTAAAATTGTGATGTGATTGATTGGCATACCCTGGATGTTCTACCCAATATCCAATCACCTGCAGTGGTAGAAAATGCTATAATTAGAGTTTTGAGAGTAACCTAGAAAATTTATTTGTCTAGGCCTAAAGTCAATGCATTCCCTCACACACTCATCACAATTTTTTTAGCCTGAGAAATGTAGGCTTATTTTAAAGGCAAAGAAAGTGCTTGGCTGTTTCAAATAAACTATATCCTGAACCTAGATTTGTAGATAGTTAATAAAATAAAAGTCCAATTTTGTTCCAAACATTGTTTAAAACACCAATTTGTAAATTGTCTACATTTGGTTTTCATATGTTAATGATTTGGGATCTGAAACTTCTTTCAGAAAGGCATTTTGGTTTATCTTAAAAAACACCACACAAAACTGTCTAAACAACTCTGTAAATAAACTGTTCCAAATGCCTCAATTTGATGAATGAATTAAAGAATTATAGTTCTTAATCCAATTATGATCAGTCTTGTTATTCCATTTCCCATTTGGGGGAGCTTGGGGAGTGGGAATGGTAAATGATTCTCAAATGTGAGTAGGGTCTTTGTTGTTTATTTTCTGTGTGTGATGTAACATAAATAATTACTCATACCTAACAGGAGAAGGATTTTAGATGTAGAAAAGTTATTTAATGATTTTCAATTAAACCAGGAATTCATTTGCATGAAAAGTTGCTCTTAATGGAAGAGTCAAACAAAATTTTTAAGAATACAAAGCAAGGATCTAATCTTTTGCTTAAAACTAATGAATTTTTATATTTCAAAGGGAAGAAATAGAGCACTTAAGGCTCAGTAGTGGGACAGATATTTAGGCACTCTTAGTTGCTTTTAGCTGGGCCATGTTGGGACATTTCTGTGGTGCTTTTTTTTTTTTTTAAAGATTTTATTTATTTATTTGACAGTAAGAGAGAGAACATGAACAGGGGGAGTGGGAGAGGTAGAAGCAGGCTCCCCGTGGAGCAGGGAGCCTCATGTGGGACTTGATCCCAGGACCCTGGGACCATGACCTGAGCCGAAGGCTGATGCCTCATGATTGAGCCACCCAGGTACCCCTCTGTGGTGCTAACCTAACTTCGTTCAGTTTCTTTGTGTTTAAACTTTACTTTGTTTATAAAGTTTAAACTTCACCATGTTCAATTTTCTTGTGCTTAAAATTAAGGGGAATATGCTTTTTGGGTTGTTTCCTCCAAATTCCTACCCCTTTAACTGCCTACATGGGTGCTTTTGAATGCTCTCTCGATCAGGGCCCTGAACTGTAGGATGGGCCCTTGATAACATCACGGTTTGCTTTGAAGGACCCTTCTGAATTCCTGCCCCATTTGACCAATTTAACCTCTGGCTCATAAGCTAATTAATTCAAAAGTGTTAATAGCTCATGATGGTTTAATTCTCTAGATGTGGTTATTATTATTATTACTGTTATTGTTGCAGTCTATTATGGCTGTTTAATTCCTTAGAGAAAGAGTTGGGGAGATTACAGGTATAAAGTGAAACTGCCAGAGGAAATATTTATGAAGATAGGGATTTTTTTCAGTACTACTCAAATCATACCTTATAGGCAAGTAATTAGTCTGCTCACTGGTAAGAATGTTGGGCAGAAATATTGATAAAAGTAGGGGGGAAATGAATGTATATAAGGACTATATTAAATAACCATCTTTAAAAATTGAGCCTTAAAAATAAACAAACCCTGGGGGGAAAAAATGTATCTCCAGGAGAAGTGGTATTGAATTCTATAGGTACAGGTCCACCCCATTCTTTATTGTTTAAAGTTCATTGTGAATTAAAAAAGAAAAGAAAAACCTGATTCTATCTTTGATGCTCAATTACTTGTCATTCAGTTATTGTGTGATTATATGCTATCACGTGTCCAAAGGGGACAAATAATGCAGCCGTCAAAGGTATGGAAGGGCTGTGGCTTGAGCTCCAGTTGAAGTCCCTGGAAGCTCAGGGGTACTGTGTTGTCACATGCAGCACCAAATAAAGTCTTAGATGTAGGGAACTCAGGAAGGAACTGGGATGGAAGAGGCAATCCCACTCACTGTGCGAGCTTCTCAGTTTAGGTCTACATATAATTCTTCCAAGACTTTGCTTGGAGTTCCGAGTGTTCAGTGCTCTGCCCTGTTCACTCAGCTTCAAAGCTGGAGATTATAGTGCTTTCTCTTATACAGATACTGCATGGATTACACTGGATATTGTGTATCAGATTCTTAGCATTTGTCATGAACTAGGTGCTTAGTACATGTTAGCTACATTCTTCTGTCCTTCTAGTTAAGTTTTTTTGGTCATTAATAATGTTTGAAGCTTAATTTCGTACTTGTTTTGGACTTATTTGAGTCCAAGAAGAAAAATATATCACTTCCCTGAGGCTGAGATCAACACTTTAAAATAGTGATTCAGTTAACGTCTATATATGATCTCTGACAATGTGGTTTTATTAAGATGCTGTATTTGGTACAAGTGTGAATTCTATCTTTTATTCATAGAAATGTTCCTTCAGTAATTAACCTATTTTATCCTACATAATAGGTGAAGGCAAACAAAAACTCTAGGACCTCACTATAGATCTCTCTTCTTGTTATCATTTCTGATTTCCCATTACAGATACACACTAGTGAAAATTTATTGTGACTTTATCCATAGATAGTTATCTACCTCTGAGTAATATGAAGTTATAGTACATGTAGATAGAGAGAGATTCCACTTGGAAAAAGAAATAAATCTGACTTTGTAATGTTTGCCCTTTGGAGTCAGCTGTTCCTTCAAAGAGACCTTCCTAGACTTGTTTATGTTGGGTACAAGGAGAAAGGCACAATAAATATATGATTACCTATGTGAAGAGATGATGTGTAGTAATGTGGAAAAATTAGTGGATACTTCTTTTTCCAGTGATATGGAAAATTTCTCTGTAAGTATGGGCTTCCTTTGCTATCCGAAAGTAGAGCATTCCAGTGAAACCTTTCATGAGCTGAAATGGTGTAAAGTGAAGAAGCAATTACCATTTTTATAAAAGCAGAAATCCTCTTTGGATTAGTGAAAACAGGTACTAATGTGGTGTTTCATAAAAGCAAAATGGTGTAAAGCCAACTTTTCGGTAGTGGGGTAGGGGGAACCCATGCAAGTGACCAAAGATAAAGGAAAGGCTTTTTTAAAAAGCAAATAAATAACTTAGGTATTGCATTGATTTGGATCCCTCAAGAAGGAGATGACAGGAGGTGATTAGACATGTAATAAGAGGGCAGAAAGCTGGGAGAGTCTTTCAGTTGTGATCCTGGCTTGACACATATGCAAGGAGAGATGGAAGGGAGGAGGATTGAGTAGAAAGAAGCTCTACTGTCATGCAGTCCAGGACAGGTTTATCCCAGCAGACGAGAGTCAGCCATTGGAAGACTCCTCTGTCCCCGGATTGTGTTCAGTCACTGGATGGGAACAGCCCCCTCGAAGCATGGCCTTGGTGTACAACTGTTGCTAGAGGCCCGGGGGCAGCAGATGGGCACTGAGTCCATTCTGATCCTGCAGTGGGAGATCTGAGTGATACAGTTGTGGTTTGGCCATCTAGCCCAAGAGTTAGTAGCAGTAGCTCTGATCAGGTGGGCTTGTTGCTAAAAAAAGACCAGGCAATCTCTTGACGCTCTTGGATGCTTTATTTTTCTGCACTGCAAAATGAGGATAATGATAGTATCACCTTGCAGAATCACATTAAATGAGGTTATATGAAATTATGTGTAAGTCCATAGTATGGTGTATAGCATAGGGGAACTGCTCAGTGTATACAGTAGTCCCGCCTTATGCATGGGGGATACATTCCAAGACTTCCTGTGGATGCCTGAAACCATGGAGAGTTCTTTTTTTTTTTTTTTTTAAGATCTTATTTATTTATTTGACAGAGAGAGAGAGAGCACAAGTAGGTAGAGGGAGAGGGAGAAGCAGGCTCCCCACTGAGTAGGGAGCCCTATGCGGGACTCGATCCCAGGACTCTGGGATCATGATCTGAGCCAAAATCCAGTCTGGCACTCAACAGACTGAACCACCTGGGAACCCCCCGTGGAGAGTTCTGAACGCTATAAATGCTCTGTTTTTTCCTATGCATTCATACATACCTATCATAAAGCTTCATTTACTAATGAGATACAGTCAGAGATTAACAAAAATCACTAATAATCACAAAACAACTATAACAATATACTGTAACAGAATTTATGGGAATGTGGTATCTCTCACAATTTCTCTTAGAATTTCTCTCACAATTGCTTTTCATACCACACTCACCCTTCTTATAATGATGTGAGATGAAAAAATGTCTGTGTGATGGGATGAAGTGAGATGAATGATGTAGGCGTTGTGACGGGGCGTCAGTTTACCACTGATCTGACCAGAAGAAGGAGGGTCATCTGCCTCCTGGAGCATGAATGACCTCGGGTAAGTGAAACCACAGATGGGAGAGGGTTACTGTATTGGTTTCTTTTTAATGTACTCATCATATGCAACTGAGTGGTATAGCTGAATGTATCAGGTGAGAGTAAATATAGTTGAACAATAGATATTGCATGTGATTAGAAGACATTGTTTTTGCAACAAAACGTCATTAATGTTTGCCTTTAATAAATAGCTCCGTTTATTTCCCATGGCTCAAATCCTTCTTTCTATCAGCTTATGAACCGTACCACAGATAGAACAACTGACCTTGGCCATCTTCAGGTAATTTTCCCTAAAGCGTGAGGTAGACAGAATGCTCTCTTCATTTCCTTACCCCTCTAGGCTTCCTATTCAGCTGAGAAGCAACTTGCACTGGAAGTCTGCATTTTATCTTGAGCCTCAAACACCTTGCAAGTCTTTGCTCCCCTCTGTTACTGTTCCTAAACCAACTTGCCGCACCACAAAGCACTGAACTCAAGTGGCCCTCGGTGCTGGCTCCTGCTGTGATGAGTCACAGAGCGACCAGCACTTTGTTGCGTTAGATTTGATCACTGCCATGAGCAGTCCTTCGATTGTCAGCTAAGAGACCCTTCAGGGAGTTGTCCCTTAATAGAAAGTCTCTTTTCTTCCCTCCTGTTGTAACTTTAAATTAAAAGAAACTGTAGAGGAGCGGGTGGCATTGCAGCAGTTCATTCTTCTACCCACTGGGAGAACGACATCTGAGAAAAGACGTTATTGGACTGAGAATTGAGTTGTTGCTATTTTTTCGGGCCAGCATGGGGGGGGGCGGCCGTGGTGGTGGAGGACGAAGACCATGTCGTTTAGACTCAGGCTGAGTCTCAGTAATGCAATGGAGAGTGGTCCTTCTGTGTGTGCTAGTGGGCATTTTTGGGATATAACACGCTGAGTTAGGGTCTTAATTTCTAGTGCAATTCACAGGACCACTGGTATGTCACCCCTGCTTTTTGGGTGGTTCTGTGAGTTCTAGTGTGGGAAACTGGCACCGGGACAACTGCAGAGTCCAAGGAGGATGGGAGGCAGGAAAAGAGAGCTAATTTTTGACACATTCCTCAAACAAGTGACCCCTCTAGGGAATCTGTGCCCAGGATAAGGACTGCTTACTGTGAGTCTGTTGGCAGGGTTTCCCCCCAGTAGTGAGCACTGCTTACTTTAATGTTAAAAAGGCTGATGAACTTAACATTTGCAAGAGGAAAAGAGATGTTGGTACTTCTTATAATGTATTTTCTAGAAGCTGTTTCTCACTAAATTTCTGATTTAATTCTCTGCCGTGCTGGGCTTTTCACCCTCCGTAGGTGCTGGTCCATTCCTACTCTGGGTTAGGGCCTGGCCCCAAGTCTGGTGTCTGCTGAAATTTCCTGGTGTAATTCATGGCTACTAAAAGCGGAAGTTGTTTCATGTGTGACGGAAGTTTGCATGTGAGTTCTGGCGATGCTTGGTGTTACTATGCAGCATTGGCTGTCTTTCCCCTGTATCTGATACATTCAGTCTCATTAATTTACTCTTGCACTGGGAACTACTTTTGAACAAGTGCATACTATTTCTTATAATTCTGTGTTGACTTTTCTTTCTTTCAGCCTCACTCCACTGTACCTTCACTACTAGAAGGACACTAGTGCCATTTCTACATTGCATCAGAAATGCAGTGATAATTTTAATGCTTACTAAATAGACAGATCTGCCCATATGTAGAGATCCTTAATGCTCCCACTGTTTATTTCTAGGAACTTACTCAGAACCCCTTGCCTGCAAATGCTCTCCCCTCCTCTGCTTCTTTTCCCCGCATCACTGCCTATTGGGATTTTCTTAACCTTTCTGTTATCACAAAGTCTTTATTCTCCTGGCACCACTGACCACTCTGCACTGTGAGTCTTACTGGATGGAGGGAGATGTGAGAGGTGTGCCTGCCTGCATTGCTACCTGGTTTGAAAGGGGTAACTCAGAGGGTGACCAAATGCTTCTCATTAGAAGGGAAACTCCATGAGGGCAGCATGTTGTGTCTGTCCCTGGTATAGTCACAATGCCTGGAATGGAGCAGCAGAACAGATGATTGCTGAGCCGACATAACTTGCAAAGTGAGCTTCAGGACAGCCCTGCAAGACAGGGAAGTGGGAAAACCAACAGCCCTTAAGCACTGACCTGTTGCAGGCATGGTGCTAGGCACTTTATTTGCATAATCTCTAATCCCCACAGCCCTCCTATTAGGTGGATAGTATCCCCTTTTCATGGATGGGTTAACAGACTTCAGTGGATCAGGTGGTAGCCTTTTTTTTTTTTTTTTTTTTTCCCCAGCAAGGGAGCAGGAGATTCATGGCCTGAATTTCAGTCTATTTGACTCTGCCACTTGTATTCTTTCCCTCATGCTGTGGCCAACACGCTGGTGTAGGGGCACTTACCATTCCTGCCTGTCCCTCACAGGGGATAATTGGGAGGCACAGGTGAGAAGTCACAGAAAGTGATGCCTGGAATGTCCAGTAAATCCTAAATGTTGGTTGTTATTACTGAGTACCCACTGATTCATTTATTATCAAAAAAATATGTATTGAGCACACAGATGCATGTTGTTTGCACTTAATAGGAAGTATTTTATGACTTGAAGCAGCGATGTTGAATACTTAAAAACTGACATCAAAGGAAATGATTGAACAGTATTTCTCAAAGGTGATCACTCAGTCACCTAGTTGAAAACCATCTGGGATATTTTTAAAAATCTACCTTTCTGGCCCCTACTCAGACAGGGAATCTGAATCTTTATGGTTTTGGTTTTTTTTTAAGATTTTATTATTTATTTATTTGACAGACAGAGATCACAAGTAGGCAGAGAGGCAGGCAGAGAGAGAGGGGGAAGCAGGCTCCCTGCTGAGCAGAGAGCCCCATGTGGGGCTCCAACCCAGGACTCTGAGATCATGACCTGAGCTGAAGGCAAAGGCTTAATCCACTGAGCCACCCAGGCACCGCCCCCCCCCAAACCCTACATTCTTAGCAAGGATGACTGACAATTCTTTTGCACATAAAAGTTTGGGAACCAGTGATTAAAAAGTACTGACTCAGCTTGGTACTAAGCTACAGATACAGTATCTGGAATTAAAGTAAGATCCTCGGGTAATAGTGGCTGTGCCAAGATTAAGCACAACCGATTACTAGATTTTTAGTCTCTCTCTCTCTCTTTTTTTTTTTTTTTTGATGATGTAGTTTTTGGGAGTTTTGAAATAAAATAAAAATACCTTTAGTAAGTTTGAATATATAGAACATTAGCATGCTTAAAGTCAAGGGTGAGGATACCTCTCCCAAAATGGGCTGGGGTTAGGAAAATGGTGGCAGTTATGTGCCTTCTAGGCTTGGAAAGAACTTTCCAAAAGGACCGATCTAAAATGGCTAAATAAACTGAAGACCAGAGATTAATTTATTTATCCAGCTCTGTATCCCAAATATTTAAAAACAGCGCCTAGAACATAGTAGGTGATTCAAGGCCTTTGTTTAATGAATTAATAAAAACAGACAGAGGAAGAGAGTCATATGTGGAAAATAGTTTAGAATAGTTTATGATTATTGTGAAGAAAGAAGTCAAGAAAGTGTATGCTGAAAAGGAATCCTAGTGAGATAAGACAAGGACAAGGTTTTGATTAGACAAATATGGTCCTTACAGGAGAATGCCTTCATACAAACAAACAATGCAAAAACAAACCTGAGGTTTGTATAGGATTAAATCACTGGGCTGCTGTTGGTGTGTATTTTCTCAGGAGCTGTGATTACTACCTGAGGACAGAGGCCAAGTCTGTTTTGTTCTCCCTATGATCATAGTACTTACTAAATATTTATTGAACAAATGACAAATGGACTGGAAAAGAAAGCTTTTAAATGACACAAAAATGTCTTGTAAGAAAGAGGGGGGAAAAAAGTCTTTACAAGGGCTAATCAATAGATTGGTCATCATGAACATAGCAGATCTTCATAGGACTGTGTGTTCTCAGTCTGCTTAGAGTTTAATGAAGTCTCCATCTGATTGTTTGCCTGTCACCAAACACTGCCTTTCCTTCAGTGCTGCTTTCATTTTACTCTTTCAAAAATTATCTATTTGATTAGTATTTGTTGACTAGTTCATTCCGTGAATGAAGAGTCCTGATGTGGGCCTAGGAGGGGGAGGTAGGTGATTGAAAGCAGAGGAAGAAGAGGGTTGTCCTCAGTGCCTTAGAATGATCAGAGTGACATGGGATCCACGTAACTTTGAGTAGCACATTTGCTCTTGAGCTCAAGGGCTAGTTGCTGGGATCTTGAAGGGAAGGATGTTTGCTGAGGTAATGGCTGTAGAGGTGGGTTCAGCATTGTTAGAGGAGGCAGCCATTCCTTTGATCTAGAAAGTGAGGCCAGAAAATATATTGTAGGAAAGATGATAAAAAGTAATCCTAAACCTAACAGGAGTTTCAGTGGAAAAATGGCTCTAATTCAAGCAGTGTAATGTTAACATCAATGTGCGTCTACCTCATGGCTCAAGCCCCGCATACTGCTTTGGAAATAAGAGGAGATTGTGTAAAGAATTAGCAATACAAGGCATTTTTAAGTGCTTTATTGCAGAGGCCTGTGATACTCTGTGAAATCTATGCAGGCTTTTTCTTCCTGCTGTGCTTAATTTCAGAATCTGATGCTATTACCTATCCTTGGAGAAAAAAAATTACTCTGTTAACTCTTAAAAACCGAGTTTAACATTGCACTTGCTTTCAACCTAATCTTTCTGACATTTCTTGGGAAGAGAGAAGTGGTGTATTTAGCCACAGGTTTGCCTTCAAGTTTAGTACATAGGATTGCTTCTAGGGGGCAGCATTGGAGTAAGGGCAAATTGGAAATAAATGCGTACGTTTAGAAAGGGCTCAAGCAGCTTTAAAGAACAAGTTCCCTGTAAGAGTTGGCATAGGTTGTGTTTGGCATGAATCCGGACCTGAAGCCAGAGAGGGAAATGTGTTATGCAGAAGATCAGGCAGAAGAAGGCAGGACAGGAGTTAACTCTTTTTTTTTTTTTTTTTAAAGATTTTATTTATTTATTTGACAGACAGAGATCACAAGTAGGCAGAGAGGCAGGCAGAGAGAGAGAGAGAGAGGAGGAAGCAGGCTGTCCGCAGAGCAGGGAGCCCGATGCGGGGATCGATCCCAGAACCCTGGGATCATGACCTGATCTGAAGGCAGAGGCTTTAATCCACTGAGCCACCCAGGTGCCCCAAGTTAACTCTTTTCAGTACAGGTGGCTATCTTGAGGGACACGAAGACAGGCCCACCAAAAATAAGTTCCCTGGCATGCCATCACTGTGCCCTTTCTTCTGTCTAGCTTGAAATAACAGTTGACCTTGATTGATCGTTTACTATTGCCAGGCATTGTGCTAAGCAGTTTATTTTTATTTTTATTGATTCTTCCCAGTACTTCTCTAATTTAGATGCAAATGTTGCCCCATTATACAGGTAATATTGAGTTTGCCCAAAGGTAGCATAGCTTGGGTAGTGGTGGAGCTGAGGCTTGAACCCAGAGTGGTCGATTCTGAAGCCTGAGCTCTTACCTATGGTACTATAGGAAGTGTATTTTTAAGTCCTGTTGAGTCATCCCTCAAAATGACTTATTTTCCCCTCTCTTTATATATGCACTTCTGTTACTCAAAGATCGGCTTTTTTCAGCTTATTTCTGACCTGTGGTGAAGTTCCACAAACTAGTGTCTCCTTACAATCTGCTGTGTTTACCAAGTCAGGTCAATCTTCCCAGTCTTCCTGACATACTGTTTAAATCATGCAGCCCCTTTCTCAAAAATTCAAAGTGCCTGAGTCCTATACATGGGTGGGACCTAGACTCTTAAGTCTGGTTTTTTCTTTAAAAAATTTTTTTTTTCTTTTTTACAGATAGAGAGAGAGAGAGAGAGAGATTACAAGTAGGCAGAGCAGCAGCCAGAGAGGGGAGGAAGCAGGCTCCCTGCCAAGTAGAGAGCCCGATACGGGGCTCGATCCCAGAGACCCTGAGATCATGACCTGAGCTGAAGGCAGAGGCTTAACCCACTGAGCCACCCAGGCGCCCCAAGTCTGGTTTTTTGATGGTCTTATATTCTATCTCCAAGTCCTATATCTTTTCAGGCTCATATTCAAACTTTTCCCTTTGAGAATAATTTGTTTCTGATTTGGATTCAAGCTGAACACAATTTCACAGATGATTCCCAAACAATCTGCAACATGTCAGCCTTATCAACTTTTCTCAGAATGCTCACACCAGAGGCCATCTCATTGCATAAAAAGCCACAGCCCACACCTGAACTCTGTCTTACTCAGAGAATTCTTCCAGAGTTGCTTTTCTCTCTGCTTCAAATTTGCTCCTCAGTTGACTTTTCTTGGGTCATGATCCAGTTGTTTGTATTTCTGCTTTCTCTTTTTGTTTTGTCCCTTCATTCATTCAGCAATCAACAAACATTTATTGAACACCTACTATGAACCAGACACCATATGAAATGTCAGTGATGTATGAAGTAGGCATACACCTTATGTATGCCTTTCTTTATCAATTACCTGCATTTGTGATGACAAGTTGTGCCACTCTATTTCACAGAAGTATATGCATTCTACAAGAGAAATATGTGTTATATTTAGGGGACCCCGTCAGAGGAGGCTGCCATGAGGAAGTCACATTTGAAGAATGACTAACGAGGTAAAGAGGACAATACAAAAAATTTTTGAGACATGAGGGGCAGCATGTGCAGAGAATTCAAAGAGGGGCAGGGGTATGTTCTTGGAATTAGAAAGCCACAGGAGCTGGAGCCAAGTGACTGGGAAACAAGGCCCTAGAAGTAGGTTGGGATCAGATCATTAAACCTGATGCTCCATGTTAGAAAGTTGAGTTCTTATAAAATGGGTGATGAGAACCTTACTGAATAGTTTTAGGCTTGAAACTAATAAAATTTGTGGCGATAGTGTATAGACTGAACTTAAGAGAGGCTATTGGTGTTATTTACACAAGAGAAAAATGGTGGCTTGGAATTTGGATTCTAGCAGTAGTGTTAGAGATGGAGACAAGAGGAAGGACTTCAGGGGGGAAAAACATGGAAAATCACCCAATTTCAGGTGCTTTGTAAACTCTGCCTTCCAGTCCCATTCCAGTAACTTACTGGGATAGTACCTCTGGCAATTACCCATTTGTTTCCATGTTTCAAAGGTTCAGAAACCAACCCTCGGACACAAAGGAGACTGTGTGTCTCCGGAGAACTCCGCTGACTGGATCTGTACCCGCTGTAACCCTTGATTATTCAGACAGAGAGATTTGACACATGTAGTGCCTGCCGTCTGCATCTACGTGTGTGCCTTCATGTTTCTATGTGTTCTATGTGTTCCTTTTGTATGTATCATCCCTTCATTTAGAGTTCCTGAAACCCTACCCATCTCTTAATTTCCAAATTAAAATTTACCTTTTCATAGCATCCTCAAAGAATATACTGACCGGAGTTCTCTCCTTCTGATCTTCTGTTATTTACATCTATAACCACTTTTATGACTTAATTATATATTGTACCATATTGTAAGCATGTTGTGAACATGTCTTATCCTTTGAGATATAATTGTGAGTTTGTGCTTTGGAATGTCAATTCTGTAGTTCATTATTATACCCCTGTTTTGGATCCTCATTTACCTCTCTTGAGCTGGGCAATTTACTTAACCTCTCTCAGTCTGTGATTCCTCATCTGCAAAATGGGGATAATTATATCAATAAGCAGTTGTGAGGAATCAACGAGAGAATGGATATAAAGTACTTAAAGCAATCCTTGGCACATAATGAGCTTTACCATATGATGACATTTTATGGTTATAAATGTTATTCTTTGAAATCAGAAACCTGTATCTTATTACTACTTTTGTCTACTTGGAGCTCAGTAAATATTTATTGAATTTAAGTATCTTTTTGCAAGGGGATACAAATATAAATAAATCTTGGTTCTTATCTGTAAGAATCTTGATTTGATAGGGGAGCTAGTAACAAACTGATAATTATATTATCAGTGTGATAGGTGTAGTGATAGACTATTTTGAGAGCACAGAAGAGAGGTTGGGAAGTTTTCTAAGTGAAATAATGTATGAGTTGGGTATTTCATTAATCAATTAAATACATTAAATACATATTACCATAATGTATGTACATTGTGTAAACTCAAAGTTCTATAATAAAATAGTACTCCTGTCTTAGTAAGGATCATACCTATCCCATTGCTACCACTTTTAGCTCTGTATTTTTTTTTTTTTTTTTTTTTTTTAAAGAGAACGAGGGAGGTGTAGGAGGGGCAGAGGGAGAGGCAGAGAGAGAATCTTAAGCAGGCTCTGCACCTAGTTTGGAGTCTGACACCAATGTGGGGCTTTATCTCTCAATGCTGAGATCATGACCTGAGCCAAAATCAAATCAGACCTTAACCAGCTGTTAAGACTTGGGTCCCACAAGTCTCTATTTCTTGCTTTCTTTTTTTCCCCCTCTTTTAAAGAAAGATTTTATTTATTCGTTTGGCAGAGAGAGGGAGAACGAGCACAAGCAGGAGAAATGGGAGAGAGAAGTAGGCTACGGGGCTGGATCTCAGGATCCTGAGTTCATGACCTGAGTTGAAGGCAGACACTTAACCTACTGAGCTAACCCAGGTGCCCCACAAATCTGTATTTATAAATCAAGTGTTCGCACCTTATTTTTTGTATCCAAAAAAGGTTATTTATCTATCTATTTCTTAGTATTCGGCTTTGTTATTCTACTCTTCCTCTACCTTGCCTTACGAAAACCACACGTTCCTTTTCCCTTTTTTCCAATGTAATTTCATCCTTTCGTTTGTGTGTGTAGAGGGGGTTAAATCAGTTCAGGAAACAGTTACATTGACTATGTAATGTTATTTATCTCTGAGAATATCATCTGTTTATTACTTTTCTGCTTTATACAACTTCTTTGGTTTTCTTGGAGTTAATGATGATCTATATTCAAACCTAAAGTCTTACTAGGATTGTCTCATGTTTACTGGCATTCCTGTCAAGGCTTAAAACAGGTGCGTGGCTCATCCAGGGTGGGTTTTAGGGGCAGTCAGCCTCGGTGGCAAGGACCATTTTATTTCTACCATAATTTAGAATTGTTGGAGCCAGATGATAATAAAAAGCCCACTGACTCTTAGTTATACTTCTTAAAATTTCTGCAGACACCGCATCCCTTTATTGCCAGCGCTTGGGCACACCGCTCCCAGCAATGTGCACTTTGTAAGGCTCTGACTTACGCTAAGTAGGGCAGGGAGTGGTGCGGGGAAGGGAGGAGGGTATTCTAAGCAGGCAGTGCCACATAAGTAAAAAAGCGAGGAGGTGAGAAATGGCATGTTGTGTTTGTGAAATTACAGATTGTTCTGTGTCATGGTGGGGACTGGCTCAGATGAGGTCGTGATTGTTGATGGTGGTCAGATCAGGATGATCTTTTTATCATAGACCGCTATGCACCAGATTCTGTCTTGTCGGCCATGGGGATCCTTATAGCGTTGAGTAACATGGTCAGCTTCGCTTCTGAATGAAGTAAGGGTGTGTTGCCAAAAAATGGAAATCTGGCTCCTTAAGTCAGCAGTTAAAATGCGGTCTTTGCATATTTGGTGACATGTTAGTACTTTAGGGGTACCCCATCAGTAAAATTTTTAGAGTACACAGTTCTCCAGAATGTGTGTGTATGTGCACACACATTCGTAATTTATGTACATGTGTTGTACTTAAGCTAATATTCAGGTCACGATAAACATTCAGAGCAAGGTTCTGTTTAAATGACAATAGAAGTAACAGTGGGAGTACATCAGAGTTCCCTGGACACCAACTCTGACATGTAGTATGTATGCAATGGGTTTACTGGGACGGCTTTGGAGGGGCTGAGAGAAGCAGGATGGGTCTCAGGAGACGTTGACTGTGTCACACCTGAGGCTTCAGCTAGTCTATGGGAAGCTCTGGAACTGGGTGGCTTCTTAGAGATGTCCTGAACCGAGGCAAGGGAGCCAGGCCTCTGTAGTGTCACACTGGCGTTGGATGTGGGCCATCCCTGGAGAGGGAGTGGAACTTTGGATGAGGACAGTTCTTAGGAAGGGCCTTAGAATTGAGTCTTCAGCAACCAGCACCTCTGGCAGCTGCGAAATGTGGGCCACCAGGTAGCATCCCACAGCATCCACTAAACACAGCTTTCCAGATAATTTTTTTTCTCTATTTTTTTTTTTGAATTCTTAGAGATTGTCCTTGAAGTATGGCTAAAAAAGAACTAGCACTGGTCTAAGAGATACAGTTTTGCCATCTTCCTGTGTTCATTTATATTTCCATTATTAGTATTACTTGAAAATCCCTAGATTTTTGTTCCGTTTTGTAAGAAGTCTTTTTTAAAAAAAGATTTATTGATTGATTTATCTGAGAGGATGGGGGAGGGAGATGGGGGAGGGAGAAAGGGAGAAAATCTTCAAGAAGACTCCCTGCTGAGCCTGGAGCCTCAAGGCCTAATCTCATGACTTTGAGATCATGACCTGAGCTGAAATGAAGAGTCAGGTGCTTAACCAACTGAGCCACCCAGGCGTCCATTATAGGAAGTCTGTTTGAAACACTTGTCCACTTTATGAGGATTAAGTTAGCTAAAAATTAGAGAATATAATCTGTAATCCATTTCCCAAACCATATGAGATTATAATGTGATAAAATGGTGAAAGAAAAGAGAGAGAATGACATTAACATGAACTTCCTTCTGTTGTGAAATGAAGACCCCTGTGGGAATCTATTAGTAATTAGATGAAAACATAAAACCATACAGAAAACAGTATGGCATTTCCTTAAAAAATTGGGAATAGAATTACCATATGATACAGTAATTCCACTATTGGGCATTTACCCAGAGAAAATGAAAACACTGATTTGGAATGATATGCATACCACTATGTTTATTTCAGCATTATTTACAATAACCAAGGTATAGAAGCAACCCGAGTATCAATCAACAGATGAATGGACAAAGAAGAAGTGGTATATGTACACAACGGAATATTACTCAGCCATAACAAAAAAAAAAAACGAGATCTTGCCTTTTATGGCCATATGGATGGACCTAGGGGATATTATGCTAAGTGAAATAAGTCATGCAAAGAAAGACAAATACTGTATGATTTCATTTATATGTGGGATCTAAGAAACAAAACAAACACAAACCAAAAAATGAAAAGCAAAAACAGACCCATAAATAGAGAATAAACTGATGGTTGTCAGAGGGGTGGGCAAAATGGGTGAAAGGGAAGAAAATAAATAAAATCGTGTGGATCATCTTGAACTTCTAGCTTTGGATAAAAGTTATTTTTGGAATGAGGTCAAGGGAACACTGTAATTGGACGTAGGACAGCTGACTGTATATAGACATGTGATGGTGGTAGTGGTGTCTCTGTGCATTGCTTTGAGAGCAGGAATTCTTGCCAGTATGTGAACAAGAGTATAAGCCTAGGATTTTCAGGTTCCCAGATGGGCATCTAATTCACTAGTCTCCTAATTTTTTTAGGTCATTTATATGCACCATCAATAAAAGGATTATTATATTACTATTGGTAAATATCCAAAAATAGAAATTAAAAGGGATGAGATAAAGAGGGAATAAAGAATATTTATAGAACAACTAATATAAATAGATGTAATTTTTTTCTAGCATGCCAATATATTATTGTTTTTTTGCATCCACTTTGTAGACTTCTGAGCTCGGTTTCTAGAGAGTAAGTTAATCACTAAATGGGGAGAAATTGCACTGGAGACAAATTTTGACTATTTTTTTGAGTAACCATGTTACTATTTAAGTGAGATCATATGAACTCCAAGTATTAAAAAATAGATCAGGTTTTAGAGTACAGTTGTGATGCTTTAAAATATTTTAAAACTCATGGAGGGACTGTGTGTGTGCATATTTGTGTGGGCTAGCTAGGTCATAATGACTTAGCATTTCCTCTTGATTAACAATTCCTCATAATTACACCCATAATATATATTCTATGACTTTTTTTTAAACTTACTAAAGGTGGCAGGAAAACTTAAAGGCATTTGGCAAGGATTTGTGTAGTGCAGAATTTGTGTAGATTTTTTTGAGCTTTATTCCAATTTTATGAAGTAAAGAGGACGTTAGTGTTTATTAAAAACAATTTGCCTTTATTTTTCCAATATATTTAATCTCATGCCACTAAAAACATTTGCCCTCATATTTTATTAGCTATGTAATATTTAATGAATTTATCCAATTACAATAAGAAGTAGAATGACATAAACAGATTTGGCATTAAGCAGCAATTAGAGTGGTTAGAGTGGTTGTGTGTGGGTGTGCAGAGAAGACTTTTTGCCATTAGGGTGCCATGGCCAATAGTTTGTTTCACAGAAGGACGGAAGCACATTGATTACTCTGGGTAACCTGGTGAATGTAGCTTACCTAAGAGAGTTGTGCAATGGTATTAGTGATAACTTCTATGGAGTGCATTATGGCTGAAAAGTATAGGGATTTATAAGGAGATTTTATTGGGTAGCTTGATTTATTCTGGAAGTCATAGGTGGCTTCCAGGAGGAAGAGACATTTTGGCTGGGATATGAAGAGGGTGAGGGCAAGCAACTAGGTGGAGGAGGTGTGGGTGAATATGGAATATGGAATGGCCCGTACAAACTCTGATGTGGGCTACAGCTTGGAGAGCTGAGGAATTAAGGAGACCAGAGTGGATGTGGTACAAAAAAGAAGGGCAAACGTTTCAAAAAATGAAGCTGGAGGAGGAGGGTCTTGCAGGTGCTGCTAAGGATCTGGAGTTTGTATCAAAAAAGCAAAGGCAAATTAAATGATTCAGATTTGCATTTTAAAAAGATCACTCTGGGGGCTGCTGCATGGCTCAGCTGGTTGGGCATCCTTGGCTGGAGTCATGGTCCCAGGGTCCTGGGATCAAGTCCTGCGTGGAGGGAGTCTGCTTCTCCCTCCCCCTCTCCCCTCTGCCCCTGCTCTCTTTCTGTCTCTCTCTCACTGTCAAATAAATTTTAAAAATCTTTAAAAAAAAAAATTAAAAGATCATTCTGGTTGTTGTTTGGAAGGTGCAATGGATGGGGCAGCGTTTATGTAGTGATTAGGTAGTCTAAATAAGAAATGTCCCTGTCCCCAAGACTATTCATTCTACCATTTTGGGGGGCCTCATTCTGCTATATAACTAAATAAGTCCTTGAATACTTGATGAAAAACAGAACCTAAATTTATCACAGGTGTAACTCTTTTCAATACCCAGGAAGACTTGGACCTGTATTTTCTATCGTGCACTTTGCTTACATTGTTTGCCTTTATATTTGTAATTATACTCATGATTTCAGCACAATGTATTTTCAAGACACTAGAAAAAAAGGAAAAGTCACTCTTTGAAGCTTGTACCATGCTATTGACTTTCTTTGAAAGGACAACAAGTGTGTGTATTTTATCACTATCGGCCTAAAAATTAACCATGAAACATCATTCTCCACTTTTAAACTATGTCTAACAAAGAAATGCTTTATTGCAACTTCATCAATAATTCAAATGCAACTTAAAAGAAAGTAGGGCAGCATAAGGAAAAAGAGCACACTTGTTCCATAATTGAGTCGATTAAATAATATCGAGTCCCATTGTCATCTTTATATTGACGAAACAACTTTATAAATACAAAGTCTAATAAGTAAGACCTCAGAATTATGAGGCAATGTCATAGACATTTCTGTATTTTTTTCTGTTATAGAAGACAAGTAGCAAAAGCAACCTTTACTAGTGTGCAGTAAGGAAGGAACAGTTTTTGAAAAGTGCTCTTATTGGGATTTTAGTAGTTTTCAAGTCTGTGCAGTAATAGCCAAAGCTATTTTGAAACTGTGCATACATTAGTGTTCTGGTGCAGCATGATACAATAATGTGTGAAAAAGTATACGATCACACCTTGTTTAAATTTGCAGTTTTTGTGCATAATCCCACAGTGAGCTCTTGTTAGGTTTTGACTCTGTATAGGAGAGAAAAAAGTTTATGGAAGCCCACAGATTGGGGTTGGATGTAAACATCTGACTGTGGAAATAAGGGTTTTTGTTCTTTATTGAAGGATCAAGAGTTAAGTTTATATTGTATATAATATTTTGCAAATCAGCCTACGGTTAGTTTTACCCAGAGGAAGCTTCGGAAAGTACATATATAACCATCCTAATGGAAATGCATATCTGCTTATTTCATATCTGCAGAGTATGAGTGAAAAGTACCGAGTCTGATTTTTAAAAACAACAATTGTGCTATCATTTATGCATTCATATTAATGTTGTTTTTCAAAATTGTCACCCGGAGAAGTAAAACCCTGATTCCAATGATGCCCTTGTTCAAAACATTTTGGAAAACTTCCTCTCAGAATTGTCTTTTGAATCATTTGCAAGCCTGACTAAAACATCCATCTCATTACTTTCTATTCGTATTTTATACCAAGATTCATCATCCTTTTTTTATTCACCAGAGTTGGCTATAAATGTCTCTCTGAAATGATGAAAATGGCTAAAATTGACTTTCAAATTATGAAATTTGTCACCATTGAGGATATTTCGAAGTGTGTATGCATGTGTGTGTCTTACAGACTTAGAAAGCACTTTCAGAAGGTGGTAGAAATACTGTGGCTGATGACTGATTTTTAGGGTAAGTGAGTGGTGTTTTAAGGGGAGCTCTGTGAAGGGAAAGCACATAAGGATGACATGGTATGTTTGTATAAAAACCAGTCACATTACTTTTTAATGACATTGGATGTTAGTTTTTACAATGTATACAAAGAAAAATGCAAATGATGTCTTTTGGAATGCAAGGCCAAATACCGTACACAATTAGTAGCATATTTTATTATTAAGACAATTAAAGGATTAAAGCAACTACAATACTAATCCTCTGTTGGCAGATTCTTCAGATAATGGTCCCTATGTGGGAATGTCTCTGTATAATTTTATTTAAGTACTACCATTCACTGTCTTATCTGTAAACATGTGTGTTTTTATTAGCATCTTACATAATTCATACTTATTTTCATGTCATTTGAAGGTGCTATTTGGTAGCCTTTGAAATTTTCATTTTAGTTGACTTCTTCGCATAAGTAATTGACTCAGTTTTTGAAACTATTAGTGCTTGTTTTCTTAACCATCACTAAAGAACCTGGTTACATGTGCTTGAAATATAAAATAATTGAATTCCAGATGTTTTCTTAATTTAAGAAATTTGTGGCTATTTGGTACCACTCACACAATGTTACGTGTTGAATGATTTATGAATAAAATAAAAATGGAGTAGTAATATACGTATGCAGACATTCACCATTTACCCCCATTTGCACATCTTTATTGTGTTCTTTCTCAAATGGGTAGGAAATGAAAGAAACAATTGCCAGAGAGACTCAGTTGAGTAGTTTTTATTTTCTGAGTATTAGTGCTGTTTAACAGGATAGAAAACAATTCAAATGAATTTTTCTGTGATCGGTTTTGTGACACTGTACCCTATTGCCTCTGACTTCCAGCTTTGGGCATTAACGATAGGGATCAAATGCCTGTATTTCAAGAATGTCATCGGTTTCTCTTCGAAAACTGATAGATTTAAGTGGAAAGGCGTGTTCGAATGTGATGGTCTCGTATTCACTTTTGCACTACGTTTTGGTATAGCTAACTAAGAAGACAATAAACTCGTCTTGTTTAAGTAGGTATGTTTTGTATGTAAATTTTGTAGACTGATTTGTGTTGTACTGATTGTTTTAGCTGTGATAACATTTCTTTTTTACTGGTTTCGTAGTACTAAATGGGTTTTCTTTTCTCAAATGCTTTTATCCTCGACTTTCCTAAAAATTTTAAAGCACAGCGTTTATCCAGGAATTGTTCTAGACTAATAGTTACTTCCCTCTTATTAAACATCTTAGATCGTATTAATGAAATTGAGTGCTGTTTTGTTTTTGCAAAAAAAGCTAGTTTAGCTAAAAGGGGGAGCAGTTTTGAGGTACTAAATTAAACTGAATGAATTGTATGACACCTTTAGTTCTTTGGTATCTTTACCTATTAATTGTCACGGATTTTTTCACAGATGTTGTTCTTGAAATTCCACTGAAGGAAAGTGTAATACTGTGATAATGTTAATTTGCAATATAATTATTAACTGAAAATTTAAAAAATCTGTAACGGATTAGAAAATAAAATCCCAGTAGCTTTTTTTGTTCCCCAGTAAGAAGAGTAGATTCAGAAAGCTTGTATTATAAATGTAGCATAGTAGTGCTTACCAAAAGTTAGGAGTTTTATTCTTGTAGTTAGGAGTTAGGCTACTAAGTAATGTTTATATAATCCTGATAAACATTTCTCCATGACCGAATTTTGAGTGGAAAACTTTGTTTCCTAAAAGGCTGTATGTGGGAAAAAAAAAAAGAGAGAGAAAGAAGAAAAATAGGGTCTATCCCGTTTGTGAGGGGTGTGTGTGTGTGTGTGTGTTTAGATCGAGTTTAATACCAACTAATGCCAACATCTGGCAAAGAGATGGAGAGCTGGGAATTTGCTGCTTGAAACCCTGGGACAAAGTGTTCTGATCTGACCAGCAAACATAGCTGTGGACTTGAACTGGAATCTTCAGGGGCAGAGACGTCTTAAGTGTCTGGAAAATTGGCCTGTTGAGTCACCATGAAGGCACTAAAACAAAACTAATTTTAAGCAGGTCAAAGTTCAGTGATTCCCTCTGGAATTCAAACTTTTTTTAAGAGTCTCATGTTTAAGTGAAAAGGGTCAAAGTTGATGCACTGTTACAATGTTTTGAATGCTTTCCCTTAAGAACAGCCACCCAAGCCGGGATTAGCATGAGGAACTGCAAGGCTGGCACTTTAGCGTCTGGGTTAAAAATATTTTAAAGCAGTAAATGCAGTCAGTACAGAGAGATCCCTGGGAGCCTTTCTATTCAAAAATGTGTGAGCTCAGGGCAGCGACTGCAATGTAATTTAGGGCAGTGTATGCTTCATAGCTTTGGAGAATATTGCTTCCCACTAATGTTCCATTGGAGGATGGTAGGATAGTAGTAATTTTAGAAGGTGGTATTCCTGTTTGTCTTACATCGAAAACTTCAGAATAAATAAAGGGACCTATCAACTGAGCAAGAAATGTAACTATGGAAAAGTACCAATGAATCTAAATTTGAACTGAACAGATACAAAATCAGCATGGGTGTAGGAATATTTTTAAGGAGGAAGCTGCAGCAAAAGCGAGTTCCCAGGGAATGGACCTCACAGGTATGTACCATGTGTGACACATAGACCGCAGAAACTTTTGAGAGAGGGCCTTGTCTACAGTGTGGTGCTTTAGGTATGACCTGATGTCATGCTGTTGGATATTTGAATTGAGGAATTATTGTAGAAAATGGAAACACAGGGGATTTAATTTCAGTAGCTGGAATTCAGATGATATCTGAATATCCCGAGGATGCCAAGCAATTAGCTAGTCGGAAATCCTTGAACGAGATTTTAGTGGGATCATATGATGGTCTCACTGTGAAGTGAGTGATTCCAGGACTTTTGATGTTAGAATGTTATATTCTGCAGCTTATTGTGATTGACTAGACTTTTTCTGAGGCTGAAGATCTTGTTGCTGACTAGGATGAGACTTAAACAACATTCTTAGACATTGAAAAGAAACTATTATTTTATGGGTTATGTCTAGGAAAGGGGAGAAGAACATTTACTCTGCGTTCAAATTTAGCAGCTCAGCTAAAAGCTCTGGTGTAGCTATGAAATTTGGCTGGTATCCATAGTCTCCTAAACTCCTTACAAAACTTTGGTTGTTCTTATTAGCTATTTTTTTCCCCCCATGATACCAGTTACAGAATAACTCTGTTACTTTTCACCATAAACCTGTGATACTCACTTTGAAGAAGCTTTACTTATTCAGTTATTTGTTCAGTAAATATCAGTTATTCTAATTTGAGGAATTACATTTTGCACTGTGTTTACTGTGTCTCAAGAGATATGAACTCAGTTGTGTCTGTTTATTTTAATGAGATAAGTCAGGCACGTGTGATAATTTTTACCAAAATGCAGAATAAAAATGCATGATAAAGAAGGAAAAGCTGAGTTATTATTGTATGACATGTTGACTCTTATACAGTTTTTAATAAGAAAGTGATCTGAGTTAGACTGAAAGATGAGAAGATGTCATGCATGTTCTATGTGGTTCCTTTAGGTGACAGGTTAATAGAAAGCAGTCTTTGATTGGATTCTTGAACTCAGTTATGTTTATAATTATTAATACTGTGAATCCTGCTTATTTTAATGTAGTGATGAAGAAACAAAAATAAGAGAATCCAATATTAACAGGGGTTAAATTAGAAAAGCTCAAATGCCAAATGTTTTCACGAACTGGTGTTAGGATGCTGATGCTAGGATAGTTTTAGGGTCAGTTCTTAGATTTCTTTGAATTGTGGACCAGAATTTTAAATTTCTGTGCAAGGGATTCCAAAAACGAAATTTATTTACCATCTGAACTGTATGAAGAAATCATTAGAAGCCTCAGTATGTTCAATATTCTTATTTATTTTAATTCCACGTGACGAGTTAATAGTTTTATCACAAGTAACGTTTAAAAAAAATGGTCGTAGCTCTGAACTTTTGCCCCTCTGTGTGTCTTTGCAAGGAGAGCTTTCAAAGAGAAGAGTCTTAAATCTGTCTGATAGTAAAATATCCTGATCCATTTTCGTTTCCCTCCATCTCCAGGCTCTGTCAGCTGTTAAACTTATGCTAGCTGACTGCTGGCTCTCCATGCTGTGCCGATCCTTTTGTTTAACTGGCATTTCTCATAGCTTCCCACTTAAACTAGCTATCAGAATCCTATAGGTCAACCAGATAGTTTGCCTTATCGCAAGCTCACCTGAAACATCTTTTGAGGTAGGGCCTGTGATTTCATGACAAATAGTCACCTCAGTGGGGAGCTGCAGAGCTCACCTCTATCTTCCAAGGGTTAACCATAACCTATAATAATAATTTGGTGACACAAAATGCTTCTTTTTATGCATTACCTATTTCCAGAGGCCTAATTTAGGTTTGTATCAAAATGGATCTCACAAACAGTACAGCTTCCCGCTGAGAAGCAAAGTGCTACTGAGAGACTTTCTGTGATTCTTTTGGTGGCATCTGGGAGGGGTGAGGAAACGCTGGGGGAGTGAAGCAATTGTCGGTGGCTGATAGAGTAGCTGGGACAAACCCTGGTGGAGAATGGTTTTCAAAGGCAGAATAGCTTTATGGAATTGTCATATCAGGAACAGAACTTTGTTCTCTCACACTTGCCACGAGGCAAATTTTAGAACAAGGAAAACAGCAGAAGTGGTTACAACAGATACCTTATTTTTCTGTATGATTTTCATACTTCATGCTCTAGCAACAACAACAGCGCTTACCCAGGTGTAAATACAAACATAATAATACAGCACTGGGAAAGTTTTAAACTTTAAGTGTCCGTTGAGAATCTTTTTTTTTTTTTAAAGATTTTATATATTTATTTGACAGACAGAGATCACAAGTAGGCAGAGAGTCAGGGAGAGAGAGAGGAGGAAGTAGGCTCCCTGCCGAGAAGAGAGCCCGATGTGGGGCTCGATCCCAGGACCCTGGGATCATGACCCGAGCTGAAGGCAGAGGCTTTAACCCACTGAGCCACCCAGGCGCCCCGTCCGTTGAGAATCTTAATTCCTCATCGCAGAATCCCTGGTCATACCAGGGTCAGTCCAGTCAGAAAAGCAAGCAAAGTTAATCTGTCTGTGTGTCCCATCTTTAACCATTTTTAAATCACCTAGTGTCTACCCCAAACATGCTAGGCTCCTTTATTGTCCTAGTTCTTTTCACAAAAGAAAGCAAATACAAATTTATCATTTCTTTCTTTCTTTTTTTTTTTTTTTTACTTAACTATACCCAGGAGGATTTGTACTTTAAATAGAAACGTATGAAGGGTTGTTTTTCATAAACGTTTACTAGACTTAGAATTTCTGGCTCTTTTAGTAGTTAGGGATGGGAAAATATAGCAATATTATTTTGCAGAAGGGGTCTTCCAGCGAGCCCTCCCTTCACACCATCTAGGCGAAACTGCCATTAGAACTTCTCCTGGGAACTGATTTGAGCCCAAATATGGATGGCAAATGACCTGTGGTTTACAATGCCGTGATGGGGATTTCTCTACTTTGCCACACTTTAGGTTCTGCGGCAGCTTCCGACTGCGGCCGTTTGCCTTGACTGTGCCCCGTTCTTGCACCTGGAGAAGGGATGGGAAAACATCAGGGAGCCAGGCAGAATGTCAAGAACCCCATCCCCTGAAATTTAACTCCTGCTCCCACTTCGGCCTTTGGCTCTTGCATGTTTTCTGAGAGTGAGGGTTTTTCTTGGCCTGCTGCTTCCCCAAGTGGCCGGCCCTTGTCTCTTCACTGTTCTCTGGGGATGTGTTCCCAGAGTGCCCATTTCCCACCCACCCCTGGGAGCACCGCGAAGGAGCAGCTGTCCTTGCTTTTCCACTCCTACTCCAAGGGGAGACTTGGGTGCACAAGCTTCTGTCACATACTTAATTTGTGCATCTCAGGCACAGCTTGCTCAGCTCTGCATTTTTGGCTCAGTGAACACGTTGAACATGTCTGTATAGGTGTTCATCTTGGGGTACACCCATCTGGGGATAAAAGACATGGTTTCTCTTTTCAAGGACTCAGTTGTTAAGAGTATTTAATGGCTATTGGGGGGGGAAAAACCCCACTGATTTTTAATGTCCAGCAGATGACATGCTCCTGGCATTCTTTTAGATTCTTCCTAAAGCTGTGTAAAAACTGGAATTTCAAGGAGTTTTTACCCTAAAGACTGCTTTCAGACACATTATATCTATTTCCTGATTTAATTGGGTATAATTCATTTTGTAAGCGTTTCTCTTCAAAGCAGGAGGACTTTCTACCACCCTGGTCTAAGAGTTTGGTCACTTTCCTTCGGGATTGCTTCGCTCTTCCTTGTAATAGCAGCTCCCTGAAGAAAACCAGAGAAAAGAAATTACATCAAACCCTCAACTGCAGCTTTTGTCCCATTTAAATTGCAATAGATAATTTTGAAAAACTGTAAGTGGGGTGATGATGTAAGATGGACTTTTAGTTCTCCTTTCAAAGTTTCTTCTAATTTTTGTGCTTATTTCAAAAGCTTTACCTAGAATGAGAGTGCATTCATGTTGTTTAATGTCCTTTGTTTTCATGGTATTGTTTTTTATAATGATTGGTGGATAGAAATGTGCCAGGGCCATGCTTTGGGATCTGAGCCTCCTTTGGACCCCATAGGATGTCAATGGACTCATTAGGACTTAGCCAAGTTTTATGCATTATTCATAATATACATTCACAGCGTGCGCACTAACGACTGTCTCCTGTGTCTGCTTAGTCAGAACCATTTGCATGCTGTATTATGGAACCATAATACAGAATGCATTTAGCCACATTTTCTGTATTATCCTTAATACATATTGTCATCATATTCTGTTATGGGGTATGTGGTGAATGTGTTTAAACAATAGCATGCACTTGTGCATTATGATTCCATAAAAACAAATGTATAATAAAAGTCTTGATGGAAGTAATTATTGCATATGTGCAGTGATAGTTTCTAAAAAAGCCTTCATATTATTTCTAGTTTGCTTTTATTGTTTGATTATCTAGTTATTTGTTTTATGTTGTTTTATGCCTGCTGGACTGATGTCCTGAAATTTTTAATTTTAAAAACAACATACCTTCTTTATCCCTCTCGTATCTTCCCTCATTAGTTTCCCTTAATGAGTATTTAAAAATGTAATCTTTAAGAGACTTGATGATTAGGAAAAGCATGTTTCCTAACAACCAATTGAAGATCTGTAGGGTATTTGTTATAAAGAGCCTGTGTTCCATGTAGCAGTGAGAACTGTGTTATATATGTGAGAAATTAACATCGAATTATTAACATCAAATTATCTTTCGTATCCAGGATCTAGAGGTTCTGAGTTCTAAAGTCAGCAGTGACTCCCATAACATTTAAAGGGTTGGCACTTTATCTTTTTATCTTGGACACCTTGCTTGCAAAATGGAAATGACAACTGTTCAATTGTAGTAGAATATCAGATTCATTATGTCTTCTTTTTTTTTTTTTAATGTTGATTTGGAATAAACAGAAAAAAAAACAAAACCCTAGAAATACATCTCTATGTCATGTGTGTGAAAGAAAAAGGAATTTATATAAAACTTTAAAATGATAACTTATTGAAAAGTTATGCTATAATGAAAGTCTTAAGTGCACAATATAGTAAAAGGATTCATTGGAATTGTTAAGTCTTTTGTGAGCATTACTGGTGGTTTTTCAGTAGTTTGAAGTCATCTGGTTTCTAGTTAGCTACTAGTGAACTCATGTTAGAATGTTCATTTTGAAAACTCTATAATTCATTTAGTGTCCTCCAAATCTAGTGCTTTTACAAACGACCACTTTTAATTTCATTATGAAACCATTTAGGGACAGATTGGGAGTTAGAACATATAGAAGATGGTAGTTTTAGGTGGAAGGGCCATTAGTCTTTTTATTGATAACGACACTTTTAATAGTAATCTGTTTTACTCATAGTCTTATGAAATTTATCTGTTTTGATGGACATTATTGGTGAATTTATTTCAGATAAATAATCTCACTGAAAATTTGAAGTGTACCAATGGTAGTTGTAAGCCATCCCTCTCGTCTCCTCTTTTCAGCAAGTTTGTTACTATGCATCCATAAAGTGGCTCTTTCAATACTGTCCTTATTCTTTGGGAATCTAAAGAAATTCTTTGGGAATCTAAACTTGGGGTGTATGTGTGGCTCAGTTGGTAAAGTGTCTGCCTTTGGGTCAAGTCATAATCCTGGGGTCCTGGGATCAAACCCCGTGTTGGGTCTGCTTCTCCTTCTCCCTCTGTACCCCCCAATTTAGCTCACTCTCTTAAATAAATAAATAAATATTTAAAAAATTAAAGGCTATATAAACTTGATACAAAATCTGACTAATACCTTTTCTTCCTATCTCAATGTACTATTCTTTATTTCTGCAATGGCTTTTATATAGTTGTTGGGGTCATGTGTGCATGTTGAGAAGTCAATAGATAGGCTCTTTTCGTTCTAGATATAATTCCAAATATGATGGATTGAATTACAAGTAGCCAGACCTCAAAACAGGGCAGAAGAAGATATGCTACTGATCCAAATCTAGATATTTTGGTCGTCTGGAGTAATATGAATTTGTCAGATGAAGAGAGATAAATTGAGTATTAGAGAGGTAGATAAAGGGGAACACCCCCTTGAATGGAAGTTTTTCTTCATGCAGTGAGGGAAAAGACCTAGTGACTTCTGTCTTAACAAGCCATATTCTTTCTACTTTCATTTGATATTTCCCCCCAGTTGACTTACTTAACAAAGTTGATCACTTTGTTCAACTTTTATTGTCAGTTTAAATATTTCCTCTGCCCAAAAAGTCTTCAGGTTAATTCTGGCTTTTTTTTCCCCCTCACATTTTTAAAGAAACTGTTGATCCTCCGTGTATATGTTGGGATGAAATAGAATACCTAAAAATGTTTTGTATGTATTTTTACTTATTAAGGCACATTTATAAATCAGGTGATTAGAAACGACTTCATTTTTTTTTAATTAAAAAATTTTTTTTACATTTTATTTATTTATTTGACAGAGAGGTCACAAGTAGGCCGAGAGGCAGGAAGAGAGAGAGTGAGGGGGAAGCAGGCTCTCTGCTGAGCAGAGAGCCCGATTTGGGGCTCAATCCCAGGATCCTGAGATCATGACCTGAGCCCACGGCAGAGGCTTAACCCACTGAACCACCCAGGCGCCCCATGACTTCAGTTTTTTAAAAACAGAAATGTTTACATAAAAGAGTGTTGAATCTAATTCAGCATGGTCCCTTTCAGAGCTGTACACATCTTTCGGTGAAACTGAAATCACTCAGAATGTTCCAGGAGCGCCTCCATCGGAGCTGCCATAGAACCTGCAGCCTACTCTCTTGATTACCTCAGTGCGCAAACTTTTTAACTTGGAAGAGAGGCGTTCTATTTCGAAAGAGTCAAAAGATGTATCTGAGCCAAGCCTGGTCAATAAAACAGGCAGGTCGTCAAAAGGGGAATGGGTATGGGGGGTAGTACAGATTGTGGCACTCAAGTGACAGATCTGTTTTCTTGGGTCAGTCATTACTTGGAGGATTAGAGAAGTGTTCAGCTCCGAAAGTGTTTTAAGCAATAGTAGTAACAGGAACATGAGTACATACTTTCTTAAGTTTGATTACTT
This sequence comes from Meles meles, assembly GCF_922984935.1. NCBI lineage: Eukaryota > Metazoa > Chordata > Mammalia > Carnivora > Mustelidae > Meles > Meles meles. The sequence continues at coordinate 70,508,051 of NC_060072.1, forward strand.
GAAGGACCATACCTATTTTCTTGTGAAGGTTTAAATAGGTTACATTAATTTATAAGTTATACTTTGCATAATCACAACGTATTTCAAAGCTTTTTGTGTTCATCTATTATAACAGACGTAGAAAAACGTGTCCATTTTTATAGCTTGTTGTGTGTCTGCTCTTTCCAAATTATGAAAAACACAGACTTTCAAAACCATTAATTCTGAGCTAAGATAAGGTGTTCAAATGGAAAAATAATATGTCTTTTTGGCTTTTCAGATTATAATTCAATATTTCCAGGGCCTAAATATTTTAAATGTAGATTTTTTTTTCCTGCTTAATATTAGTCAGAGGTTGCCTCAATTTTCATAACAATAAAATTTATTTCAGGGAGTTTCTTCATCTGAGTTTAGTTTTTGGCTCTTTAATACCTGTTTGGCCACTTGCAGACTGGTGCAGTTGGTTGCGAAGAGACCATTCTGTCGGTTAACAGTAAGAAACATACACAGTCATATATACACAAGAATTTCATAACTAACATACATAGTAACAAATTTTAAAAGACTATCATTTGGGAGATTTATTTAATAATAAAGTACTTATCACCAGCTAATATCATTTTCATGTTTGAGGGATTTCAGATATGACCATGTCCAAATCCCTGATACCCCCAAAGTTCCTTGGAACATTCCACCATCAGGAATAATGTTAGAAGGGTTGATACAAGCAAAAGTAGCTTCAACAAAGAATGTTGAATTAAGAGAACATAGCTGAGTACTATTTTATCTTATTGCAGATAATTTGGAAACTCAAATGATTTAGGGAATTGCCATTTGTTGTGGAGGATTAAGAAATAGAGTAAATTTTCCTGGTGAGGTCACTACTGGGGAAAATTCAAATTAATGTATATACTAAAAATAAGGTTTGGATTAGTGTGAGTTAGCCATCAATTTCTTTAAGTTTGAATTAAGTTTGATTTGGCTTTGTAAATAATCTTTGTTACCTCTGTAATAATATCATGAGTTTACCATAGACAAATTTTGGGGAGTACAATGGGATCTTAGCGATTTTAATAGATTTTAACAGTTTTCTTTATCTCAGTATTTCTATGTAAATTTCAGTTACAGATTTTTGGTTTAAATTTTAACACATTGCTCTTTAACCTACTCTATATACTTGTATATTGCTCTCCCAGTCTCTAGTCCAGAGAAGATAGTCCAGAGAAGATATTTATAATTTAGCTAAATTGGGAAGTTTATCCTTCCTCTATTTCTACCTTTCTCCCTTTGTCCTTCCTTTATTCCCCTTCTGTTTTTCTTGTACTTTAAATCCCTAACTCAGCTCTTAATGCATATTGGATATTGAGTGGAGAAGGGCAATAAAATTTGCTTTTCTAGGAAGGTTCTATGTATTATTCTTACCAGACTATTCCTAGTTCTTAATGGCTTAAATATCTGTGCCCATTAGTCCTGTAAGACACCCCACCTGGTTTTGTATTGCTGCTCCAGAAATAGCCTGGCAGAGAGAGAATCTGAAGCCATCATCTGGGTTCTTGTCTCAGGACACTTAATTTCTCTGAATTTCCCTTTCTTCACATGTAAGGTTGGGTTTAACTCATAGAATATTTTTGTGAGCATTAAAATGAGTCCCTTACATGAACACATTTTGTAAACTTTAACATTCCAAAAGATTTGAGTTGTTCATTCTTTGATTTAGTGAAATGCAGAGCACCAGGGCAGCTAGGCTTACAATTATTTTTGTTGATGGGTTTATGATCTTTTTTTATATGCCATATACCTTTTGATAAAGTTCAAACTTTATTGTTTTCAGCTGTAATGGCATTAGTCCTACAAGTTATAACCCCGGGGGGGGGGGGGGGGGAACAGCACAAGGTCTGCTTTTGGGTTATATTCGTTTTGGCTGTTCTACAGTTTGGAATAAAGTTTCTGATGGTACCCCTGAGTGTTGACAGTACCTCTTGTGACCTCTATACTTGAACTCTCCTAAGATTCTGCTTCTTGTTTTCTTTTTCTTTTTCTTGACTAATGTAAATATAAATTTTTGTTCAGGCCTAGGGGATGATGTGTATATTTTCTTTTTGTTAATAGCTATGTGATATATAAATCGAGTATTTATAACTCATTATTTTGATAACATGCTACAGAAATCCCAGTAGCCATGTTTAATATTTGTTTTAGGAAATTTGCCACTGCAGACAAATTTATTTTAGACTGACTTCTCTGAAGAACACTGAATTAAATGGTGGGGGAAAAAAACCAACGTGGTAAAGTAATGTGATATATTATCTGAGTTCATGGGAGTCATTTGTAATCTTTTCTCAGAAGGTTTTTTTTTTTTTTAAATTCTCTCTGTATTTATTGCTTGTTTGTGTTCTCTATATAGTAACTGGTCTCTAGACGTGGGCTTGTACTGATGAATTATAATTCCAAGTGAAGTGACAGATACAAGTATTTCTGGGTGTGGAACCTCCATTCTGACTTTATGCAAGTCACTTGATCTCTTTTTTCTTCATTCTCTTTCTTTCCTAGCGTGTGAAGGAAACTGTTACAATGTATTTTGCAAGACTTCTCAGAGGCCTAAATGAGATAATGTAGGTAAGAGCTCAAACATTCTGTCATTGAAAAGTGGCATACCAATACTAGCTATCAAAATACTGAGTATTGACTTGCTAAAAAAAGAAATTATAAATGCCGAGCCTTTGAGGAGTGTTTTGCAAAATTTTCTTCAAGATTTTAAGTTGGCCAGTAGAAATAGCATATTAGAACTGGGACATATTTAATTCTTCCTCCAAACCCACTGGAGGAAATTGAGGGTCACATAAATAAGTAGGAGAATTGATCTCAGAACCCAGATCTCCTGGCTCTCTGTCTGGGCTGTAACGCCCACCCTGAAAACGGCTGGGTGCACCATTTGGCCTCCTTTGGTATTAAGATGTCTTTCAAATGAGAGTGATATAAGAGCAATAGCATTCACCCTTCTCTCAGAAATGAAGGACTCTAGAGAGGCATTTTCCTTTTGCTTTCTTTTTCCCCTTGTGGTTATTGACAAAGCTTGGGATCATGTCGAAACTTGTTGCAACCACCAGGAAACTCTTTCAACTTTTAATAGTTATCACCCTGCTCCTAATTAACAAGTAGCAAGCATGATTATGCTCCAGTAAGTTGGAAAGACTTATCAGACTTTAATATTCAGATGAGGAAAAGACCTCCAGCCATGGGGAAAAAAAAAAAAATCCCTGTTGATATTTTCCATAAAAGGGGACGTGCGGTTCAGAACCAGCAGAGCCGACTCTGCCACTCTGTGTAAATGCAATCCTAAGACGTGGCTAGGAAGAGAGCATGTTAGTCACGGCTTATATTAACACACAGCGTCCTCTTGAATTCATTGGCTTTCTTCTTATGAAAATGCTGCATAATGAGCCATAAGGAGGTTATTCTTTCTTTATGTTTGCCCTGAAATAAAACAAAAATAATACAAATTATGAAACTTGCATTTAGAGAAGGGTGTGATGAGGATAGCTTTTTGTAAATGAATGTTTTGCTACTGTCATCCATTTGAATCAAATAACTAATGTGCCCTAAAGGGAAAGTAACTTTAAAACCATAAAAACATAATTCACCATTTCTAAAATAATTGATACTTACACTTATTACAACTGGTGGTGACTCACTCTCTCTCTCTCTCAAAAAAAGCTCTTTTTCATAAGAAATAAGTAGGACATTCCGCTCCCCTGAGAAACTAGTTGGTTAAGTGCTTGTGTCTATGTTCCTCAATATGCTCTGAGGTGAAGAGTTGGACCTAGATGTTGAGTATAGTCCAGGGTAATATGACTTGAGTTACTTGCAGAATATCAGAAAATTCCTTTTATTTTCTTTAGGTTATATTTAGTGACATTTAAAAAGACAAAAATAATCTACAATAGAGAAAACAAAAAGAAATACAGAAGTAGATTTCCTATTACTGATAGTGTGTTTTGGTGGAATTTGGAAACAGAATTAGTGTCTCAGTAACATAACTAGAGGGTAGTTCAAGTCATGTCCCCAAAGAGGTTGTAACTGGTTTAAGGGTTCTTGTATATAGTCTCAGCAACAAATACAGCCCATGAGTTCATCACTCAGGTTCTTCCTAGATGCCATGCACTATTTTTGACATTGAGGCTAAAGCAGCGAGCAAAGTGGACAGCACTTACTCTCAAGGAGCTTACCATCTAGTGAGCATGACAGAAAATAAACTATTAATAAAGAAATGTGATACTTTATAAAGAAGAAGAAGAAATAGCATCATATGGTCAAGAGTAGTTCCTAGGATCTGCTTTGGTTGGGGTAATCAAGGAAGAAGATGACATTTGAGTTGAAATCTGAATGATAAGGAAGAATTTGTGTGATGATCCAGGAGAACAGATTTCATGGGGAAAGTACTAACATTTGCTGGGACCCAGTGGTGGAGGAGAGCCTGGATGGCTGTGGCAGGGAGAACCCACTTTTCTACTTTTTTCTTACACGCATTACACTTGTCATGCATCCTCTCCCACCCACAATCTCAGCTCATGATCTTGCATCCCATTTCTTCTAGAAAGTTAAGTGAATAAGAAGAGGATTCTCACAATTTCCATTACTGTAGCTACGTACCCACTGGCGAATACTCTGCCTTCTCCTCTTTCCTATGTATAAAGTGTCACTGTTGTTATTAAAGGCTCACTCGTCCACCTGTGCACAAGATCCCACAGTCTGTTCCCTCTGGCTGGCTCCTACAGGACTGCTCCCATATCCTTTATGTCTCCTGCATCATCAGTTTCTTTCTGTTTGCTAGCTCTTCCCCTCAATCTATCAATTTGTTGTTTCTTCTATTTTAAGAGGAAAAACACTCTTTTGGTGTCACTCTTCCCCAGTGACTCCACATTTGTCTCTGTTTAAAGAATTCCATGAAAAAGTTGCATTTATTTTTTCCTCCAAATTGTTCTCTCTCTTTTTCTCTTGAAAGCAGAGGCATTTATTTGCCTTCATCATGACACTGAAACTACTCTCGATTTAAGTCAACAGTGCCCTCCATGTTGCTATGCCAATGATCACTTGTTAGTCCTCCCCTTAATTGTCCCATCGGCGACATTAGAAACTCTTGTTTACTCTTCTTGCCTCATAGCACATTTTTAACTTGACTTCTATTTCTTGATTTTTCTTGTACATACTAGCTGCTGCCTCTCTGTTCTTTATTTGGTCCATCTTCATCACTGTAATATCTAAACATTGGCATGCCCCAGGGCTTAATTCTTGGACCTCTTCTAATTTATATCAAAACGAAAAACTCTGTTCATCCAGTCTAGTGGCTCTAAATGTCATATGTACACTGATGACTTCTAAATATATATCTGGACACCAGAACTCTCCTGAACTTTAAACTCATATATCCAACTGCCTACTTGACAGCTGTCACTAAATGTCTAATAGGCAATTTAATATAATAGGTACAAAAATGAACTCCTGCTTTCCCCCTGCTTCTCCTAGAGTGTTTTCTATCTCAGTTATGGCAATTAACACTCTTAAAGATTTTATCTATTTTTCTGACAGAGAGGGAGATAGAAGGAGAGGGAGAAGCAGGCAGGGAATCCCAACGCCGGGCTTGATCCCAGGACCCTCTGATCATGATCTGAGCCGAAGACAGATGCTTAACTGACTGAACCACCCAGGGGCCCCAGCAACTAACATTCTTTTAGCTGCCCAGGTGAAATCCTTGAAATCATCCTAATGCTGCTCTTTCTTTAATATTCTAGTCTCTCAGGAATCGAATCTTTTCTACTTTCAAAATGTATCCAAATTCTGACTGCTTCTTCCAACTTCTTTAGCTAACACTTGAGTTCAATCTATGGTCCTCTCTCATCTAGATTATTTTGGTAGCCTCCTAACTGGTGTCCCTGCTAACACCTTGGTCCATCTCTAGCCAATTTTTAATAGACAGTCCGAGTGACCATTTGAAAATGTAGATAGATCATGTTTCTCCTGTGTTCGAAGCCTTAATGTTCCATTTCTCTCATGGATCAATAGCCACGATATTCCTGTGGCCTACAAGGCTGTCACAATTTGTTATTGCCCTTCCTTTTGAACCTCATAGCCTAATCCCTTCTCTTTTGTTTCATCTGGTCCATCCACATTTGATGCTCATTCTTCAAACACTTCACACACTCCCCCACTGGGGCACTTTGGCACTTGCTGCTCTTTCTCCAGATACCTGCATGCCTTGCTCTCTTTCCTTTAGGACTTCACTCGAATATATTTTCTTAGTGAGTCCTTCTCGCACCACCCTGTCTCAGCATTCACCAGCCTTTCCACCCGTCTTCAAGAACTCACTTACCCCCCTTCCCTTTCTCAGCTTCCTGGTTTATTTTTCTCTGTACCTCTAATTACCATTTCGAATTTATTATCCATTTTCTTAGTTTTCTTGCCTCCCTCAACTAGAAGGTCAGCTCACTGAGGAGAGAAATATTTGCATGTTCTGTTCATTGCTCTATGCCCAGTATTTCCAAGTGCTTAGTAAATAAAAATGTATGAATGAAGGATTGAATGTAAAAGTGTATGAACTAGAGAAAGATGAAGGTAGCAAAAGTTATATAGTGATTTAAGGAGATGGAATTTCATTTCTAGGGTTCTAGGATGCAATGCCATGTTTAATTTTCTGGCTCAGAACTGTTTCCTTGGCATAAAACCAGTATAACTTTGAAAGAATAAAGATTTTTAGATCCTCACTTGGAAGTATAATGATCATGCAAATCCTACATACTCATACCTTATTTAAGGAAGTTAGAAAATACATAAATGGGCTATAGAAGGTTGCTGTGTAGGATTGCGGAAGTTTTGTTTCCTAAATATTAATACAAATATCATGTTAGGGAGTAAAACAATTTAAAGTAATGGTTTTTAAAAAAACTCACAGGTGTAAAAGAGAAGCATATGGTTGAACAGAGATTGCCAATGAAATTGACAGATGATTAACATTCATTAAAACTTTTAATTAACACCTTGGAAAATTCCATAAAATGATACTGTATGTAAATCACTATGTGTGATATCATTGAGCATTCTCTTACCTGTTTTACAGAAGGGAAAAAATGGATCACAAAACCGCTTATGATACAATTTTCCCTAGCCCCGGGTTTGTTTTGAGTGTTATCTGCTTGTGTCAATCATGCCAATTTGAGCTGCCAATATTCTAAATATATTTGGCTGAGATATAAGCGATTCTCTGTACATCCTGGAGGAAAGAAAAGCTACCTTTTAGTTTCTTATTCCTTCTTTTTCCCCAGGCAATTTCTGATTCAGTAACTATAGTAGAATTTGAGCTTTCACTTGGAGTTTTCCAAGGTGATTTAAAATAACATTTGTTTAAAATCTGGTTAATAAAATTTATGATCAATAAGTCATATATAAAATAACACTGAAGTTTTTCTGACGAATTTAAGACACTACACTTTATTTTACATATTGAAACTATATTTTCTCTTTACTGTTTGTGGTACAATGGAAGTGGTTTTCTACTTGAAAATAGTAGTAGTTGGTATCAGTAAGACTTCCGAATGTTCGTAGAAGTACAGTTACTATAGGATTGTCTTATTAGTTTTTTTTTGTCTTATTAATTTTTAAATTAATTTGAATTCTGATAAATGGACAGCTTTTTAGTGTTTTGCCGAGAGAATTATGGTACAAATACAGGCTTACCTGCCTATTGCTAATTTTTAAACCTTTGGGGGAGGGTGGTAAAAAGCATAGAAATATGTTGTTGTTTTTTTTGACAGAAAACATTTGTTAATTGATACCATGTTTGGTCAGGGTTAAACATTCATTGGTAGTCCAGAGTCATCCTTAAGGATATTAATTATTGTTCCAAGCTGTCACCTCTTGAAAGGATATTAATTATTGTTCCAAGCTGTCACCTCTTGAGACCCTCTAGGACTGCCCAGGGTATATAACTCTCTTTTTTCCATCTGCTTATAATGATGGCATGAATCTTCCTCTGCTTCTCTCTTTTGCTACTTTCTCCATCTTCCCACTTCCCCTGGCCTATCTTCTATCTGCGTTTCTTCACTGAATTTTCCATGCTTCTGGACTTAGTGCCTGTTGACTTGGCCATCAGATTCACATTTAGCAAGTGATGGCCCTCCTCTAGGGGGAAGCAGGCTCCCTGCTGAGCAGGACCCCGAGATCATGACCTGAGCCAAAGGCACAGGCTTAACCCACTTAGCCACCCAGGCGCCCCTAAAGGATCAGTTATAATATGCCTGCTTTTGAAAGCTAATGTGTATTTTAGGTTCAGTATTTAAAATTCTTTAGAATAATTTTTTATTTTCTTGTTTATTGTTTAGTATTAAGATTTTAAATCATTCTATGGATTAATTGAAGGAGTTATCACATTGCAAGTAAACATAAAATCTTTAAAGATACAAAAGAACAAATTTATATTATTATTTTTATCTTTTCTAGTGTTAGGAGCCTAAATGTTTTGAAGCTGAAACATAAAGAATAGAGAAAGAAACAAAAAATTGTACTGAAAATACCAATTAAGCATGAATGTTGCCTGATTTATAATTCCATGTACAGAGATTATAAAGAAGAAATATAGCTCACGAAGCATGAGATGCTCTAAAATTGTAATTCTGACTATGTAATTGAGAATAATCCTGCTGAGAAAGAAAAGAAGTTAAATAAAAGTGTAACTATATCAGGAGCTCTTTGATAAGCTCAGAATTTAAAGGGGTAAGTATCAAAGATTGAAAGGTACAGAGTGAGGGCTTATTAAGAAAAGCAGGAACTTGAGGAGAGTTAATGATCATGGCCATTCATTCATTCTACAAACATTTATTGGGAACCTTTTCTATGCCACATTATCTTGTTTGACCTTGAGTACTAAAATATAATAAGATCTTAGTTCTCAAAAATCTACTGTGGTAACATTGGACTATAATATTAATAATTGACATAGTAGAGGAAGAACTTTTCAACTCTTGTTTTGTTTCCAAACTGAAAGGTTGGGGATTCAGTATACTTCTTGGTTTTGACTCCAGTCATTGGATCTCAGGGTTGAGATCCAATCCCACATCTGGCTCTGCACTCAGTGGGGAGTCTCCTTGATGATTCTCTCCCTCTGCTCCCCACTTCAAATAAATAATCTTTAAAAAAAAGAGAGAGAGAGAATAGAATAAGAGCTTCTTACATTGAATTCAAATCTCCAGTCCAGATGTATGATATTTGAACTTACAGAAAACTTGCACATATAGTTGTGGAAAAAAAATGTTGGGTAATGGGTAAATGATAGAATGAGATATCTAAGTAGATTTTTGGTAGAAAGAACAACTGAATTCATAGATAAATGACTAATGGATTAGTGTTATTGGGATATAGACACTGACCTTGCCCTTGTCTTTGAATATTTATTGACAACTTCAGTAAAAGCGCGCTCACCAGATCTTTAGGTGACAAATATCTTGGAGTGATAACTTACACACTTGATTACATAATCAGGATTCAATGTTCAGATAAATGTAAAAGTAGTATATAAGGCTAAAATGGTTGAGATTCTTAAGAGTGGTTCCTTGGAAAAAAATAATGTGAAATTTAAGCCAATGGTTTGATGGTTGTATTGAAAGAAATCATTGGCTAACTTTTTCAAGGTCCTATTGATAAACTTGAGGAGAATCAGAGGCCCACATAGGGACATTGCAACCGTCTTAAAATATTTGCAGATCTGACATGTAGAAGAGATAGTAGATTGGCTTTATGTTGCTCTCAAAAAAATACCAACAATTACATGAAAATCATTTTAGCACCACGAAATGGGAAGGCTCCAAAAAACTGGAGTTGCCCAACAATGGAGAGGACTGCCTTATAAAGTAGTGAAAAAGTCTTATTATAGAGAAAGTGGTGGACCATTTATGTTAGGATAAGAGTTGTGTTAGAAGGTTTCCTGTCTTTAAAATTGTATAGTTCTCTAATTTCACAAACTTGTCATGACAATTTGAGAAGATAACAGGAATTTATTTGCTCCAGGGGAAATAGGCATATGAGTGGGGCATTTTTTTTTTAAACAGATGAAACTCAGTGGCAATCCTGAAAACTATAATTAAAGTCAGAATAGAGAGTAGCTCTAGGAAATGTTCTAGCATTTTCCTTCAAACATTCCTATGCTGTTCTCAGATAAATACAAAAGTATGTAAAAAACATAATGGTCTGAATTTGACCCCTAATTTACCAGAGAGGAAAGGCATAGACATATAGTGGAGATCCTTTAATTATTCCCTAGTATTCTGGTTCTCCTTTGATGAGAAGAAATGCACTCCAGGTTACAAACAAGAGATTTCTTTTGGAAAAGCAACAGTCCTTGCCTTTGTACTGAGTTAAAGACAGGGTTTTCACCTGTAAGAAGTAACCATATTGGATCCCTAAGTGCCTAAGAAAATACGAAACATCACTTTGAATATTCCTCAAATTAATCTCATTAGCCCTACTTGATTGTTGTTGCTGTTGTTTTTTCCTATCAAGTTAATATAAAAAACTTTGGGTGGATTATAGTGTCCTTGTTTGAACAGATTCTAGTTGAGTTTAGACATAACTTTGTATACCTGGGATCCTGGATGTGGAAAAGACCTGAAAAATAACTTAATTTGAAGTTCCTGATTTTATAGATGCAGAAATTGAGTGATTGAGTTGCTCAAGGCAATTTTATTTGATTAGAAAGGAAGTTAAGGTTAGAACGTAACAATGACTTTCAGTGAATTCACATCTCTCTCTATTTTACTATTCTCTTTACCTCTTCTTTTAAACTATGCTGTAGATATGCAGTGTGTCAAGATACAAAAGGAAAAGAAAAAGGAGCATATATCCACATTGTCTTCATTAAGTTAAAGGTGTTATATTTAAGTCTCAAGTATTTTTCAGTTTTATTAAACTTTGATCTCTGGAAATAAAATAAGAGTCAGTTGTTAAACTTCTGTTCTGGTGAAAACGGGAGGAATGGAGGTAGGATTTTGTGGTTAATTTCAAAAAGGATTTAGAGCTTATGACAGTTTTAGCAACTTTCCTAAATTATGTAGATTACTATTCCAGTAGTAGAGAGATCAAGTATCAGTATTTTAGGACAGCTTTTAAACCGGGCAAATCTGAGACATCTGAACAGAATATCACTTTACCTAGACTTGATTCAAGTTGCTGAACTTCTGGCAGAGAGGAAGGTCAGCATGCTTGAATACTTTGCTGCAAAGTTTTCAAGAGTTAAAAATATTTTTTTATGATTCTTTGTTCTCCCTTGTGATTGGAATATAGACTTAAGTAGTGGTACTTCATTGTTTTAAGCAATAACTGACTCAATATTGGATTTAATCATGATAATGGATAGTCATTTAAAATGTATTGCAGTGATAATTTCTTTTTTTTTTTAAGATTTTATTTATTTATTTGACAGAGAGAGAGATCACAAGTAGGCAGAGAGGCAGGCAGAGAGAGAGAGGAGGAAGCAGGCTCCCTGCCGAGCAGAGAGCCCGATGCGGGGCTTGATCCCAGGACCCTGGGACCATGACCTGAGCCGAAGGCAGAGGCTTTAACCCACTGAGCCACCCAGGCGCCCCTGCAGTGATAATTTCAATGTGTTTTTTATTGAGCAACTTCATAAATGATTACCTCACTCACTAAAATTTATGATAAAAATCAGAGATGATCCATAAACGTTTATTGAATGGATTCCATTAAGATTTTGAAAATGGACTCAACTGTTATTATTTAGAAATAATCAAATCGATGCGATTTGAAGTGACTAAATAATTTTTGACAGTTCCTGATCAGTTATTTCCAGGTTCATGCCAATGTAAATTGACATACATATTTCACATAATCATGGAAACTTGGGTATTGTGGAGAAAGATGTATGAGTAGGTTAAGTGGGAGGGAGGTAGATAGATTATCAAATTATAGTTAATTTAGAAAATTAAAAATTATATGAATTTTTAAAATTCAGATATTTGAAAGCAAAAATCCACAGAGAAATAATTGTTCTGTTTAATGTGACTCCAGGAAGGAGGAGTAAGAGCAAAGTGAGGGAGGTGGTTTAGAGACTTTTTTTTTTTTTGCAACAAAGTAGTTATATTAATTTATAGCATGTCTTCTGTATACCCAGCCTATTCCAATAAAGTGTAAGTCACATTCCCTCATCTTACAGAATTTTGCTTTCTTTGGGAGTAGAGACAAGGCAAGATGCTTACGTATCAAACAATTTGTTATAACTGCCTAAGATTTGTGTGATTGTGAAAATAAGTGGAGTGTCCTCTAAAGATTGTCCTTTCTTGGCTTCTCTTCTTTCATTTCCTTTTCCAGCCAGGAACACTTAGTTGCTGTTCAGCATGAGTACTCCTATCCTGGGGCTAACTCCTGATCAAGATTCATGTGCGTAAGAAATTCTTGTTGGGACCAGATCCTCACCTCAAAAAACATGCTAGCACCTCACATGTGTTCTTTCTCTACAGATCTGTGATTTTGAATCCCCTGATTTCAATCCTGGTTGATCATCAGAATCACCTGTAGAATTTTAACATTCAGGCACTGTCAGAATCTCTGGGGCTGTTACCGAGGCCAGTGTATTTTTAAAAGACACATACATGTGTTTCTGATAACTTTTAACTATCCAACTTCTGTTGCCAGGGGTCTGCATCCCATTTTCTTATCTACCTGGTCTTCCTGCCTGGTTTTTCTCTTCCTGCCTGTATAATGACCCCTCCAAAGGGTGTTTAATTTCATTTGTCTTAATCAACATTTGAAGACATAACTCTTTTAAGATCATTAAAAATTTGAAAATTGGAACCAGTTGATTGAATTGTAGAGAACCAGACCCAGTTAAAATTCTCTGTCATATGGGGGAACCTGGGTGGCTTAGTCGGTTAAAGCATCAGATTCTTGGTCTCAGCTCAGGTCTCTGTCATATGCATAGCCTCTGTTCTGGCCAAGGAATATATATTTATCCACTTCATCATCAATGTGTGGAATATAATTTTTTTGTATTTTTATTCCACGTTCTGTAATTGCTTCCAAAACACACTGTGCTCACCTGTGTGTTGATTGTTGATAGCAAGATGAACAAATGTCTATTTTGAGCATGAAAATACACTTGTTTTCTGTAGTTACCCGATTGAGAGATTAATTTGAGAAAAGTGATTCCAGTTTTTTGAATAATTTCTCTGATGTAGTAAACATAAAACTTTTTATTCAGATGACAACTTTCTTCTTATTTATTCTTCAAATGGTTTGTGAAGCCATTAATACAGATTAAGTGAAAAGAAATCAGATCATTTTTTTAAACTAAATTTTGTGGTCAATATTCTCAATGTGTAACAATAAAATAAGATTGGGAATGTCAGATTCATTTTCTGGACTTTATGACTGTAAATGAATTTCTGATTCCAACGTTAAAGTACAATCTGTTTGACATGATTTACATATTTAGTGTAGATAGACGAAGTTAACGGATTTGTTTCAGTAACACGAACTAATTTTCTAGTTATTTGGTGGGCCAAGAGCATGACAACCATATAGAAGTGCGGATCAAATAAAAGTGAGGGCCCCTTTATAGCCCACTGACAAGAGGCCAGCGCCTTCCACAAGTGCATCTATCTAACTTCCCATAGGTTGGGAGGCTCAGTATTATGTGCTCCCATGATTGCTTAGTGGACTAGTGACATTTTGCCCATCACTATTAATTAGTCTTTATCCCCAAAGAGAATTTTAGGAACTTACCTTCATAGGTATTTCTTATATTTGTGAAGTCTTGGCATAAATAAATTCTGGTCCTGACATGTCTCCTCGTCTGTCATCTTTTATTTGTTACCATAAATGTCATGGTCATTTTTATGTTCATAGAAGGTCTATTACTTTCTCCCCGAAGCAGTTTAGAGACCACTTATGGAAAAAGAAATGTGGGAGAGGAATTGAGGATGAAGCAAAGTAAAGAGTGAGTAGAGCACAAGTCCAGCATAAAATGTAATGGATCTCAAAGTGGGTACTTGGCTCTTACTATCTTCGGAACACTTTAAACCAAAGGATTTGCTTTTGTAGAATTTTAGAATTGAATGTAACCTTAGAGATAATATAGTTCATAGGCTTCATTTTAAAAATAAAGAAAGAATAGAAAGGTTAAATGACATGGTCATGGTCACACAGATAGTGGTATTGTCTACTGACTGGCCATCATGCTGCTACTTATCTTTATTTTTAGGATGAGAAAAGTAGGTCATTCGCCTCAGAGATTCAGAAAGGCTAAGATCATCAGTACCTCGATTTTGCCCAGTGAATGGACAATTTGTTTTTGTGGCTGTGTGGTCTCTGCCTTCCTTCTCCACTGCACCTTATTATTTATTTCCTTCAGGGGACCTCTTTATGCTTTCATGCTTTAGCATTGGGCCTCCAGAGTTCTGCCCTGAGTTCACATGTGTGCGCTCTTCCTGCTCTCCTTAGGCAATCTTATACACAATTTGTTTAGTATTTCTTAAGAGCCCCATACCATGATAGATACCGTACTAGATGCTGGGTGGGACAGACACACACCTGGATTGTGGAGTAGAATGTTCTTGTCCATTCTTGGAGTTTTAGTTGCTGTCTATATTCTGAAGATTCTCGAATCCATAGCTCTGGTTGTGACTGATGCCCTGAGCTGTACATGTGTAACTAGCTCAGATGTCCCAGAGAAACCTCAAATTTGACGTACTTAAAATCTGGACTTCATCATTTCCTCCCTTCCCCTTTCTTCTGAATATGCTTTTCCTTCTGAATTCCATATCTCAACATCAAAGTCACTTAGCCACTCCTTCAGAAAGTTGAAAGTCACCTTTTGATTCTTGTTCTTTCTTTCCCTTCCAATGACTAATTCCTGGCCCCTGTATCTTACTCCTACTCTCTTTTATCCCTTTGTTATCCCTCCTCTTTAGTTTTCCATCAGGATCCTGACTGGACTTCATTTCCCCAAGCCTGCTTTCCTGAAATCTACTCTACACAGGGCTGTTGGAACAATGGTTTAGACTAGAATATAATCTAACCACATCAGTCTCTGCTTAAAACCATTGCTTGGTTTCCCATATTCTACAGGGTAAAGCCCAAGCTCCATAGCATGGCACTCAAGGTCGTCTGTGACCTGACTCTACCTTGTGCTGCTATTTCTTGAGTCATGTTGTTTCTTGAATCAGAGCTTTCTTATGCCATCTTCTCTGCCTGGTCAACAATACTCCAACTCATGCCTCCTTGCTCTTATCACTTGGTCAAACTTAAAAAATATATTACAAAAAAATTTCAAATAATCACAAGAGGAAAGGTAAAAGCACAACGAATTCCTGTATTCAACACTGGTTGGTTCCTTTATTCCTCCCCACCTTTTTTTTCTCATTTGCAGAAGTATTTAAATGGAAATCCAAGATACCATACAATTTTACCCCTACTTCAATAAGCATCTTCAAAAATATGAATGTATCCTATATAACAACAGTGTCATTATCAAACTAACAAAATTGGTAGTATTTCCTTGGAATCATCTAATTCCCTGTATGTAATAAAAATTTCCAAGTAGTTGTGAAAAATATTTTTACAGTTAGATTGTTTGAATCATGATCCACATAAATACCACAGATTAAATTTGGTTAAGTCTCTAATTCTTTTTTAATAAAAAACAACAGTTTCCACTCCTCTCTTCTATTAATGCTATTTTCTTGCAGAATCCAGGTCAGTTGTCAAATAGAATGTTCTACAGTCTATATTTATTTATTTGTCTTCTGTGGTGTTACTTAACTTGTTTCTGTATCTACTGTAGAACTATATCCAACTGTTTCTATATCGAAAAAGAAAATACTTAAGATAGGAAATATTTCCTATACGAGGAAATTAGTTGTAGTGGCTTGATTCGATTCAGTTTCCATTATCTATCTGCCTACCTATCTATCATCTATCTTTCTTTCTTTATTTCTTTTAGGATGTTAAGATGGATCAGTGAGTTCAAGTGGTGACAGCTTCATCCCTCCCTTATAAAAGTCACCATCAATCATTGTGCAACTAATGGTTTAATCCATTGATGATTACTGCCTGAATCAATTATTCCATTAAGGGTTGCAAAATATTAATTGTATAATTCTGTAATTTCTTCCACATGTACTGGCTGGGACTCTTCTCTAAAGAAGAATTTTACTTCAGCACCATGAGCATTTGAAATACAGATTGTGTAGGAGTTCTTTCACTTTGATTACCTGGCTAAATTTTAATCATCCTTAAGGCTCGGTTTACGGAATTGTGTCTGTAGGAGGCCATTGTTAATCTTGCAGAGCTAAAGTAAATGTTACTATTCCCTTCCATGAAATTCCATATTTACTTCTGCCCTTAGTTTTCTTGTGTTGTATTGAAAGTATCATTCTTTTTAACTGGAAATTCATTTCACTGTAGATGATTTACTTAAAGCAATGCTACCGAAAGCAATTTGGTAGAAGAAAAACTGCCCAGATGATTTTTTCAAAATCATTATTGCCTCTCATTTTTCTCTGAGGCAGTTTTTTTTTTTTTAATTGGAGTATAGTTGACACACAATGTTACATTAGTTTCAGGTGTACAACATAGCAATTTGACAAGTCTATACATTATGCCTACCACAAAGTGTAACTACCACCTGTCGGCATACAATACTATTATAGTAGTATTATCTACATTCCCTATGTTCTACATCTTTTATCCCCATAATGTATTTATTCCATAATTTGAAGCCTGTATCTCCCATTCCCCCGCACCTTTTTTTGCTTATCCCTCCATCCCACTCCCCTCTGGGAACAAACACCAGTTTGTTCTCTGTATTTATGGGTCTGTTTTCTGCTTGTGTGATTTTTTGTTGTTGTTGTTGTTTTTTTTTTTTTTTTTAGATTCCACACATGAGTGAATCATATGGTATTTGTCTTTCTCTGTTTAATTATTTCACTTAGGGTAATACCCTCATAGGTCTATCCGTTTTGTCACAAATGGCAAGATACTCTGTTTTATGACTAATATTCTATGCACACACACACACACACACACACACACACACACACACACACACACCCCACATCTTCTTCCTTCATCTACCAATGGACATTTAGGTTGCTTTCATAGCTTGGCTATTGTAAATAATGCTGCAATAAACATAAGAGTGCATATATCTTTCTGAATTAGTTTTTTTGTTCGTTTGTTTGTTTTGGGTAAATATGCAGTAGTAAATTTACTGCATTATATAGTATTTCTATATCTAATATTTTGAGGAACCTCCATACTGTTTTCCACAGTGGTTGCACCAATTTACATTCTTACCAACAGTGCATGAAGGTTCGCTTTTCTTGACATCCTTGCCAACACTTGTTATTTATTGTCTTTTGATACTTTTTGATTCTGACAGGTGTGTGGTGCTATCTCATTGTGGTTTTGATTTGCATTTCCCTGATGATGGGGAATGTTGAGTATCTTTTCCACATGTCTGTTGGCTATCTGTGTGTGTTTTTTGGGAAAATGTCTATTCAGATCCTCTGCCCATTTTTAAATTAGATGATGATGATGATGATGATTGGTGCTGAGTTATACCAGTTCTTTATATATTTTGGTTATTTACATCTTACCAGATGTGTCATTTGCAAATATCTTTTCCCAGTCAGCAGGTTGCTCTTTATTGTGTTGATGGTTTCCTTTGCTGTGCAAAAGCCTTTTATTTTGGTATAGTCCCAATAGTTTATTTTTGTTTTTGTCTCCCTTGCCTGAGGAGACATATTTAGGAAAATATTGCTAAGGTTGATGTCAAAGGGATTCTACCTATGTTCTTTTCTAGGAGTTTTATAGTTTGAGGTCCGACATAGGTCCTTAATATATTTTGTGTTTATTTTTGTATATAACATAAGAAAGTGGTCCAGTTTCATTCTTTTGCATGTGTTGTCCAGTTTTTCTCACACCATTTATTGAAGAGACCATCTCTTCCCCATTGTATATTCTTACCTCCTTTGTTGTAGATTAATTGGCTGTATAAGCACGGGTTTCTTTCTGGGCTCTCTATTCTGTTCCATTTATCTCTGTATCTGTTTTTGTGCCAGCACTATATTGTTTTGATTACTATAGTTTTGTAATATATGTCCAAGTCTGGGATCGTGATACCTTCAGCTTTGTTCTTTTTTCTCAAGATTGCTTTGGCTACTTGGGGTCTTCTGTGGCTCCATACAAATGATAGTATTATTTGTTTTAGTTCTGTGAAAAATGCTCTTGATATTTTGATAGGGAGTGCTTGAATCTGTAGATCGTTTCTCTGAGGCAGTTTTGTAAGCTTGTATACATCTTGGAACATTTTTGTTCATTTTCATATTTAAAAATTTTTTATTTTGAATTGGTTGTCAGCTAGCTGTGCTTGCTTCTTAGATTCGAAAGAGTTAAGAGTTGAAAACAATAGAAATGTTCTAAAATGGGACGCTACTGAAGTTATGGTATCCCAAGCAGTGAACTACTATATAGCTATTAAAAATACCGTAAAAAATGTAACTATTGGCACGTGAAAATCGTTATCTTCTACTATGAAGTGACAGAAAAAGATTACAAAAAATATGCTCTGGTCCTATTAATGTTCTTGATCACATTTGGAAGTCTTGCTACAT
Organism: Meles meles; assembly: GCF_922984935.1. NCBI lineage: Eukaryota > Metazoa > Chordata > Mammalia > Carnivora > Mustelidae > Meles > Meles meles. The sequence continues at coordinate 70,526,704 of NC_060072.1, forward strand.
TTTTATTATCATTGTTATTATTGTTCTGCTATTAATATAGCAAACACAGTCTGGAGTCAAATTACTCTTAAAATCTCCATAAATTCTCATAAAAATGTGGGATGGTAGGCACACTATGAGGAACACTCAGGCAGCTGCACTGTTCAGAGAGTGCTAGACTCACATTTATGATAGCTTGGGTGTGAAGGGCTCTGGGCGGACGGCAGGCAGGAGAGCGGCAAGTGTGCCTGATACTGTCCCTCTCTTGGCACACAGAGGGTGTGGATGGACACGCGTGAGGGTGCTAGCAGTGTCTCTCTGAACAGGCTGGACTTTGGGCCCCCAGTGAAGGGCAGAATAAGTTTGCTACATGCATAAATTATAAATACTTGTGGTCTAAAAAGGACCATTAGAGTTATATTTGGGGGCATTGTCCTCATGAAATCATAGTTAGTAAAAACTGTATCTAGGAAGAATTATGACTCACATTAAAGGGAAAAATTATATACAAATGACCTTTGTAAATGCTGTCATTCTGAGGTGTGTGCTTCTGTATTCTGTTTGCGCCTTGAATAGGAGCTCTTAAACTACAGTGCGTGGGTGACATTCAGGGGTATATGGATTCTATGAAATTGTGTGTAAAATTCTAGGTGTATGTACATTTTGGGGGGAAATTAATTATAACCTTTATCAGATTCTCAAATGTGTCCATTCATCAAAATACAGCCATTAGTTTTTGTGTCCAGAACTGGAATAAAACAGATCTTTACACCTATGGAATTTTGGAAACATCTGTCTGACATGAAATTTGGTTAGTAGGTTAGCCTATGAATGTATCATAAGATATATTCTGAGTTCTCATAACTTCCACTTATGGTGTGAATCAGAAGTATTTACATAAGAGAACTATCCCAACAAACCCTGATATTATATCCTTTCATTTGCACATGAAATATGATATATACATTTAGAAAATTTATGTGTTTCCCACTTGAAACAATTAAACTGCTTTAATTAATACCCCAACTTTAAAAAAAAATTATTTATTTATTTGACAGAGAGACACACACAGTTAGAGAGGGAACACAAGCAGGGGGAGTGGGAGAGGGAGAAGCAGGCTTCCCACTGAGCAGGGAGCCCAATGTAGGGCTCAATCCCAGGACCCTGGGATCATGACCTGAGCCGAAGGTAGATGCCCCAAAACTGAGCCATCCAGTTGCTTCATCACCCCAACTTTTTGTTGTTGTTTTATTAGTTCTGAGCTTTCCAGTGAATAATAGCTAGCTCTTTATTTTCTTATATGTTATATTACTTTATTTTTTATTTATTTAATTTTTAAAAGATTTTATTTATTTGACAGACAGAGATCACAAGTAGGCAGAAAGGCAGGCAGAGAGAGAGGGAGAGAGGAGGAAGCAGGCTCCCTGCTGAGCAGAGAGCCGGATGCAGGGCTCTATCCCAGGACCCCGGGATCATGACCTGAGCCAAAGGCAGAGGCTTCAATCACTGAGCCACCCAGGCACCCCTTACTTTAAATATCCATAGAAACTAAACAGATGGGGTAAGAAAAATACCACACTAATTCAGGAATCTAGAAGATAGAAATCAAGAGACCTGTCCTCTGGAAATGGATCAAGGAGGCATGGATAGGCCTAGCTAGAGGGTCAGGGAGTCAAAGTTCAGAGCCGAGATGTATAGAATTTACGTTAGGGGTTTTTATTGCAGAGAAAGAAGTGGGAAAGTCTTTTAGTGCTTTAATCTCATGGTGAGTTATGTGAGTCATGTGTTGGTACCATTCTGTAATAAATGAATGGATCTGTAATAAATGAACTTATCTCATACTTATCTCATACTGTTTTTTGATGACTAAATTAGTAAATATGTATGAAATGCTTAGAAGTGTAGTAAATATGTGCCTCAACTGGGCTGGGGGAAAATAGGAAATGCTAGGAATATAGTGGTGTATGTTTGGAGGAGAAATGACCCGCCCTCTGATTGCTGCTTCTTATCCTCCACAGACACCCAACCCTTGGTCTTCCAGGTATAGGAGTGATACAATTTTAATCTTAAAGACATGTTATTAGGACAGTATTTTACATAAAAATTGTTGGACTCGGGGCACCTGGGTGGCTCAGTGGGTTAAAGCCTCTGCCTTTCGCTCAGGTCATGATCCCAGGGTCCTGGGATCGAGCCCCGCGTCGGGCTCTCTGCTTGGCGGGGAGCCTGCTTCCTCCTCTCTCTCTCTGCCTGCCTCTCTCCCTACTTGTGATCTCTATCTGTCAAATAAATAAAATCTTAAAAAAAAAAATTGTTGGACTCATGGTGCCTATGTATTTGAGAAATTGTGTAATAATTGCCTGTGAAATAAAGAAAAAATCTGCTTTTGATCCACTTGGCTGGTTGGTTGCTTCAGATGTTGATGAACTTAGCTGTGTAACAGTGGTGTGACAGCGTGAGTAGTTTCTTGTTATTAGAGCACCTGTTTTCTCTGGGCGTGTTTACAGAGTTCTTATGGTTAGGCTTATCTACCTCATGGCTAAATATGGATATATTTAAAAGAAGTTCATGCTGAAAGCATGATGCATATTGACTCTTCTTACTTTTAAAAAATTGTTACATAATTCAATAACATCTCAGGAAACTACCACTTTTTACTTATTTTTAATTTTCATGACATCTGTTCTCTTATATTGATTTTATTCCTCCAACGAGTTTCCACTTCACTGTCTCTGTTGTTTCTACGGCTTCTTTCTTTGTTCCAGATATAACTCGAGGTTTTGCACATTGCAAGCTTTTTGTTCAAGCTCAATACAGATATTATACTATTGATCTAATTTAGCAGTTTGAGCAGTTGTTTCTGAAGTTTACAAAAAAAACAAAAAACAAAAAACAAAAACAAGTAGGCATAATGAGGTTTTCTTGTCTTATCCAGATTTAGGCATAGATTTATGGCATATTCAACTCTCAAAAGTCTTCTACTAATGCTACAAGTAAATCCTAAAGGCTTTTACAAAGATTCTGGTTTTTTGTTTCTCCTTATCGCTATATGCCTCCTCTCTATGCACAATTTGCAACCCCCAGGATCGAGAGGTAATACTTTAAATAGTTTTGATCTTTTTTCTCACCTGCACCTCATCTTATCTTAGATGCAGCACGAAAAAAAAAAAAAAAAAGTGAGAGCAGCCAGGGTGGTTGGAAATATTGTAATTGCACCTCCTTTGGATTAGCTTGAGGCTCAGTTTGCTAGGCTCTTTAATCTACTCATCAAGGTAGATATGAAGTCAAAAAAGATCAGGCTTTGTTTTTAAAAAAAGAGAAAAGTAGAGTAAGAATTCACATCATTAGCCATTGTGAGCAAAAGGGAGGAGGAGTGTTTATGTACACAATTTATTTTCTTAGTTCTCTATTATTTTTGCATTTGACATCAATTTTGGAAACATGGTAGATATTTTGAAAATAATGTGCATATACTTTAAATTTTAAGTTAGTCATGAAGGAAACTGTGGCATGCTTGTATTGATGTGGAATATTATTAATTCTTCTTAAATAGTTACATTTGCATGTTTGTTGATAACTATTTTCTTTCCTTTTTTTTTTTTTTTCTTTTTGCCCAATGTGGGGCTTGAACTCAGGACTCCAAGATCGAGTCGCATGCTTTACTGACTGAGCCAGCCAGGTGCCCCTGTTGATAGTTATCAATTTTTACTTTTAAATTTTACTTTTTAAATCTACAGTTTTTACTTTTAAAAAAATATGCCTGTGAATTAGGTATAGGTTTAAATGAAGATCCCTTTAGTGACCTGTAATTTTTAAATTTTTTTAAAAAGCCCACAGTTTTATTTTGAAGATATCATTTTCAAGACCTCAAAGTCTATCCTGGGGTTGATATTTAGAAGACTAACGATTTAGTCCTGTAAAAATAAGCCCAGTGGGACTGCTGACATGGCCTAGAGTCCGATAAATTCATAGCTTAAAGACATAAGTGTTGAAATTATTAAACTGTGCCATAATGATCAGAATAGCTCTAAAATAAAATTAGGTTATAAAGTGGCTAAATTAACTCAACTAGTTATTAATTAAATTAAAAAGACTGCTATGAAGCAAAGCCACAGGGGAACAGCCCTGGAATTAAAGAAAATAAAACATTTACTGTATATTCCTCTGTAATTTAATTGGAGAAGACTTTCATTTTCTAATTTAGGGGAACTCTGAATGTTGTTGTTCAGTCTTGATGACAATTCACTTAGACCTTGGTGGTTCTACAATGAGTTTTATTAGCTTCATTTTAGAGGCCCTCATACAATCCCCTCTTTTGACTCATGACTTTTTAAAAACTGGTTTTGAAATGACTTTAGACTTACAGGAAATTTAATACAGAGTTTACTTGCATCCTTCATCCAGCTTTTGCTAATCTTAATGACTTAGATAACTGTAGTATAATAATCAAAAGCAGGAAATTAACAGTGATACAATACTATTACTAAATATAGACCTTAATCTAATTTCACTAGTTTTCTTACTAATGGTATTTTTCTGATCCAAGACCCAACCCAGAATCTCACATTGCATTTAGTTGTTGGATCTCCATAGTGTTCTGTAAGACGTGACAATTCTTCAGCTTTCCTTTGTCTCTCATGATCTTGAACTTTGATGAGTAGTGGTCACATATTTTGTTGAAAGTATCTTGATTTGGGTTGATTTCCCATAATCACACGGAGGGTATGCATTTTTGGCTAGAATACTACAGAAGTGATATGTTTTTCTCAGGACATCACACGACAGGACACATTTTGTTTTATGACACTATGTTTATGTTACTCTTGATTACTTCGTTAAGGTGTTATCTGATGCGTTTATCCCCTGTAAATTTATTCTTTTTTCCTAGTGAATTAATAAATATCTTGGGAGAAATACAAGAGACTGTGAAAATGTTGTTTTCTTCTTCAAATTTTGCCCACTAATTTTAGTACTCATCAGTGGATCTTGCTTGCAACGGATTTTACTGTGGTGTTCTATTGGTAATTTTGTATTTCCCGCTTTTTCCTTATATTTACTTGGAACTTCTCTATGAGGAAGAGCTATTCCTTCTTCTTCATTTATTTACATATTCAGTGATTAATTTTTATCAAAATTTTCTTAATTCTATAATTTCGAACTCGGATATTTATTTTTATTTTATGGTTTGTGGTCTAATAATATCTTTTTTATTTCTCAAATTGTTTCTCCTTTGGCCATTGGGAACACATCAGGTTGATTCCTGTATCTTTTTGAGACACCCTTACCCCCTTCTTTTTTTAAAGCATTTTCTTATTTTTTGGTACAATGGGATGTTCCGAGCTCACCTTATGTTTTTCCTGCTCCATCGCTGCTGTCAGCTACATCAAAGAATCCCCTTACCTGTAGCTATATGCCGCTGGAGAATGGTATTTAGAAACCAAGGTCTTGCCCCATGAATTTATAAAGAAGAACTGTGTTTTTAAGAGGTTATATAAACAGAAATAAATATTAAATAGATCAATCAGAGTATTTAGAAATGTGTAGCTGCAGCCAAGAAAGCTGTTTCCAATGTTAGGTCTTGGGAACCTGGAGAAGGTAAAGAATTCTTTTCAGGATGTGAAGACATTGGAGAGAATTGCATATGTACGTTTTCCCCAAGAATACCTAGAATCACCTACAGTAATCTTTACAAACAATCCATTTCTTTCCTTCCTTCCCCCTCTCTCTTTCCTTTCTTACACCCTCTCTTTCCTTCCTTCCTCCTTCCTTCTTTCTTCCTCCCTCTATCCCTCCCTCTCTCTTCTTCTTTCTTCTTTTCTCTTCTCTTTTCTTCTTTTCTTTCTTTTTTCTTCCCCATATTAAGTAAGAATTATACTGTGCCAGTGAAGAAATGTATTTGTTTTCACTAGTACTTGAAAGAATGGAACGTGTAACAAAAGCAAAAGCAAAATGTAATCTGTCTATTAAAGTGAACACTTATGTTAAAAGTCTTGTGTATGCTGGTTTGGGTTGAGGGAAGGGAGAGAGCTTGTTCATGTCGTTCTTCCGTGTACTAGATCTTCCCTGTTGAAGGCGGACACAAAGGCATGTATCTTGCTCCTATCTGGGGCCCTCCTCCCTGACAATGAAGTGGGCATCTCTCTTCCGAAAAACAGTGCAAACTCAACAAGATCACAACCTTAGTGCTACAACTGCTCTTAATAAGGTACTGTGTATGAATTAATTAAATCAGTTTGCCCCTCATGTGGCAAGCTCTGTTTAGTGTTTGTCTGGTTGACTAATTTATGAGGATAAAATTATGGTAGAGTCTCTGCCTTGCTTGTTTTCATCAAAGAGATGGGCTAATTTGTAATGGAACTTTATCAATCAGATCATGCTGTTGGTCCACCCTCCAAGCTCTGACTAATGAATTAAGGCTGTTTGAGTTCTTTCATTCACGCACATCCTGTTGCTGCTGAGGGGGAAGGGTGTGTTGGCTCTAGATTGATTATAAGATGGATTGCTTCTTTTCTAGCAAATAGATCACCAACTTTTCTGTTTCTTGGAATGTTAATGGCACTATGATTACCTTTCTTTTTTATGTAGGGTATGAATTTCAAGTGGAAAGTCTGTAAAAATGCTGGCTTTTATTTGTTTGGAAGAAACCAAAGATTGTGCATTTCATATTGGGGCAGAGTAGCTAAGAACTCCCAACAATGGGAGAAGGAATAATAGTAGAGCCGGCAGAGAAATGGAGAATTTTGAAAGGCAATATTCTTCAATGTTGGGAAAGTAATGAAAGGTCAAAATGAAGCTCAATAGAAAAGCCATTATGAAAGGAAGAGGGAGAATTTGGCTTTTATGTTGCTGTCAGGATTTGGGACTTGTTTTCTTTTTATTCTGACAAAACTCTTTTGGGGTGTGTTTTTTTTTTTTTTCCTCTTCAACTCAAACAGTTTATACAACTGTTATTTTAAACTTTCTTGTGTTTACATCATTGTGTCTTTTAAAAAGAAACTTTTTTTTTCAATTTTTTTATCTGGGAATTTTTAAGGACAAAGCCACTGTTTGTAAGATACACACACTCACGCATGTATATATAGGGTTGGAAAAAGTGTGACTATTTCTGTTTTCACTGCCTGACTAAGAAATAAATAAGCACAGAATAATTCCAGAATACATTGTAAGTGACTCCGTTACAAGTTTGTATATATTGTATTGTGTGATTGTTTGGGAAATGCATATCACTTCTTAGTCACTGATTCGTTAATTTATAAAACACTATATAAATATAAAGATATTTTACAAATACTAAAATGATGTAAAGTTCCATGTCAGACAGCAAGTCAATAGCAGAAGTGGATTTAGGATTTCAAGTTCTGACTTCTGTCCTGTCATCAGGCCACTAATCTGCTTGATTTTCTGAAAGAATTTGAAGCCTGAGGAAAAAGGATGCCAGAGACACATTTCCAAAGGGATGAGTCACTTTGGGTGGTTTGATATAATAAAATCTGTGTTTATTTTGCAAAAGGCTTTTGAACAGATATTAGAGAAACAAATTTCATCATTATGTTCAACTTTATACTTTGTAACATTGTACTTTCTGTTCCAATAGTTAACAGCACTAAGTTCATAGTTCTCTTCCTGTTCTCTCTTGGGAGTCTTCTATTTAATAATAATAATAAAAAAAAGGCAAAGATATTTAGTGTTTTATCAGAGTGTCTTAAAATGTTATTAGTATCCTTTGCCTGGACTATTAAATTAGCCTTTAATCTTTCTAATGCTATGCTGTGCTAAGCTTTGCCATGTCACTTCCTTGCTGAGAAATGTTCGGTGGCTCTCTACTACCCAGAGAATTTTTCCTCCCAACATTGAAGACCCTCCATGATATTAATTCAATCTGCTTTTTAAATATTTGAATGTATACCATCCAAACTAGACTATCCCATATTTCTTGAATATGTTCCAGATTTCTCTCCTCTGTTTATTTGCTTGTGGTATTTCCTTTCCCGGCAGTGCCCATTGCCTCATCTTTGCTGAACTATGATATCGCTGTTAAAATCCATGTCTCGTGACTTTGTGAAATCTTTCTTATTCAGGAGACTTAGAACAGGGCTCTTTGTCTTGTGGGCCTTGTTTTCTCGATGAGGCTGGGGTTGCAGACCATAAACAATTCAATAAAATTTAAAAATACTTAATTTCTGAAGACAGTTCATGCTGTGTGAATGCAGGGAGGTAATCGTAATAGAACTGTGCTTGGGTAAGAAGGAGGAGAGTGTAGGCCAGATCAGGTTGAGTGGTTTGAAGTGAGCCTTTTGGAGAGGTGGTATTAGGCTGTGACTTGAATGCAAAGAAGGAAGCAGCCATGGGAAGATCTGGGAGAGGAGGGAAAAGGCACAAAGGTCCTGAAGCAGGAGAAATCTTGGTGTGTTTCAAGAGAGAGAGGTCAAATGTCTGCAGCACACTGAGCCCCGCGGGGAGGGGGTAGTAGTAAAAGATGCTCTGAAAGAGGTGGGGATAGGCCAGTTCATGCAGAGATTTGTGAACTAGTGTTTAGTGTGTGTTGACTTTAAGAGCTCGGTAAAGATTTAGGTAGAGGAATGTGATGATCTGATTCTTTGCAATTCATTTCATTTATTTCAATTATTTGTATAGTCTTTTTAAGTAATGGATTTTAAGCTCTTTTTGGGCAGAGATTATGTATTAGTCAATTTTGTTCATAGATAAAAGGCAGTCAGTAAATATTTGTCAAATTGTTGAATGAATGAAGCTGGGGGGATTCTGAAAAATTATTGCTGCCAGTGTTTGGAATTAATACTTTACTGAAGCAGAATGAATCAAGATCACACTCAGCTCTTTACTGTTGGCCATGCTCATGCTCCTTTGAGGAAGATAGGGTTGGAAAGAGTGTGAGTTCATTTGATAGGGGCAGGGACACAAGGGCAAAGAACATGACTTGGAGTCAGGTTGTCTGAGTTGGAATCTCGGCTCTATCACTGACTTGCTGGATCTTTGAAAGGTTACTTAATCTCTCTTAGACTTTGTTTCCAGTACCAGTAAAATGGTGATAGTAATATTACTTACCTTATTAACTTTAGCATGAGTCTTGACAGAGATCATCCATTTGAAACACCAAAAATGATGCTTGGCATATGACAAGGGGATAAAAATAAATTCCTAAACATTGGGACAAAGGCTCTCCATGGTGTCTTTGCCAGAAGGCTCTTACTCAGATTCTTTCAGGCTCTCAAACCAATCCTTGACCTCGTTTAGGATGATTCTATTGGTAGTTTATAAGGTGAAACACAGGAACTTGGTTTTTAATAAAGAAACAGACTCAAACAAAACCTGCTACTTTTTTTTTTCTTGTGGCAGGTAGAAATATATCTTCAACAAATAGTATTTTGGAGAAAGGGATTCCAGCAATTTTGTAAACACTGACAATCTAAATACATCTTATTAATTCCTTTATAACTGAGTCAACTATAAAATTTTATGAGAAGCTATAGCCTTAAGGCTTTAACCCTGATGGTGCCATGTTCTATAACTTCTGTGGTCATCTGTGCCCATAGATATTCTCTGCAGTGGCATCAATGAGTTATCTTCAGTGTCTTTTCTAAAGGACTATGTTATAGGTAAGATAGTTTCCTCCAGTATGAGGTCCAGGACAGCTCCGTGTCATAACAAATTCCATGCTCAGTGGTGCTTGTAGAAACCACAAATAGTGGAGAGATGAGCTTTTGTATTTTGGGAGGAAGCCAGGAGAACTTGTATATTCATAAAGAACAAGGTGCAAAGTAATAAACTCAGTCTATGTTCTTTAACTAAATGATGTCTCAGAAGTTTGATTTTAGGCAAGCCCAGATTAACCAGCACATTCTTTGGGTGCTCTTTTCTTTTATTCTCATTAATACACTAGAATTTTGGATTGGAAAGCCTGGTATAAACTAATGGTGGAATTCAGACTGGAGCTCTTGGAGGGTGTGGTTTATTGTTCCTTTTCCAACTCTTAAATAATTCTGAACATTTTAACCAGCCAAATAGAAAAATCCCTTAAGGCTTTTTGTACAGTTGTTTTGTTTCTCTTCTGCTACTCCCAGTAACATTACATAAGTTACCTGGAAATTGTGAAGCTTGGGTACACTGAACCAGACAGGGAAAATTCCTGGAATTCTCACTTCTTCAGACATAAGAGTGAAGCTGGTTAATTTTTAGATGATAAGGAAGGATCTGGGAGAAGTATTAAAAGTGAATGATAATTTTTCTGATTATTGTTCTTTTCCATATAGTTAAAGCCAGAGAAGACCGAGGGAAACCGTGTCCTTCAGGATTTGTGTCTCAGTTTGGCTTTTTCAAAAAGTTTGAGTAAACTTTAAGTAACCTCTCCATATTTAGGCATTACTCTTCTTTATAGGTATTTTTGCCTGTGTAAGAGTTGCTTGAAAAATGAGCAGAAGTTGCAATTATTAAGATTCTGGGATTCTACTACCTCTCCCTCTCCCCCCCAAAACACTTTTTGGGTCAAGGATTATGGAGATGATTATGCTTCAACTTCAACTCTGGTTATGACATTAGACTGTTTCAAGTTTGTTCTCTCTTGAACAGTTTAGATCATTGTGGCATATTCAACTGAATTTATTGTCATAGACTAAAGTTACGGGATCCACTTCAAGTTTATCTTCAAATATAGTGTAAAAGCCTAGAATGATTCTCCAGAGTCAAATCCCAACTTCATCTTCAGCTTTGCCAGGAAAGGACTCTCTTGGAACTTTGCTTTAAATGTAGGTCTGTGTTCCTTGCCATACCACACCCTCCCCAACGCCGTGGTTCCTTTGACTTTCATTCTCAAATCTGTACTTTCTCTGGTTACATTAGTTAATAAGCAGTTATTCATGAATAGTGCAATATCGGATGTTAGTGTGTCATGAGATATACTTAACAACTTAAAACACTTTCTTTAATCAGGTCCTTGAACCTAAACTAGAAATGACTTGCATCTTTTTGATGTTGTTCTGGAAGTTGACCTCAAAGTAACCATTGTTCTCAAATGTTCACTCAAGCTGAAAAGAAATCAGCATTCAGATTCATTATTGGTTAATATTCTGTAATGAAACTTGGTTAAATTCTCTGGAATTACATTCCCAACGACCATTTTGTGAATTATCTTTTCTGAATAACCTTCCCAGAACTTTAATTACCTTTTGGGCTCATTGATAGTTCTAAGTGGGAGAAGAAAAAGGAATAAGAACAAGAGGGTTTCTGATATTCCCTTCAAATCTTGTGATTCTGTACCTAATTATACTAACTTCCCTTCATTAGACTAAGTTCCCAGTATACTGGGGTCATGTTTTATTAATATTGGGTCCATATTCTGGTGCCCACAGCAACACTTGTAGATAGTCATTGAATGACTAAAGCACTCAGATACTTTTTTTTAGTCATAGTTAAATTGAACAAGAATTCAATTTCACTGTTTCTTGAATAAATGTCAGGTTGTAACTAGATATCCTTAACTTGACAATGGTTCATTGAAAACAAGATGAATTTTCACTCTTTTGTTAACAACTTTATAACAAATGTAGCTACTGACAGTTGACTAGCAGTGAGTGTTCTAAGTTGCCATACTATCCTGGTATCACAGAATAAATTAATTTTCAAAGCAAGGATGATATAATTTACAATAAGTAGATTCAAAGTTAATGGTACTCTACTCATTTATATTTGGAGACAAATTTGTTGAATTATGTAAATAATTAAATCTATACTTATTTCTGTAAGCGATCCTATTTTTTCGGCATTTGCTTTCATTACATTATTGAGGGAAAGAATGACCAATTTTGTTTTACACTCTCATGCCTTTTTTCATCTCATTTAGCATTTATGTTTTACAGGAAATTATGATACATTGGAACAGCCTCACCATAGATTTCTGTTATACTTGGAATGCCATGCATTGCACTATAAAATACAGCATTAAAATAAAAGAAAAAATTTTGCTGGAAAGGACATTATTCCCAGGTACCAGTTTAGATGGGGTAGTTGATGTTGGAAGGGCTAGATCCTCATCTGAATTCAGTCACTGATTTATGGTGTGACTTCAGGTAAGTTTCATAACCTTTCCATGTCTTTGTTTTCTCCATAAACCTATGATAATAATAATCTATGTTATCTGTTTCAGATAGTGTTTGTGAGGATAAAATGAAATAATAAATGTGAAGCACTTTGAAACTTTCAAAGCTATTATTATCTACTTTCATTTTTATTAGATGGCCTGGATTAGAAAACATATTCCAGTTCCTTGCCTTGGCAATTGATCTACAGGGAGCCATAAAACCATCAGGTCTCACAATTGTCTTGCCTTTATATACTTTATTAATGCAAGAGGAGCTAGGTGTATATTTTTATTACCCTGCCTTGTCTTGTCTGCTGTAGGGGGGAAGAGATGGGTATGGAGTTCCCTCCTTATCTAGGCGCTCCATTTATACATTCTACACATTAGTATGGTTTATCCTGACATTTTTCTTCTTTTTTTTTTTTAAAGCATGAAAACCTTGAAGTTATTTTCACTGTGGGCAGGGGATCTCAATAGACAGTATTATTTCTAAAGAGCTTATATCAGTGTTTTAGTTATTTCAGAGCAGCCAATATATTCTACACTTGAGGTAGTTACCAATTGGTATAACTACTTCTGCATTTAAAGAGGGTTGAATTGCATCATTATTGATACTGACTTATTTTAAATGAACTTTATGCTTTAGAAGAGTTTTAGATTTACAGAAAACTTCCAGTACAAAGAGTTGTCTTATACCCCATCGCCCATAGTTTCCTCTATTTTTTTTTAAAGATTTTATTTATTTATTTGACAGAGAGAAATCACAAGAGAGGCAGGCAGAGAGAGAGGAAGGGAAGCAGGCTCTCCATTGAGCAGAGAGCCCCATGCGGGACTCGATCCCAGGACCCTGAGATCATGACCTGAGTCGAAGGCAGCAGCTTAACCCACTGAGCCACCCAGGCGCCCAGTTTCCTCTATTATTAACATTTTACATTTTAAGTCACTTTAGTTACATTATGATTGATAAAGTAGTATTGATACATTATTATTAACTGTCCATAGTTTATTCTGAAATCCTTAGTTTTTCCTTAATATTCTTTTTTGTTGTTGTTGTTCAGGATCCTATTCAGGATATCACATTACATTTAATATCATATTTCTTAGGTTCCTCTTGGCTGTGACTGTTTCTTAGACTTTCCTTGTTTTTGATGATCTTGACAAATCTGAGTACTGCTCACACTGACTTTTAGCTAGAAATTTCAAGCTTGCTCATTGGAAGAAAATGATGAGACCCACCCCCTCACTCCCCAGATAAAGCACCAGAGTGGAAAAGGATATAATATATTGGGAACTGTAGGATATGCAAGACTCACAAAGACCTAGCAAGGAACTCTAACAAGAGATTGGATTCCTTTGGGACACCATGCTCTTTCGGCAAACCAGCATGTAAAATAGCTAAGAGCATTGAACACTGAGAAAAACCGTGTTCTATTATCAATTGTACTCATGGCAGGTACAATATTTTACTTAATGAAGCAGAGAGGGGGAAATAAGTCATCAAAAGACTTGAATGGCATTCATATATATTTGAATTTTCTTATTTCAACATATTCTTTCTTAAAAAAATTTTTAGTACACACATAAAACTTTACATCTTAAATCTAACATCTGAGACTTTGTGTATAGTAATAAATCTAAAGTATTTTTGCAGCCCATTCTGTCATAAAAGGCCAATTTTCATCCAAACTATCAAGAACAAAATGTAGAAATATCACTTGTAGACTCTAAGAGGAGATTCAGTTGTGCTAATGTTGTTTAGTATCACTTGCCAGTGACAAGGTGGCCTTAAGTATTTATTAAAATCCTGAGTCTCTATTTCTATTAATACTTGAGGGGATTGAATCATTGACTTTTCAAAGCAACTTTACCGAAGTCTGTGAAATGATTGCTTATCATCATTTAAGGATCATTACTGGTCTGTACCTTATGGCCTAGAACCTGTTTTTCACTTATCTGTAGTTGTCCAGAGATAGACGTATCAGAGTATACAATTTATTTTAATTTAGGCAAGATATTTCCACTGGGAAAAATGTTGTTATCTGTGCTTCATAGCAAAGAGGATGAGACTTTTTAGGGATGTTTAAATTGAGGGAATGAGGTGTCTGGGGGAGGTGGGATTGGGAGAGGGGGAGCGGGCTATGGACATTGGGGAGGGGAGGCGAACCATAAGAGACTATGGACTCTGAAAAACAACCTGAGGGTTTTGAAGGGTCAGGGGTGGGAGGTTGGGGGAACAGGTGGTGGGTAATGGGGAGGGCACGTTTTGCATGGAGCACTGGGTGTTGTGCAAAAAGAATGAATACTGTTACACTGAAAAAATAAATAAAATGGAAAAAAAAAAAGGAAAAAAAAATTGAGGGAATGAGGATCCACAGTCAATCAGAAGGCACTTATTTCCTTTGTTACCTGGATTTTAGTTAGTTACCAAAATCAACAGCTCTTTCAGGTGCTGACCTTTCGTTGGTGGTACATTTGCACTTTTAGTCGTGGAGCCCTCTTTAACCACTTTGAAATGTCTGAAGCTAATAGGCTAAATATGAAGAGGAGACAGACGGTAGTTCTTCCTTCCTCTTTTGATTAGTTTGAGCTTAAGAATTTCAGTATGAGCAAAAATTTGGTCAGCGTGTGTGTCTGCCTGTAGCTCTTGCTTTCACCAAAGCCATTTCTACTTCGTTGCCTCAACATAATTAAATGGAGTGAAGATATTGAGTTCCTAATTCAGCAAATGCATTCTGAACATGTAGTGACTTGCTGGCTCTTAATTTACCTTAAGAAAAAGATTTCTAATAGGAGCGCCAAACAGCAAATCTCTACTACGGTGAAAGGCAAAACAGTTTCTCATGCCATGAGGGAAAACAGTACAAGGAAGGTGGACTGAGTCCCATTACATAACTACTTTTAGAGTGAGTGTTAATTGCGTGGGACAGCCCTGGATTTTGAAATGTGATCCCAGTGTGTATCAGAACTTCGTACATCCATCCCTTTGTCCCCTCCATCTGTCCTTATTCCCATTGTTCTCCTTTATGGTTTCCTATACTGGTCAATTTTATATGCTTTGTTTACTAGTGTCTCCAAAGGACTTTTGTGTTTCTACACTTTCTGATTGAAATATTATTTCTAAAATTCAGGACCCAAGATTTATCAGTTTGTATTGTGTGAGGGGAATATATTGTGTGAGGAATATATTGTGTGAGAGGAATATATATATATATATATATTCCCCCCCCCACACTATATATATATAAAACAGATAGCAGCATGTGACTCTAGTTAACATTGCTTTGGAGATGGGTATATGTTCAGGGTAATCATTATTAGTAGAATAAAGGAGGCTAAAATA
Organism: Meles meles; assembly: GCF_922984935.1. NCBI lineage: Eukaryota > Metazoa > Chordata > Mammalia > Carnivora > Mustelidae > Meles > Meles meles. The sequence continues at coordinate 70,542,111 of NC_060072.1, forward strand.
CCCTGGCAAAGGCTAAAAGGCTGTTTAGGTACTGCCACAGCCTGGAGAAATTTCCATGTAAGGGCCCAATTCAAGTCAGAGTTACAGATCACTTGCCTTGGGTTTTACCACAAATGTACATCAGAGAACCCACCATACAGAGTCATCTGTAATTTCCCCATTAACTAGTCCCTTCACTTCAAGTGCACACAAGCCAGCATGAATGGCTACCACCCAGGCAGCAGCTCTGGCATGAAGAGAGAAGGAAAGATAAAGATGTTGGGTTTTCGTTGGTTGGTTGGTCTATCTTGATTGGCTTTGGGACGGGAAAAACAATAGGGCCAGGCTTGTCTTCCCTCTTATTTTGAATGTGGCAGGTCTTTTGGTATTTTGTTATTTTAAAAAATTTTTTGTGAGAGGATGATATCATTTTTTTGCTCTGTGTTTTAGAAAGTTGGTGCTAATGTTTAAGTTATAATAGGCATAAAGGAATATTAGAGTATCACGCTACGAGTAACTTAGCAAATGAGCAATCGGCAATAAAAAGGAAATGAGAGAGTTTCTCCATGCCCGTTTTGGATATTTATATGGATTTTGAAGCTCTTCATGTGCCTCCAACCCACCCACACAACACCATTAAAAAAAATATGGTGTGTGTATCAAATACAGCCTGAATTTCCGTGAAAGCATTCCAAAAGAAACTGTGAGTTGTCCATGTAACCAATTTTTCCCTGAATTTTCCTGTGTAAGTGGAAAAAAATAGCTGTTCAGGTTTTAGCCACACTCGGGCATACTGGCTTCATACCTGTTTCAAAATGTGCTTGCAGAGTATGAAGGGTCATCTTTAAAGACAAGACTGCATAAAAAAGGACAACAGGCCAATTTACTTTATTAAATAGAAGGAAGATGCTATTAAAAGTCCTCTAAAAAGCAATCTACCTTTTTCCTTTTTCACCCCCTGAATGTTCAATGCCCATCTCACAGACAGTCTTGAGAAATCACAGTACAAAATTAAAGGAAGCAATTCTTTTCTTTAGTTAAGAACTCTATACAAGTTCAAAGTAAACTGAATCTGTTCTAGGTGCCCTGGATACTCCCCCCCCCCCCGCTCTGTATATTGATAGAATATGTAACCAGAAGAAAACTGTGCTGTAGATCAAATGGTCTCTTCTCTGTTCATTGCCGTGTCTGTTCTCTGCTACTGTTTTGCCACCCAAATGTGACAAAGTGTCGTGCTGAATGTATGAAATCTGCCGTAAGCTGCAGGAGGACTCATGAACGCCAGAGAGGTTTGAAGTTAGGGCTCGGACATCAGTTTTGCCATCTGTCTCTATGGACAGTATAAAGGGAACTTGAATCTAGGTGTCTCCATATATCACATTAAAAGTTAGAAAACGTTTTGTGTGCATTTGTGGGTTATTTTTCATAGGCAGAAAAACCCAATGTGTGGTTGGCAGAACGTGAGGGAAAAATCATCCCCAGTTGATCTGGAAGAAAAAGTGAAACCATACACCCCTCTATCTCTACCAGAGGTTTCTTTTCTGTTAAGAGGTATTCCAACTCCTATTCGGCGTGGCAAAAAATATGGCCAACTTGTCTCCTGAAAATGGACAAATATTAGTTGGCTAGATGAACTTTTTTTATCATCTGAGTTTTACTGAATATCTGGGAGCAAGAATCCCTAAAAACTTCCAGCTATTTGGAAGCATGAAGGTTTTTTGTCAAGTGGTATAGCCTGTGACCTTCTCTGTCAACCTTATTTCCTTTCCTCTCTATTTTTCTTCCCTCATACCCTTACTGTTCTGAAGGAGGCATGCTCTGGCTAGGTCTTGTTGGGTTTCTGCAGGTACTGTGTGGGATCTCTAAACAGCTTTGCAGAAACCCACTAGATCCAGGGAAAGGGACCCCCCCCCGCCAAAAGATTTTTGTCACATGCGTCTCTCTCTCCCACAATCTCCCTCTTATTTGACAAATGTAGGCTTGGAAACTTGCCCATTTTATGTTCTGCATTCAACTTTGATACCTGGTCTGATGGCTGATCAAGTATAGTGGTCTGATGGCTGATCAAGTATAGTGGGATAAAGCAGGAAATGATTCTAATATCTTTATCAAAGGCATTTAGGAAAAGAGAGTTGAAGTAACTAGAAATCAGAGTACAAACATCACTGCTCCCTTCTTTAAGAGATTTGGACATCTGTGTTGGCATAAAAAGGTCATTTTGGGCTTGAGGGGTTTCACATTGCTCCTTTAAGTTAGACCTTCAATGTAAACTACTTTCAACACTTGCCATGAAGAACAAATGACCTTTAGTTACTTGCCCAGAAGACAAGTGAAACATTAACACAATAAATACAGTTTGCTGGCGTCTTATCCCATCCTTTCTTTAACTTTCTATTAGAATATTGTAAAAACATAGAATCCTTGAAATCCCCTTGGATTAAAATTAATTTGTGATACTTCTTGAATTCTGTGGATGGTTTGTAATAATGTCACTTAATGGAAATCACCTAAGATCACCTATATGCTTCAGAACACATGCGGACTTAGTTATTTACAGTAGATGGACTTGAAAGGGGTGTGGATAGAATGGCATCGGGATTACAGAATGATTTTTAAGTGTTGGCAGGTCTTACTTGTGGCAAAATGAAAGATTTACTATTGAACATCTTCAAAATTGAATGTAACATTTCTAATTAGATCTAACTGCTGTTGAAGTCATATTGTAGTTCTTTTTGTAACTTATTGGTCAGGCATGCCTTGCATCTGGATCATGCATCCGTACTAGGAATTTGGCAACTCTTTGTAGCAAATAAATAATAGGACAGGGCCTATAGAATACGTGGCTGAGGAATTTTTTTAACCTTAAGTAAAAGCAAACATTTTAAGTCATGCTTAAATAGATCCACAGCAAATCACTGAATTATCTGCATTTTTTCCCTCATTAAAGTCCACACCTTTGACAGTTTGACAAACTAAAAACTAAATATTTTAGTTTTGCTCCAGGGAAGTAAATCTTATTTAGTTTTCCTCTACTGTGTTTTAAATGGGAGATAAAGGTGTTGTTCCCTGATCCTGCTATGGGAGAAGGATAAGAGCCAAACCCCTATTATCTTCTAAGCTGTGGTATGACATGTAAAGAATCCTAATGTCATCCGGACTCTAAACTGTATTGAAAAATTTCCCTTTTGGTAACAAAGAAGAAAAAGAGGACACCGGTAGTCCCCCTCTATCCCCAGTGTTGCTTTCCTTGGCTTCTGTCACCCTTGGTCAACCAATGTCTCAAAGCCCATGGTCTTCCTAAGGGTATCAGCAGAAGGTCAATCATAGCCCAACACTATTGTCACGACATCCGTGTCATTTATCTCACTTCATTTCAGCACGTAGACTTTTTACCATGTGATAGCATCACATGAAGTGTGAGTATAGTACAGTAAGGTATCTTAAAAAAGAGATAGTCTATTGTTGCAATTGTTCTATTTTATTATTGTTGTTAATCTTTTACTGTGTTGAACTTATAAATTAAACTTTATTGTAAGTTTGTATGTATAGGAGAAAACAGCGTGTGTAGGGTTCAGTACTATCTGTGGTTTCACGTACCCAGTGAGGTCTTGGAACATATCGTCCACGGACAGGGTCCTGCTGTAGTATGAACCTGATGGACTTAGGCATTTATTCATCTCCTGGCAGCTATTTTAGTAAAGAGACATTAGAAGTTGTAATGATGATAGCCTATTTGAATGGGACCCCGATCTAAATACTCATTGTCTTTCCTTGGGTGAAATATCTTTATTACTAGAATGTCAGTAATTACAGAGGTAATTTTTGTGGCTTTGGGGTCATTTCCTGTTTTGAATGGAGTATTAAGGAAGCTTATGTGTTTTTATTATTTATTTTTATTTTTTAAATATTTATTTGTTTATTTTAGAAGGTATGCATGTGGGGGGAGGAGCAGAGGGAAAGGGTGAGAGAATCCTGAAGCTGATTGCTCACTGAGCACTGAGCCCTCCCCCCCCCCACCTCCTCCCACCCCCTGCTGCAATGCCAGGGCTCCATCCCAGAATCCTGGGATCATGACCTGAGCTACAATCAAGAGAATAACTGACTGAAGCCATCCAGGCACTCCAGTGTACATGTTTTTAAATGAGGAAATGGGCCATGGGAAGTACTCAGAGAAATATTAAGGAAGCATTTGGGCAGTCCAGCCACCTCAAACACTTGTTTATATCCCTTTTAATGAATATTCATAAAATATTCTGTTTTGTGCAGACTTCTCATGTATGAAGTCTCCTTATAGTATTTACCTTTTGATTTTTGCAAAAGGAACATTGCAACTATTTAGAGAATGCCAGTTGGGTTTTGAAAGTTAAAATATTATAAACATAAAATATATAAAAACATAATATTATAAAACATAAAATATAAAAAGAGTTTATTCCCCAGTTTTTTAAATTTAAATTTTATTTTCAGGTAAATGAAGCAAGATATAAATCTTCCTTTGGTTCTAATTCTAAATTATTTGGAAATCGACAGTCTTTTCAAGGAATAATTCATGGTCTTATCTTACTTGTTGGGGTAAAGGGAACAAGACTGGTCAATGATAAGTTTTGGTCAGTTTTTTTTTTTTTTTTTTTTTTTTTTTTGGATCAGCCTCTGATTTTAGCAAATGCCTATGGCATGGAAGTTTGTTTAATGTTCTTTTCTAAGTGACGTACAGGCAACTATCTCCAATTTTCACTCATTTTCTCCAGATGCCCAAGTCATCCTCCAAGATGTTTGTGTTTCTTTTGTTAACTAAAAAAAAAAAAAAAAAAAAAAAAGGCAGTCTTGGTGGAGGTGTTGTATTTCTATATCAGCAAGGCATTTTTGATGGCAATGAAACCTGTGACATTAGAGTTGAAGAATGCTGATTACATGCCTTCTGGTGTCATGCCAGAGGGCTCTATCCCTTATTATGGTGTATAACTTACTCTCTCAATGAGCACCTTGCTGGTAGGAAGATCAGATTTGAAGAGCCTTCAGGATTAGAATAAATTAACAGTATGTTGTTTAATAGTATCAGAGTTCAATCTCAGCAGAATGGAGTAGGTCATTGCTATTGGGATCAATATTCAGTTTCTACCACAGGAGATAGTAAAGAAGTGATTTCCTCATATTGCAAGGGAAAGGGTTTAATGGCTTTCGGGGCTTAGTGTGGGTTAACGTTGTTGTATCGTTAAGATTATTTGGGCTGACCCCCCAAACAAGTTTGGTATTGGGTTGCACTGACAGAAGCTGAGCATCTGTTCAAGGGTAGTAATACTGATAAGGAAGTGCAACTACTCGGTAACATTTTAGGAGTCTTATTGTTAACTAATTTTAAGCCACACCTTAAAAGTATTACAGGAGATCCCAACCAGAATGATGAGGGGACTTGAGGAAGAAACAGGAGAATAAAGGCTCCAGGGGTCAAGGTGGCTACCAAAGGCAAAAGATCTTTGGAGGCAAGTGTATTTAGATTTCTTTCTTGTTCTGCCATGATGGGGAAGGTGGTGAGGGAGAGCTCAGTCAAAGGAAAAGCCTTTTCTTATAACAGCTTCAGACTGGAGTGGGCTTTCATTAGAACTAGTGGGCTTCCTGTTAGGCTATTATCTGTTAGGCTGTTAGAGAAGAAACTCGACATCTGGTAAGGTTGGACTGGGTCACTTGAATCTCCTTTAGGTTCTGCGATTATTGAGTTCTGAGATTATTTATTGAAAACGGTATGATTTTCAGTTAATCCATTATATATGTTGTATCCCAAGATAATTACAAAAATTGGAAGGCCCTGAGAAAAAAGTAGGCATGTAGTGGATATGTATAAAATGTAGTGATTATGTATAAAATCATCATGATAATAGTTGCTTGAAAGACTCACATTTTTGACAGGTAGACAAGGGAAGACCAGGGGAGAGGTGACAAAAAACATTTAATCATATTAGTCAAAGAGGTCTTAGAATAGGAAAGTATATAAGTAATAGTTGCCAATTATTGATACCAATTGTATATTAGACGTTTTTGGTGGGTACTTTTAGATACATCTTTCTAGCCATCACAAAAAAATGGGAAAGGTACTTGTGAGACATGTTCTTCAGATGAATAAACGGAATGAGTGCCGAATGGTTGCCACGTAACAAGCCAGTGGCAGAGATTCAGCAAAGACTTTCTGGTCCAGTCTGCTGTTTTTCTACATTACTAAAAAGCCTTGCTAACAGTTTGGACCATGCTGTGGCTTTAATGCCAATTCTGAACTGCTCATATCCCCATCTGAACTACTGCTAAAGTTATTTTTTAAATAGCCTCCAAGATTGGAGTCTTGATTATGAGGGCTAGAAAATCTTGGAATCATTCATACAAGTTTGGAGTCAAGCACCCCCAAATGTTATTTTATTATCTAGCCTATGTTCTTATTATTATTTGTTGGGATTTGGTGTTCACATTTTTCAGTCTTCATTCTGCTATGATATATTATTAGTGTTTCATTGAATAACTTGTATTTTTTTCCCCTTTCATTATTTCACTTGAAGTCATCTCAATTTTTGGGGTGGGGGGTGGGGGGCTACAGACTATTTCCCCAGTACCTAAATGCTCTTGTTCCCTTTTCCATCTGTCAGAATCTTGTGAATCCTCCTTTAAATTCCAATTCCTGAATCTGCTTTAAATCTTTCTTTGCCTTAGAGCTTCTCATCTCTCTGAACACAAAAACATAGGTTCTCCCTCATAGGTTTTTAAAATTATCTTCAGTAAAGGGCCTTATGTTTTCTATTTTTTTCATTTGTTTATGTTTTCTTTTCCACCTTCAGATTTCAACTTTTTAGATTCAGTCTTACATAAAACAATGGGTTGAGATGACTAAAAATTAATGATGACTATAATCATTTGATGGGAGATTCCTGGGTGGCTCAGTCAGGTAAATGTCTAACTCTTGGTTTCAGCTCAGATCATGATATTGGGGTTGTGAGATTGAGCCCCACATTGGGCTCTGCACTCATGCAGAATCTGCTGGAGATTCTCTCCCTCTTCCTCCCCTTCTGTTCCTCTCCTACTGTGTGTTCTCTCTCTCTCTCTCAAATAAATAAATCTTTATAAAAAAATCATTTCATGGGCAGAATGCTGTGCATTTTGGGGGAAGGATCCGAATATTCACTGGAAACTGAATTCACAAATCATTTTGACACAGTAGATTTTTAAAAGGAAAACAAAGACCACCTGTTATTCTGCATGCACAATGTTAATTCCCACTGTGAAAATGTAATTCAGTTTCTTTAGGAGAATTATTTTATCACAAGGCATTTTGTAATAGTAAGTAATCCAAAAACACATAAATATATACATATATACGGCCACACACAACTCCTCTGTAGTGTAAAAGTCTGAATGTGCTCAGCTGTGATCATTTCTTTTCTAGAAGAAGAAAGCAACAAATGCAACATTCCTAATTAATATGATTTAAAACATTGTCACCTAGCAAAAGGCAGGGTGATTCAAGATTATCTCCAGTAAAGCATCTTATTTCTGTAACTCATTTTTAATTAAGAAAACATGGTCCTTGTCCTCAAGATGTTTGAATCAAAATAAAGAAGAGGAAAAGTCTTTAGTTAAATGCTACCTTTGTACTAACCCAAATGGAAACAAAGACAAGGACCAAAAAATATTAAGGAGTTGATGGGATTGACTTATGAGAAAAGATTAAAAGAACTAAATATGTATAATGTGGCTAATGATTACTATGGTAAGAGACATGATAAATAGCCAAATTTACTCCTTTGTTAGGTTTTGGGGACCAAGGACTCTTCATACAGGCAGGGTGATTTTATTGAAATATAAATTTCATACATTTCTTGCAGATCTTTTAAGTCAGCAGCATCTTGCAACACTTTTAAGTCAGCAGCATTTACAAACTTGAAATGTAGTGAACAATACACGTATAATAAATCCAAGCCTTTGTGACATAATATGTAGGTGATTAAATACTTTCCTTATATAGAGAATGATTTTTTTTATTAAAGTATGGTTGATGTAAAATATTTTATTAGTTTCAAGTGTACAACATAGTGATTCACCATTTATATAAACATTATTAAGTGATTGCCAGGATAAATCTAGTTTTATCATCTGTCACCCACAAGGTGGTTACATTATATTAACTATATTCCCTATGCTGTACGTTGTCTCCCCTTGTCTTATTTATTTTATAACTGAAAATTTGTATCTTTTAATTCCCTTCCCCTATTTTACCAACCTTCCCTCCCTCCTCTCTGACAATTACCAGCTTGTTCTGTGTATTTATGAGTCTGTTTCTGGGTTTTGGTTTTTTGGGTTTTTTGTTTGTTTGTTTTTATTTTTTAGATTCCACATATAAGTGAAATTGCACAATATTTGTCTTTCTCTTTCTGACTTATTTCACTGAGCATAATGCCCTCTAGGTTCATCCATGTTGTTGTAAATGACAAGATTTCGTTCTTATTTATGGCTGTGTATTATTCCATTGTCTGTGTGTGATATATACACACACACACATAACACATCTCCATATATATATGTGTGTGTATGTGTGTGTGTGTGTATACACACACACACACACACATACACACACTAGACCTTTTTTAAATTGAACTATATAGTTGGCATACAATGTTATTTCAGTTTCTGGTGTTCTACATAATGATTTGATAATTCCATACATTATACAATTCCCACCATGGTAAGTATAGTTATTGTCACCACCCAGAATTATTACAATATTATTGACAATATTACCTATGCTGTACTTTTCTTTTCTTTTTAAGATTTTATTTATTTATTTGACAGACAGAGATCACAAGTAGGCAGAGAGGCAGGCAGAGAGAGAGGGGGAAGCAGGCTCCCTGCTGAGCAGAAAGCCCGATGCGATGCGGGGCTCCATCCCAGGACCCTGAGATCATGACCTGAGCTGTAGGCAAAGGCTTTAACCCACTCAGCCACCTAGGCGCTCCGCTATGCTGTACTTTTCATCCTGAGACTTACTTATTTTGTAACGGGAAGTTTGTGCATCTTAACCCCTATTATCTATCTTGCCCATCTCCCCAATCCCATCCTCTCTGATAACCATCAGTTTGTTCTCTGTATTTATGAGTGTTTCTATTTTTGTTTGTTCATTTGTTTTGTTTTTTAGATTCCACATAAATATGAAATAGTATGGTATTTGTCTTTGTCTAGCTTGTTTCCCTTATCATAATACTTTCCATGTTGCTGTGAATTACAAAATTTCATTCTGTTTTAAAAAAATTTCCTTCTGTTTTATGGCTGAGTAATATTTCTGTATATAAATACCACATCATTATCTATCAGTGGACACTAAGGTTGCTCCTATATCAAGGCTATTATAAATAATGTTGCAGTGAGCATAGGGGTAACTGTATCTTTTTGAATTACTGTTGTTTTTTTTTTTCCTTTGGATTACTACCTGGAAGTGGTATTGCAGGATCATATGTTCTATTTTTAATTTTTTGAGGAACCTCTGTACTGCTTTCTATAATGGCTGCACGAATTTATATTCTCACCAGTGGTGCACAAGGATTCCCTTTTCTCCACATCTCACCAACACTTGTTCTTTCTTGTCTTTTTGGTAATAGCCCTTCCAACAGGTGTGAAGTGATATCTCATTGTAGTGTTTTTGGGTTTTTTTTTTAGATTTATTTATTTATTTTAGAGAGAGAGAGCACAAGCAGGATAGGCAAAGGGAGAGGGAGAGAGACTGTCAAGCCGACTCTGTACTGAGTACAGAGCTAGACAGGAGACTTGGTTTCATGACCCTGAGATCATGATCTGAGCTGAAACCGAGGGTCAGATGTCTAATCAGCTGTGCCACCCAGGAACCCCTCTCATCGTAGTTTTTGATTTGCATTTCCCTGATAATTAATGGTGTTGAACACCTTTGTATATACCTGTTAGCCATCTGTATGTCTTCTTTGAAGAAATGTGCATTCGGATCCTCTGCCTATTTTTAAATTGGATTGTTTATTTTTTAAATATTGAGGTATGTGTGTCCTTTATATATTTTAGATATTAATTCCTTATTGGTTATATCGTTTGCAAATATATTCTCCCATTCAGCAAGTTTCATTTTTGTTTTATTGATGGTTTCCTTCACTGTGTAAAAGCTTTTTAGTCCCCTAAAAAGCTTTGATGCAGTCCCCTTTGTTTATTTACTTATTTATTTTTTGTTGCCCTTGCTTGAAGAGACATCTATAAAAATATTGCTTAGACTGATGTCCAAGAATTTACTGCTTCTGTTTTCTTGTAGTTTTTTGGTTTCCAGTGTTACATTTAAGTCTTCAATCCATTTAGAATTTATTTTTGTGTAATGTGTAAGAAAATGGTCCAGTTTCGTTCTTCTGCATGTAGTTGTGCAGTTTCTCCAGCAGGATTTACCGAAGAGACTCTCTTTTTCCCATTGCATATTCTTGCCTCTTTCATCAAAGATTAATTGACCATATAAGCATAGGTTTATTTCTGGACTCTTTTTCTTATTTCCTGTTCCATTGATCTGTGTGTCTGTTTTTATGCCAGTACCATACTGTTTTGATTACTATAGCTTTTAGTAGACAGAGAAAAAAATTTTTTTTTAATTTAATAAAAGCACTTTGAGGATTTCATGTGTTGTTTGGAGATAGAACTGATGAAGAAAATGAACAAGATTGCTTGTAAAATGAGCTTTGTGTGCTGAGCTTAAAATATGGAAGTGCTTAGAAAACCAATTTATAGCCAACTTAAACTCATTATGGCCAAATTATCATTACCTAGTAGCTAAACAAAAATGTAGATAATGTAGGTATTGATCCTATAAGCCTACTGCCATTCAGGTAAAGTGGCTTATGTGGGCAGATAGCTGTTAAAAGAAGTTGAAAGACCCTGTAAATGACAATCAATGCATTTGGGAAAACATGGGACTTCTTCTACCATTGGCAACTGGAATAATGGTAAAGTACACAAGTACTCCTCTGCTTTTCAGTTTTGATTAAGAAGATTGCCCCCATGATTAGCATCTCATCTAGGAGGAACTTATGTGCATTTAAATAACTGAAATAAAGTGACAAAGAATGGGGATGTCCAAAATGGGGTTTAGTTTCTGTGGTGAGTGATTCAGAAAAGCCCCAAAGAACTTTCACTGAAAGAGAAGATTGCTCTAGAGCTAAGTTAATTTCACCTGGTGTTTTCACTTTCCAGAAAAATTCTACATGCTGTTATTTTCTTTGTTTTGGGTAAAAGAAAAAGAAACATTATCATCAATACAATTTTATTTTATTTTTTTCATTTTTTATTTATTTGACAGAGAGAGATCACAAGTAGGCAGAGAGGCAGGCAGAGAGAGGAGGAAGCAGGCTCCCCGCTGAGCAGAGAGCCCGATGCGGAGCTCGATCCCAGGACCCTGGGACCATGACCTGAGCTGAAGGCAGAGGCTTTAACCCACTGAGCCACCCAGGTGCCCCCAATTTTATTTTTGATGATTAGAAAAGTTTTACGCTTTTTAAAGGAAAATTAAGTAATCTGTCTACAATGTCTCTCTCACTAGTCAATGAACTGAGGAAATAAGTAGCATTGTAACTGAATTTGAATTGTCTTAAACCTTGTTTCAACTCTGCATTTTCACTGTGGTTCTCAGTATTTTCCCTCTAGCTGATACACTGGTAGCCCTGGAAATATATTTATGTATATGTATATTTATGTGTGTAAATATTTTTATATATTTACACATATGCCCACCAAGGAGCAAAAACATCCAAAATTGATTTTCCATTGAAGAATAAACATTGACATAAGTAACATCTATCAGTGAGATAATTTAGAGCAACCTTTTATTCACGATTCTCTCTCTGTAATTTTTCAAGTGTGCCAATACAACATGTCAATTATCCACATTCATGTCATTTTCTGTGCTCTTTGTGGTCTTTTAAAGACACATTATAAATTTAAAATGTAGTATAAAATGGAATCACATGAAAAATTATTTTGAAATATACATTTTCTAGAATGAAGAACTTTGGAATGTCTACTTTTTCTATATACTTGATTCATAAATACACTGTTTGTAGAAGGGTTGGACAGACTGAAATTGAATTTCAGTGAAAAACTGTGAAGATTTTTATTCCTTAGGATATCTAACATTACATCCACCCTGATCAAGGATTTCTTACATGTTCACTCTGATATATATTGATATGTATAATAGTAATTGTAGTGGGTAGAATGTCATTTCTGGTAATGCTGTGTGTCAGCATTTCAAAGACTGAAAATCTATGAGTAAAATTGTTCTTAATATGTTATCATTGCCAAATGAAAGCTGGTCTGATTTCCCCATTCTCTCCTCTAGGGAATTATACTTATCTTTCATTCTGTGTCAGGAGAAACTGTCATTTAAGGGCAATTTTTGTTCCTATGCTGGCATATTTCTTTTGTTTATGTTCTTTCTTTTCCCATATGGGAATCTTTCTTAGCATGTGAGTGTACAGCTTATCCATGCATAAATGGCAGCATTTCTTCTTCTTCTGTTGTCTTAGGAGTTGTTGCTGTTTGAGAGTTGCTGCGTAGGATGGATACTGAGGGGAATGACAATTTTCTTCTAATGTCTGAAGTTAAACATAGTTCTTCTGTTCTTGTTTTGTTTTGCTACTTAAGATCTCTCAACCTAAGGCTTTTGATGGTTATATCAAGTACTATGAGTATATAATATCAAGAGTTCTCTCAGATCACATTCAATTTACCAAAGGAGATTTTAAGAATTAATTTCAAAATTTTTTGAATTTGGTCAAAGGGTCCCATTCTGTAAGCAGATAATCCAGACTGTATTGAGATTCTTTTTTTTTTTTTTTTAAGATTTTATTCATTTATTTGACAGACAGAGATCACAAGCAGGCAGAGAGAGAGGAGAAAGCAGGCTTCCCGCGGAGCAGAGAGCCCGATGCGGGGCTCGATCCCAGGACCCCGGGATCATGACCCGAGCCGAAGGCAGAGGCTTTAACCCACTGAGCCAGGGTAGATGGAAGCTTAGTGTTAAGAAAACAGTATGGCACCATGGTTTAGAATGTAGGATCTAGGACCATAACTTGGGCAAGTTAGTTAGCTAGTTAGTAAGCTGTGTCTTTGTACTCAAGTGCCCTCTTCTAAAAATAGTAATTGTATCGCTCTGAGAACTAAACAAGTTAATATTGCCCACATTCTTATAATTCTGCCTGTAGGAGGTATCCAATAAGCATTAGTTACGATAACTTTTTAAATTTTCCAGCACCTAGCATAGACCTATCTCATATTAGGTGGTCACATAATAAGTAATATATGCAAAATTGAATAAATACCTGGATAATGCTTTGTCATTTTCCAGTGTAAAATTCTGTAGAACTTCTGTTTCATTTAAAATATCTTTATTCAAATTATAATATGTGCAAGTATTATCTTAAGCACTTCAGAGTTGAAGATATATTACACATGTTACTGAAGAAGTGTGTGGTCTTAGGGTGCGTTCTTTAGCCTCCCTTTAGGCCATTTTCTTCAACTATAACAGGGTTGTTGCAACAAGTAAATGAGACCCTACATACAGAAATGCACATATAGAGTGCTTAGCTAGTGTCTGCTTGTAGTAAATACTTAAATGTTAACATATTCTCTAGTATGGGAGGTAAAACATGCATAAAACAAATATGCAGGGTGGGAAACGACATGTGTAATAAGAGAGATTAAAGTGTTAGTTGTGCATATTTCTACCAGGGCAGCAGTAGGAGGTGAAGAGGAGTAGTTAGGGAAAGTTAGGAGGAGTTGACATGTGACTTGTATATTGAAGAATGCGTGGTATTTAGACATCCTCTGTGCAGAGAGATGGCATTTCAGGTAGAGGGAACAACTCTGAAGACTCTCCTAATGGGAATAGTTGCAAAGTTCATCTTGGTTAGATTAAAGGAGGCATCTGTCCATACGTATCAATAGGGAAGATAATAAGCAATAGAGTTGGGGAGGTAGATTGGAACTGGGTAGTAGAAGTCCTTGAACAGGTTGGATATTCTTTGTCAGGCATTTGTTTAAGATTTCTAAGCAGAGAAATCATGTGATCAAATGTTTTCTGAATTCATTCAGGAAAGTTTCGTTTTGCATTTATAAGTAGGATGGGATGGAGATGGAGATATTGAAAGCAAAGGCATTTGTCAGGGAGGTGTATTGGAACAGAACTTTCATACTGGAGCGAGCAAGGGATAATGAAGTCCTGAGGTAGTATGTGAGAATGCAGTGGAAGGAGCAGACAGCGAGAGGTTACACTGGAAGAATTGGCAAGATGTGGCAGCTGGAGGTGGAAGGTGAGAGGATGGACAGATAGTGCTCCAGAACTTCTAGTTTTAGCTAACTAAGAGGATGCTGCTGCCATTAACAGAAATGGGGAACACAGGACAAGGAGCAGGTTGAACAGGAATAGGAACAGTAACAAGCTCTGAGCTCTGCTTAGAATTTATTGAGCTTGAGATATTGGCTTCCATCCTGGCCATCTGGGTGGAGGGGTCTTTCTTTAAGTAGGTGGGAAAGAATACAATTCTTTTTATAAACCATGAAATCTGTGGATGGTCGGTAAATATTGCAGAGTTCTGATGAAATTATTGAGTTACAGCATTATTTAAGAGTGCCTTGGTTTCTTTCCTTTATTTCAAGGAAATAATGCGAGAAGTACAAACAGAAAGATGTAAAGGTGTTCCCCAGTGCTTTTAATGGATAAATAGAAATCTGTTCCTTTAGGAACTTAGGATTTTGGTATCAAATACCATAAATTGTGTTTAAATAGTGATGAGACTTTATGATATGACAGGTGAAAGAATAAAATTCAAGATTAATTCTAGCATCCTACTAGTAATTTAAAAAACTCTTTCAATATACTATCAAAAACATTGCTTAGGGTATGACAAAATAGATAATCCTCAATTCTGGATTCAATTTAGGTGTTGGACAAATTCACTTTTTTAATGCTTAATTATATTTACTTTGACATTTTTGTGGATTTCTTGTAGAGTTTGCTGCTTTTTAGTCTCCTTATAATCAATTTGATAAGTTAATAAAGTATATGATTCTTGGGCAAGTTATTTAACTGGTAGTTTCCAATTAAAGGTAACATTATTTAGCTGTTTTTTTTTAATTCATTTGTTTTAATAGGCTTCAAGAGAAAGACAAACTATACAGATCAATTAGAATCTAGTATACTGTACTTATATCTAAATGATTAGTACTTGTATCAAAATGTAAAGAAGTGGGCTCCTGGGTGGCTCAGTGGGTTAAGCCTCTGCCTTCTGCTCAGGTTGTGATCTCAGGGTCCTGGGATCGAGCCCTACATCAGGCTCTCTGCTCAGCAGGGAGCCTGCTTCCCTTCCTCTCTCTCTACCTGCTGCTCTGCCTACTTGTGATCTCTCTCTGTCAAATAAATAAATAAATAAATCTTTTTAAAAATGTAAAGAAGTATAAATAAGAATACTTACAGAGAACAGTGTCTACCAAGCTCTTCAATTTACAATAGTCTGTGCTGCAAGTGTGACAATACTCGTCTCATTCTAAAGAGAACCTGAAACCCAGGGAATTAAGGGATTTATCTATTTAAAAGTAGTTTCTTATAATTAAACCGAGACGGTCATTCATGTACGGTAGTGAAGAATTTATCTTTTCAGTATGTGTCCTTCATAGCGAGGGCATTTAATGTTTCTAAAAACTGCTAAACAGTGGTCATTTTCAACATTCTGGTGGTGAAATTGTGATTGTATGTGGGTCATAATGTTCTTTCACTAAATCTAATATGCAGCAATATATAAAAAATATTTGAATCTCCATTCTAGAAGTTAAATGTGAGTACACAATTAGAAATGATATCGGGAGGCTGTCAGACCATTAATTCTGGAATGTTTAACTTTATTTTTGAAATGTGTCCTGAAATTTTCCTCTGATTGGAATTCTCATTCTTGTCAATCACTGACTCACAGACTAGATCTTCAGTGTCATTTTAGTCTATCTCTATGGTAGAGATTTACTTTTTCAGTCAACTTTGGAACCTCACTGTGGTGAGGGACCAAACAAAGTATGAATAGGATACTGTCTCTGCCCTCACGGAACTCCCAGTTTGTTGAGGGAGGCCAGCACCTGGAGACAGGAGCAGTGCGACGTGATCACTGAGAAGAGGGAAGACAGAAGCAGAGACAGCTGCGAAAGCCTCGCTGGAGTCCCAGCCCTCTCAGCTGTCCAACTTCCTCTTTGAACAATTACCACAATGGTTGGTTCACCATTTAGGTCCACCATTTCTTCTGTTGGTCAGTTTTCATTGTTAAAAGGCTCCTTTGCTTTATTTTGTTTTGCTCTCATGGTTGACCAAAAATTGACCACCTTAGAACATCTATTTATGGGTTTATGGGTCCTACTTGAATTCTTCACAACATAACTGCACTCTACACCAGTGTTTTACAAACTATATGTGATGAGGACCGGTTTTGGCTTTTTTTTTTTTTTTTTTTTTTTTTTTACTTCTAATCTGTCATGGATGGATGATATTACAAAACACAGTGGGAATGGATTTGGAAAATGGAAAGAAAATAAACATATAAAATCCAGGCAATGATCTGATTTTTTCATTTTTGGATTCAACAGACATAAAACGACTCTGTCAAGTTGTTACAAATATTTCTGTGTCTTACTCTGAGATGCCATACCCCTCTCCATACAAACCAGTGACAAACAGTTGAAGGGGCAATCAATGATCCTAAAAGCATATACTGGCCAGCATTATTACTCAGCATGTTAAGCTGTCTTTCCAGAAAGCTGATAGTAAAATTTCCTCATCTGTTTCTAATTAAAGTTTAGAATTAGCCTATTGACTTTCCTGTAATAAAATGCATTTTTTCTGTACTATATGAAATGTAGTCTTTCTCTTGCTGAGTACTCATTGTTCTAGTACAGTGATAATACACAGGATGGTCAGAGCCAAGAAAACAAGGGGAGGTGATAGTATTGGTTCCCACAGTGACTTTAGAGTGTCTCTTGCTCCTTTCCATATCATGTTCATCATTGTCACCTTCAGCTCCGTTTACAAACATTTTCGTGTACTTACTCTTTTGCAAGATACTGTGCTAGGTGCTGGGGATATACAGATGAATAGCATGTGATTCCTACCCTCAAAGTGCTCACACTCTTGTGGGAGAGATTCTGACCCACTTCTCTTTTTACGTATGTTTAATACACTAAGTTTTGATATACTCATACAAGTGGTATAAAATAAATGTTATTAACTTGATAGTTTGTTGACTTTTTCTCTTTTTCATTTGAGATGGATTGTGAATTTTTTAAAAAATATTTCATTTATTTATTTGAGAGAAAGAGAGAAGGAACAGTGGAAAGGGGTGGGGGAGAGAAAGAGAGAAGCAGACTCCCTGCTAAGCAGGAAGCCTGTCATGGGGCTCTCTCCCAGGACCTAGAGATCATGACCTGAGCCGAAGACAGCCACTCAACCGATTGAGTCACCCAGGTGCCCCTGTTAATTTTTTTTTTTAAGATTTTATTTATTTATTTGACTGACAGAGATCACAAGTAGGCAGAGAGGCAGGCAGAGAGGGGGGTAGGGAAGCAGGCTCCCTGCCGAGCAGAGAGCCCAATGCGATGTGGGGCTCGATCCCAGGACCCTGGGATTATAACCTGATCTGAAGGCAGAGGCTTAACTCACTGAGCCACCCAGGCGCCCCCCCCCATACATTTTTTTAATGTCGATATAGAGTAAAGCCCATGGTGATAAAAAATTATTAAAAATCATTGAAAATTGGGGCTCCTGGCTGGCTTCTGCCTTCTGCTCAGGTCGTGATCCTGGGGTTCTGGGATGGAGCCCCACATCAGGCTCCCTGCTCAGCGGGGAGCCTGCTTCTCCCTCTGCCTCTGCCCTCTCCCCCTGCTCTCCTGTGTGTGCACATGCATGCGCATTGTCTCTCTCTCATTCTCTCTCTCTTTCTCAAAGAGAGAAGTAAAATCTTTTTTTTAAAATATTTTATTTATTTATTTGACAGAGAGAGATCACAAGTAGAAAGAGAGGCAGGCAGAGAGAGAGAGAGAGGGAAGCAGGCTCCCCGCTGAGCAGAAAGCCCAATGCAGGACTCATCCCAGGACCCCGAGACCATGACCCGAGCCGAGGCAGCGGCTTAACCCACTGAGCCACCCAGGCGCCCAATAAGTAAAATCTTTTAAAAAATCATTTAAAATCATGATGATTATGATGTAGTGGTCGTCTAGACTTTTCTTAGAGACCAAATTTTCCCCATGACAGCTATCAGGACTTAAAATGATATTACATTGGGTGTATCATCCAGATGGAGTTATTCAAACATGATATTAAGGCACCAAATGTAGGCAACCAGTTTTCTTGGATTTTAAGCCAAGTTATTTTTGTTAGGTAAGTCATTCTCTAGAAGGGCTCTAGTTAATAAATCTTGTTAAACCAAGCATCTAAGGCAAAATTAAATATATAGTATTACTATTTATGAACAAAATATATATAAAAATTCATTGTTTTATTTCACATTTAAAAATGATCCTTCAAATGCGGTAACTTCATTTCATCCATTTTTACCTGATATCTGTCAGTCATTTAGTCATTTCCTTAAGAAGAAAATAATTCATAACAAGCTTTATACTAAGAAAACATATTTATGCAAATGTTTCTTGAACGTGTAATATGCTCTATCAACCTTTCTTGGACACATTTTTGATTAATCAGGCATTTGACTACCTACTAAATGGTCTTCATATTTTCCTGAGTAGTGCTTTAGTTTTCATCTCTTATGTATCCACCTAGCAGTCAGATACACAGAATAGCTTGATAAATCAAAATTAAAATCACCTAACTCCTTTGTCAGGTTGTCACTCCAGAATCTCAGATATTAGAAAATATGTTAGGATATTTGATGAGGATCAGAGAGGCTAGACCATTGTGGACTGCTTCCTGACTGAGGGCCAACTCTAATTATTTGTGGAAAGCTCAGTCTTACATCTGTACTTAGACTCTTAAAGGGGAATATCATTTGGATTTGTTTATGAGTGATTGGACTATATATGTATATTTTGTTGTTTGATCTGGAAAAGAAAACCTAAAAGAAAAAAATATGCTCCCAAGGTTTTGTGAGATCTGAAGACAAGAGATTTAAATATTTATTTATTTATTTTTAAAGATTTTATTTATTTATTTGACAGAGATCACAAGTAGGCAGAGAGGCAGGCAGAGAGAGAGGGGGATGCAGGCTCCCCACTGAGCAGAGAGCCCAATGTGGGGCTCGATCCCAGGACCCTGGGATCATGACCTGAGGCAGAGGCCTTAACCCACTGAGCCACCCAGGAGCCCCTGGTATCCCAGGATCCTGGGATCATGACCTAAGGCAGAGACCTTAACCCACTGAGCCACCCAGGAGCCCCGAGATTTAAATATTTAAATTTAAATAGCCAAGCTTCATAGATGTTGATGGTTGAGAACACTGTAGTTGGTTAAGTCCTGTTGCAGAGAATTTGCTGGTGTACTTCTATGGGGTCTGGAGTTGAAGCTGGGGTGTAACAGAGCTGGCTCTTGGAGGCTGGTGTGGGTTCACGTGAGCCAGTTGCCTGCATCCCTTACCAACTCTGTGTTCGGTGACTTCATGGTGGGGTGGTAAGCTTGCTATCAGCCATCAGTGGTTATTTCATCATGAAATTTGCAAATGCTGCAAGTCAGGGTTTTTTCTTTTTTTCTTTTTTTTTTTTTCCTCCTGGAGAGTTGATTGTTAAACACCCACCAGCGTGGCATTGGTTTCAGCTTTAACTTTATTATGAAATCCAGTATGCTGATCATATTAGCTTAGTTTTAAAAGTGGGTCCCCCAGAAACTTTGGAAAGGTTTCCTCTGCATGTTACTATTCCAGAAACCAGGGCATAAAGATTAACAGAAAGATGAATGCCTTTGAGTAGTTAATATTCTGTGAGTAACAAAAGGGGGAAAATTCTTGATAGAGGTTAAAATCAGATGATGATTTTTTATTGTAATTTCATATGCTTTTTAATATAAGAAAGCTCCTCTCTTACATACTGCAGAATGAAAAAGATCTTCTCTTATTTACTATTCTATTGGTTATATATAAAAATAAATCACCATACGTGACATAGAAGGTACAGTTTTCAAATTATGTTATTTTGTTGGTGGCTTATGTTACATCATTTATAATATGTATGAATATATATGGCAATGACTACTTAGCATATTGTTTCCTAATTAAAATAAGGTATTGTTTCTGATAATGTTCTTACTGAAGGCTCTGGCAAATGAAGCTTTCTCTAAGTGTCCCTGGGAATTGCTTTGACAGGCTAGGGAGATGAAAAATCAGCATGTACACAAACTCAACTGTTGGCGTATAAATCAAAATAGATTCCAAATACAATCATCTATAGTAGGGACCATTTGGGACCCTTAGAAAACACAGGCCACCAATCAAGGGGTTCATTCGTTTGGACACCAAATTCAAGTAAAACATCTGGAACTCAGTGAACCAGTGTACGGTTTCTCTTCTGAACCTTCAGTTACACTGCGTCCTGGCCTCTTCTAGCAATGATGCAAGGGTAGAAGGGATGATTTGTCCATAATCAGGGGTTCTCGCCTAATTAGCATTATCAGGCCTGCTACTTACTGCTTACCGCATTATAAACTGAGGTACAATCCTTTGTGAGGGGAAACGATGAAAGGGTGGGTGGTTATAGGTCACGCAATTCTCAATTCCCTTTAACCTTTCTGAGTGACTAATTCCCTTTGCTCCCGGGGGCTGTCAATCCAGAGATCAACCCCCAACTTCCTCTGGGTTCCTTTCACACACACTTTGCTTATCTGTCTGAGTGGCGTTTGTCTGATCTTTCCTTTTGCATGTTTTTACTTTTAAGATCTTCTCTTTCTTATGTAAAAAAGGCAATTAGACTCGTATCTGTTTATTTTAAACAAAATGGCTGTTAATTAGTGTGATCAAAAACCCTGCCATTGTAGACTATGGGTTCCACTTTGTAGTTGCACTAAATTGAGTAGGGTTTGGTGCCAGTTGACGTGATAACAACTCAAAGTCTGGCTTTTTAAAAATTAATGAACAAACACATTTATGAGGCTTTGTTTTGTCTGGTTTAGATCTATAGGCTCTGAATGCATCAGAGTTCTTATTTTTTACTGACTAATGTTGTGGCTTATTAAAAGTACATAAAGTTATTGAAAAACTTTTTTTTTTTGCTAACTTAATATAATTGAGTGTGGAAGCCATGCCATTTTCATTTAATTGGTTCTCTTTTGATTTTATAAGTTAGAGCACAAAGTCTGTTTATTTATTCCATTAGTAACACACACTAACATTTGTTTTTATTAAATTGTCAACTCACCAGACTCTAGAATCATCTTAAATGTTAGCCTCCTGAACAACCCCCCACCACGTCCCACATTTAACATTTAGAAAAAACAAGCAGACTCTGGGTATTTATTTAATATAAACAACTTTAAGAGCATGGGTCAGTATGACATAACTCAATTTCATACATCTTAACTATCATCAGTACTTTACAGTGATAATTAATATTCAGAATAATGATGATGATAGTATTATAAAGAGTCTCCTTTATAGAAGGATTATGTTCATGATATCTTACATCTAATGTAGAGAGCTATAACAACATATACTAGCATAATTTTTTATATTGAGGATTTAGACAAAGATAAATTTCTACTTCTGTAGTCAGAAAAATCAAAATAAAATATAATTCACCAGAACAGCTCAGCTCTAACATTCTGGTTAACTGAAATTTAAAAGTCATCATTTATTTTTCACATTAAAGAGTAGAGTATCAAAAGACCCAGTTCTCTGCATGTGTGCAAACTTTTTGAACTGTGTTAAAATAGGAAAATCTGTCCTAACCTAACTTTTGCTAGATGTCTGGGAAAACTTTGGATTTACAACATACATCTCAGATCATCTGTAAAACCGCAATAAATCCTGAGTTTTGATTGACTACTTTGAAGAAAAAAATATGCTTATTTGTGAATGGTAATGGATCAAAGTGTCTCACTAAAGTTATTTAGTGGTGAAAATCTAGTAATTATAGTTTATTTAATTTTTATAGGATTCCAGGAAATATTCTGTGCTCAATAATTAATTAATCCTTGCATTCATCTATATATTAGCATGTTTAAACTTTACAGTAACCCTGCAAGCCAGGGTTTTGCATACGCATCACAACTAAGTAGAAACTGAGGCTCTGAAAGCTTACAGATCTTGCTAAAGTTCACTGAGCTGGTAAATGACTCAGATCATTTTGACTCCAAATGCTTTCCATGACACTGTTTCCTATTACTTGTCAATAATAGGTTGTTTTGAAAAAGCAATATTTTCTTATTTTGTGAGGAAATCACACCATCATCCTACTTCTTTATGTTTAATTTCCCAAGCTAAAAAAGAGAGAATTCCCTCATTTCTCGTGCTCCGGCTGCTTGGAATCCTTTATCAGATACCCTTATGAATGGAAAGCTGTTCTTAATGGATTTAAGTGTTTCAGTGATCTTCATCACTTATCCTGGAAGGTTCCTGCCTTAATCTGTCCTCACTGTTGAACATTCTTTCTTGGTATTTAGCCTAAATTTACTTCTCTTGATTATACTCATTACTTCTAGTTACCTCCCTTATTGTGGATGTGTCAGTAATGATCTATCTTTAGCCAACTGGCCTTTGTTTACAGTTCTTCCCACAAGATTGAGGCTGATGTTGTAATGATGCTTAGAGATGATATAATATAGATGTGGGTAATTGGGCAATCAAATTCAAAGTACATTCTAAACCTAGAATTAGTAGGAAAGTAATAAATGGCACTCAGTGCTGGTTTTCTACATCATCTGTACTTTGGTTTGCATTTAAGAACATCTGTACTTGATACTTTAAGCTCATTCACATATAGTTATTTTGTATGGCTTATAATATTAGTGAATGCTAGCCTAATTAATAGCTGAGAAGTTTATTGTACATATATTATTTGATATGGCACTGATCTTTTATTTTTTATTATTTGTAGAAAATCAGCATCTCATGCAATCTAACCTTTGATCATATTTGCTTACTGCTTCCTGCCCTCAAGTCCTTGATTTCCATTTCCTTTTCAGTAGTAATGAGACAAATTATCAAACAAGCTCATTTGAGGAAACTCCAATTGTAATCAGTTAGTTGATGGAGGAAGAGATTTTTGGAATGCAGCATTTATCCTCCCCTGTGGATACCCAGTGTAGTAATTTAAAGCTTAGTGTAGTGTATTGAGCACCCACAAAGTGAGCTTTACAAAGTAAAACCAGATTTCTTCATTCCACGGAGAATAGATATTTGTTCATAAGCTGTCTGTGTCTGGGGATTTTTGTTTGGTTTTGTTTAACATTTTCATAATGTGCTAACCTGGGGCACCACTTTTTGTGCTTTTCTACAGAATTGAAGGTCTAAAGGCATGAGTTAAACAAAAGGCATCACAGAGTTGTGAACCTAGAACATAAGCACACCGGGGGGAGAAATTCAACCCAGAAAGAACCATAAAAAGAGGAGAAGCCCAGTGGAGAACCCTAAAATGTAAATCAGGAACCAAAGCAGAAATAAATGAAAGAAAGGGCAGGCTATGGCATTTAGGGCAGAAGCAGACCATGCATTGTGAAGTTCAATAGAGAAAAAATTCATCTTCCCGGAAGACCAAGAGAGTAGAGGCACAGGAAACTAAATATGAATATTCAAAAATAAAACAGTTAAAGCCATAGACATGGCACAGACTTAAAACCCCGAGAGACCAGGCGTATAGGAAGTAATAAAACAACAACAGTGGGAATAGGAGAGGACATCTCCAGAGCTGTTCTGTGGGGCTTTGTTTGACCCAACCCTTCTGACCTGAGTGCCTATGGGAGTTCTGGATTCTCTGAAGGCTGGGAGTAGTCTTATGCATTTCTAATATTGGGACCAGGCCTGGGAAATCAATAAATCTTAGTAGATAGTCACATCTCTAAAAGCTAACACTGGCATGGTACCTACAATGTTCTAAATACTTCATATATATGAACTAATTTAATCTTCACAATAACCTGATGAGCGTAGTACACCATGGCTACATCCCCATTTTACAGATGAAGAGCAGATGCCAGAGAGATTAGATAAATTGTCCAAATTTATTGGGCAATTGCAAGGCACTTGGTTCAGGGCTCATGCTGGGATTCACAGTACTGCCATAGCCCCGTCCAGTGTGTCACCAAATCCTGATAACTCCAGCTCTTAAATATCTGTAAAGTGTGCTTCCTCACCAACCAGTTGTCAGAATCTCAATGAGTGCTGTGCCCGCAGCTTCCAGGATTGTTCCACTGTAAACCTCTGTCATTACCACCATCTCTGCAGCCTGGTATTTATCCGTGGTATTCCATAGGCTAAACGCTTCATCAATAAGAGAGTCAGAAAAGAATTATCTTTCACTACTTCTTATTTTAGTTTTCATGTCAGCATGACTCCTTTTGAAAGCACCTGTGTTACTAGCCCTTTCTGCTGGTTATGAGACTAGGGCAAGCGATTAAACTCTACACTTCAGGCTTTTCATGTTTGAGGTAGGGCTAATGAGAGTTCTCACCTCATGGGATTTTTATTAATATATGTAAAGTAATTAGAGGTGTGTCTGTATAGAAGAAGTTCTCAAGAAACATTAAGTCTTATTGGAAGTAGCAGTGGTTGTAAAAGACAAAGCAAACACAAACTCTACATATACCCAAATGGGAAATACCGATACATACGTACTTATATACACACATCATATAAGCTTGTATAAACACACGCAGATATGTATATTTTTGCAAATATACATTTTCGCCTTATTTCCCACGGTATAGATTTCATGTTCTATCAGAGGGAAGCCAAAAGTCTAAATATCTTATCTGAAATAGCCTTTAATGTGTACATGGCTGCCAAGAAGTTAACCCTATTGGTCAACTCACTTTTAAATGTATGAAATTTAAGATGAGTTCTTAAAATATTTTTCCTTAAAAAAACAATAAATATGGAAGCAAATTTAAAGAGAAGTATTCAGTTTCAGTGGCGTGAATGAGGAGGGAAATGTATGTGTTTCTGGTTGTGTAAGGAAAAAAATAGCTGAAGAGTATAGATTTCAGTGTTCCAAAATAAAAAAAAAAAATGATGCCTGATCAGGGCTGGAAGCTTCAGATCAAAAGGGCGATTTTAGAAAATTGTGGTGAGTGAATGAGGGCACCAGTTTATTGAAGAAATCAATTTGCTATCTTAACCAATGGCACCAGCGCCATCCCTATAATCTCTGAAAATAGACAGACACTTTGCGGTTCACCAATCCGTAGATCACATCTGCTTCCTTACACCTGGCAAGCTCACACCCTTTTCGAATAAGATAGTATCTCAGGAGCTTTGTGGGTTTATGAAGCCACAAGTTTATTAGTTAGATAAAATCTCTAAGCGTTTAGAAGTTTAAAACTGTGTTGTCAAACCTATTTCAGTTATAATGGCAATTTCCAAAGTAAATATGACACAGTAACTTTTAAATCTTGTCATTCTGTTTCCTTGAGTGTGTGATTGGTGATAATCTATGGCAGGGTTTCCTGTCTTTGTTTTCAAATTTAGCTATACGTAAATAGTAGCAATTGAAATACTGAAACTTAGAATCTACAATTGGTAAATTGTACACCTCCAGTTACCCCCAAATAATTTTGTTTCTTTTGGATAAAAGGTGGGCCAAAAAATTTAAAGGGAAGTCAAATATGGCTTTATCATTATGTTTTAACTTAAATATAATTGACATAAAACATTTTATTAGTTTCAGGTATACAACATAATGATTCAATATTTCTCTATATTTTTGTGAAATGATCACCACAGTAAGTCTAGTTAACATCCCTCACCATACATCGTTACCAAATTTATTTTTCTTGTGATGAAAACTTTTCAAATATACAATACTATATTATTAACTATGGCCATCATGTTGTTATCCACATGAATTATTTATTTTATACCTGGAAGTTTATACTTTTTAACTCCATCCTCCCATTCCTCACCTCTCCCTCATCCCTACTCCCCTTCTGGAAAAACTAGTCTGTTCTCGGTATCCCTGAGCTCAAGTTTTGTTATTGCTGTTTTTGTGAATGGATTTTTTTTTTTTAAGATTTCACATATAAGTGACATCATTTTTCTCTCTCTGATTTATTTCACTTAGCATAATGCCCTCAAGTTTTATCCATGTTGATGCAAATGACAAGATTCCGTTCTTGTTTAAGCTGAATAGTATTTCATTAAATATATATACCACAGTTTCCTCATCCATCCATCCATCCACCCAACTTAGGTTGCTTCCATTTCTTGACTATTGTAAATAATGCAATGAACATGGGGGAGCATATATATCTCTCTCAAATAAATAAATATCTCTCAATTAAATAAATAAAAATTAAAAAAATAATTCCAGAAACTTAAGCTTAAAAAAACCAAAACAAAATAAAAAGCCACATCCTTGTCAACTCTTGTTATTTCTTGTCTTTTTGATAATAGCCATTCAAGCAGGTGTGAGGTGATACCTCCTTGTGGTTTTGATTTGCATTTCTCTGATGATTGATGATGTTGAGCACTTTTTCATATACCTGTTGGCCATCTGTATGTCTTCTTTGGAAAAATGTAAATATGGCTTGAAATGTATAATGCAGTAGTGAGAGGAGAAAATAACATTGGGGATAGGACAAGATCCTCTTTAATATATTGTTCTGTCTCGGGGCGCCTGGGTGGCTCAGTGGGTTAAAGCCTCTGCCTTCGGCTTGGGTCATGATCCCAGGGTCCTGGGATCGAGCCCCGCATTGGGCTCTGCTCAGCGGGGAGCCTGGTTCCCTCTCTCTCTCTGCCTGCTTCTCTGCCTACTTGTGATCTCTGTCTATCAAATAAATAAATAACTATTAAAAAAATATATATATATTGTTCTGTCTCATTTAAATTATCAAAAAGGTCTAATACAATAAAAACTTAAAACTCAGTGTTCAAAGACCTAAAGAAGCCTTTTTTTTTTTTTTTTTTTTTGGTCTTTTAGCATCTAATTTTAGGAATAGAAGTGAATCCTAAGGAAATAATGTGATGCTAATTAATTATTTTGGAAAAGTGAATTGTGAGGTGTTCATCTACATTTTCTATCAAATTCTATACACAGATTTTCTGCATGAGAATTAATTTTTACTAAGAACTGTAGATACAGAGTTAGGAAAACTAAAGTTTTCCAACTAAGTCCAGGCTTACTATATTACCAAAATGTAAATGTGGGTATTTAGCTGTATTCTTAACATTACAAAAATAGTCTCTGAAAGAATAGTATATACGTATAATATATAAATACATATTATTTCAATAGAATAACACGATGAGACATATATCTTATATATTGTTGATAGTCTCCAGAGCTCTTCCACATATATCATAGCATCCTCAGTAATCTTATGAAGTAAGAAGGGTCAGTAGAATAAACTTCATTTTGCAGGTGAGGATCTTAAGAAGAAAATGATACACCCCAAAATGCTATTAATTAATAACCGAACTGGGATTAAACTCTCCAAGGGCAGAGAATATTCCATTATATTAAGCTGAAGTATAATTTTATAGAGATGATAGTATGAAACAAAATTGCTTTGCGGTTATTATTAACCTTAGAACATCGGTGCTAGTTGGAGCAAGATGTCTCAAAGAACAACAGGCTTTTATTTTCTTGGCTATCATCACTGCCAAATTAAGTGTTCAGTGGAGATTAAGTCTCATTCTTTTTTTTTTTTTAAAGATTTTATTTTATTTATTTGACAGAGAGAGATCACAAGTAGGCAGAGAGGCAGGCAGAGAGAGAGGAGGAAGCAGGCTCCCTGTGGAGCAGAGAGCCCGACGCGGGGCTCGATCTCAGGACCCTGAGATCATGACCTGAGCCGAAGGCAGTGGCTTAATCCACTGAGCCACCCAGGCGCCCCAAGTCTCATTCTTAATGTTACACAGATTTTGAAAAATTTCTAGACATAACACCCCAAAGTAAATTAATGCTACTGAAAAAAAGATGATAATTTATGATATGCTTATGAGAACTATTGTTAAGTTAGCAATGTTGTTGCTATTTTTACCACCATTCAGAAAGCAGGAATTTCTTCCCAGAAATTAATTGGCATGAACTGCTATTTTAATGTGGATAGAATATAACGACCCATAGTTTTATGCATTTGAGCAAAGTGATGGCATCACTAGCAAATTCTAAGAATCATAATGGCCACTTTGGTGATTTAATTAAATGACCAGTGGAGAGAACCCCAAACTTTGTGCAATAAATCCCCCTATGAAGTAATGTTTCTTATTGTATAGCTTGAACAATGAATTCACTATATATCACTGGGTAAACCTGATGTACTTGGATGTTTGTCTTTTTTCTTCCTTCTGTAAATATCTTATCATTTAGTAGAGGGCAGCCAAGTCTCAAGCCAAACATACATGGATACATGCGAATTCTTGCTCTTGGGAGAGCAAGATTCTAATGGTTGTTCTATTATAGGGGAAGGGCATTTGGTGATACTATTTTACACTCTTCAACAAATTATGTTCTACAGCAAGAAATTAATTCCAAATTACCAAGTCGGTTTGGACTGGCTCTATGGTACCGTAAAATACCTAGAGGCATAGAGGGGTGAGTTAAAGTCTTTGGAAAGAGTCTGTGGAGGAAACTCCATGAATAGCTATTACCACTGCTGCTCTGTGGCAGTTTGCCAGAATAGTGCTGCCTTCTCATAACCCTGAAACCCATCTGCATTCTCAAAAAGAGGGGGAAACGCATGTGTGAGGGAGTACTTGAGCAAGGATAATGGCACGATATTCAATGTAACCCCCTACACATTATTCTTCA
The DNA here is from genome assembly GCF_922984935.1 of Meles meles. Lineage (NCBI taxonomy): Eukaryota > Metazoa > Chordata > Mammalia > Carnivora > Mustelidae > Meles > Meles meles. Next base: position 70,571,058 of record NC_060072.1, read on the forward strand.
TGATGTGAAAATTCCTTTACTGGGACCAGGGAGATTCTGAACTGAGTTAAGTCCAAGTAAAAACAATTCTAGAAAACATTGCCGTTTGAACCTAATCCACTTAACTTGGTCTGTCTTTAAGTCACCGCTTACTTAGAGTTCATTCTTTCAGAAGTTGAGCACCTCTGTCACTGAGCAGTGGTCAGATTAACTGTGCTCTCCTGCTACTTATTGGCTGAAGTAGTTTTTGTTACTTCTAATGTAAGCTTTTAGAAAGCTACAAAGTACAGTGACAGGCACTATCATATTCAATTGGACATGCTTTCTGCAGATTTGTTAAGGATTTAGTCTACACATTTGTAGCATTTAGTTGCCATGGAGATGACCTCAGTGGTAAGAGGAACAGCCTTTAGGTTGGACCTCAGATTTTCCTTTCATTTCCATTTAATTTGATTTGACTGCAAAATGTCACTTCCATTGCATTGATTAAGCCTCATTGCTGCCACCAGCCCTGTTAGGAAGGTGAAAGGGCAGGCCAGCTGCTGTCATTTTGCACCCCTACCCTTTTCTGATATCAATACAGATAGGCGTTTGAGATGAGAAACTCCTTCACTACATTGATGCAGACACAATTTCTCTTGCTCACTTCATGAAATCCAATAAAACTAGAATTGTGCTCAAAAGTTTTTATTCACTCAAAAGCACACTCTGTATAACCTCAAGTTTTCTCTTTTTTTAGCTCCATGCTTTGGAAGTTATGATATCTAGTGTATAAAAACAAAATTACTGTCTTCTGTTTCCCTTAAAAATTTTTTAAGATAAACTCTGCATTTGCCTACTTTTTGAAATAGTTATTTTGTAGTTTAAATGAACCAGAAATAAATTACAGAATTAAACTATACAGATATGAAGCATTAATTCCTGCTTGTATGGACTGGAAGTGCTGTTCTTCGGTATTAATTAAGGTAAGTTGGAAGCAAAATGATGCCTTAGACAGAGTTTCTCTTTGGTACCCTGGACTGCTTCTTTCTGCTGTTTTCTTTATTTCTTTCCCTGACTTTTAATGCTATCAGTAATGCAGAACTCATCAATCTTGTCTTTTATGTAAAACAAAAGCAAAAACAATAAAGTTGATAAACTAATTCAGCACTAAGGTTTGAGAAATTAAATATGTTAACTTGGGAGTGCAGCATTTATATTTCACTAGAGAAGAGGAGAACATTATATAACACACAAAACTTAGGAGAACTTCAGTAATTAAGTGGGGAAGACAGTTTGATAGGAAGCCTGCCAGATGATTTTCCAATCATAGCACTTAGATTTCAGCCTCAATGTGGATGCTTGGTTCTGCTGCAATTAGGAGGTTACCATGTTAGGTTTCCTTAAATATGCTATAATTTGGGTGGGGGGGTCCTCAATTCCTTGATGGAACATATACAAGAAACCTTTGAGTTCATGGCTGGAAAACTTAGAAGTCAGCAATTACTATAGGTAATGCCATCACTTTGGGAGCAAAGGGCCTTGACTAGGGCATGGTAATTTCATTTCTTTTTTTTTGCTTGTTTTTTCTTAAAGAAAGGTAACTTTATTGGGGCACCTGGGTGGCTCAGTCTGTTAAGTGTCTGCGTTCAGCTCAGGTCTTGATCCCAGGGTTCTGGGATTGATCCCCACATTGAGCTCCCTGCTCGGTGGAGAGCCTGCTTCTCCCTCTTCCTCTGCCTGCTGTTCCCCCTGCTTGTGAGCTCTCTCGCTCTCTCTCTCTCTCTCTACCAAATAAATAAATAAAATCTTAAAAAAAAAAAAAAAGAAGAAAGGTAGTTTTATTGACTAGGATTGAGATTGGGGAAAAAGGAAGCCATGATTTCTATCTAAATATTGGTTTCTTGGTTTGTGGGGTTTGGGCTAGAATCAGGTATGCTGTTGGAAGTCTATAGAGTGATGTGCATTGAGAGAGCACTGACATCTTTTTTGGTCTCTGCTATAGGAACTGCACCTATTTAGACCAATTTTGCTATGTTGGCATATTCTAGAATTCCAGTTAACAATAGAGTGAAAGTCATAAATGTGACTGCCTTTACTTGTTATCTCTAAACGAGGTAGAGTAGTGTTTGTCAAACTGTACTGTGCATCTGAGTCACCTCAGTATCTTGTTAAAATGCAAGTTGATTCAGAAGGCCTGGGTGGGGACTGAGATTCTGGGTTTCTAATGAGTTGCCCGCTGGGACTGGTGTTAGTTATGTATTTTTGTGAAGTAGGGATCTAGGGCAGGTTCTCAGTCTCAGGGAACATTGGAATCACGTGGGAAGATTGAAAACATCTATGCCTGGGTCCCATCCTACCCCAGAGATTAATAGTTAATTGAGTTGAGTGTGGCTGGGTATCAGGATTTTAAAAAGATCTCCAGGTGATTTTGACGTTCAGCCAAGAGTGGACACCACTGATTAGATAATGGACCCGTGAAGATGGGGAAAAAAATGGAGAGATGATCGTGTTGTAAAGAATATTTTCAAAACCTTCCTCAGGGTTTTATTTTTACTATGAAGTTGGAGGTTTTTGAGAAGATACCGAGCCAAATATGTAAATAAAAACCTATTTATCATTCCATTCATTAACCGCAATTATTAGTCTACAAGTGAACATTTACCAGTACTATCTTCAGCATTTCCTTTTTTAAAAAATAATTTAAGATAGGTTGGCAGATTTAGCAAATAAAAATACGTGCTGGGGTGCCATTCCAGGCTATTGCATCAGAACCTGCCTTTTAACAAGATACTCAGGTGATTCACGTGCACAGTGTAAATATTGCATGGGACACACTTAAAAGAATCAAATTTATGTAAGTGTCCTGTATTTTTTAATGTTACCTTGCAACTCTATTTAGGAAGTAATTAACATTTATTTTGTTACAGAATAAATTGGGAAGTAGTATTCTGAGTTTGGAAAACACTTTTAATATCTTGCTTCTCATTTCACCTCATCTTCCTGTGTCTGCAGTGTCCGCTGATTTTTAAGCCCGACATAAAATAAAACCAGCCGATAGGCCTCATCCGGTCATGCTGCATGTTAGAAACAAGAAAGACACCGTTCTGTGTATTTATGCCAGAATGGGAGACAGCCCTGCCACTTTGAGGGCAGGGATCAGTTTATGGTAAAAACTCTTTTACATCTTTTTCTTAGATTTACTTAAATAATCATCAGAGATTAAAAAACCCTTTTATTCAAGGAATTCAGAAGCCACCTTGTTGTAACTAAAGTGTAACAATTGATTGTGCTCATAAAACTACAAATACCAGAATTCCCCCAGAAGGAGAAGGCTTATCTTCCTATGGAAAGAAAAAAAAAAAAACCAGCCCCACAAGGCTAAAAAATGTTGTGTCTATATACCCAAATAAGAAGTGCTAATCTTTTAAAAAAATTACTTAGATTAACCAAAATGTCAAAGCTCAGCATTGTTAAAAGCAACAGTTAACCTGGCTCATGTTGATAGCAGTGTCTTATGAATCACAGATAATGAAAAAACAGGTTATGAAAGTTTAGTCACAAGTATTAATTTTTAGGTTAAGGTAAAAAATACATCATTAACATTATTAGATTTTTCTTTCAACTGTCTCCCCTTTTGGAGTCTTTCTTTGTCACACATCTGGTACTCTATTAAGAAGACATTCATATGCTGGTATTGAATACAGTGATTTGCGCTTTAAAATGTAGTGTTGAGAACTCTATTTGGAATGTGTTGCTGCATATAAGATTGAGCTTTAATAGTGTTATATTTCAGTCTATAAATAACTTTTACTTCCTATCTGACATTAAAACAATGTATGGCATTTGGCAAAAAGTAAACTGCCAAATGATTTCTTAAGTGCCTAGTTAAGGGATGTCATTGTAAATTTTTTTATCCTGGTGGAAAACACTGAAAGAATATATCTTAGCTTTTCTAATCCCTCAAAATAAATTATTTATATTGGCACTGTGAAATCATAAATGCTAACCCATGTTCTGAAAAGTGTGGCATTGTTGATTTTTATTTATAGTGAGTCAAGTTAATAGGTATATTATGTAGTGAAGTTAAACAGTCACAATCAGGAAGGTAAATTATGACTAAGGCCTCATACTTGGAAACATGGTGAACAAGGGAGGACGCGGCACGTTTACTTGCTGTCCCATGAGGCACTGGGGTGAATGAAAACATCAGTGTCTTCAGAGTCAAATCTCGTATGATCCAACTGGACCTCAGCTCCTTCACTTGTAAAATGAGAGAATAAGTATTCCTTCATTGAATTGTGAAGATTAAGATAATGTTATATAAATTTCCTTAGACGATGCCAGTAGATACTCAGAAAAAAGTTCGTTTCCGCCTCAGCCATCCTGATCCCCTAAATCCCTCCAACCCATTTGGAGGATTCTCCCTCCTTGGTAGAGTTTCTAGAAATATCATATGGCATGAGGGAGGCTAAAAAGAGGTAAACTGTTAACTGTCACTTGGCCAGATTTTAAGCTCAAAAATGTGGTTTTGTTAGGTAAAGTCTAGTTAAGGTTCCCTGAGGAAAACGATTTCTAATGATGAGAAGAACACTCACCTTTAAGTGAAAAGGCAGAAGAGCAGCTACCAGGACTAACCATACACTTGATTGGATGCAAATTATTTAATCCTTCTTGGCTGAGAGTTCTTTACCTTTACTAAAGAAGTAACGTTGAATTGTAGTATATCTTGGTTTCCCTCCAGTTCCTCTCATTGTAATGCTTCCTGGGCTGTGTTCCCTGAGGTGCTAAGTTGGAGACTGGGAGTGTTCTTGGGATAGACACCTATGAGGGACTAGGCCCCAAACCAGGCATGTGGAGAAGCTGTGTGCTGAGATGCAGTTATAATTCAGGCCTCAGTGGATCCCTGGAGAGCTTGGGTGCTGCATGGCCCTTCAGAGTTTTTGTAACTGAAAACTGAAGGGTACCCAACATCTATCACTCTACCCCCTTCCTAGGGGCATGACACTGGGCAAGGAAGCCGTCCTCCTTCCCCTGGAGGCGGGTCCTGAGGAGGACTCACTTAGAAATAAGCAGCAGCCAGAGCACCTGGCAGCTAGAATGAGTGCCTGGTCTTGGAGGGGCATTTGACACAGCCTCTACTGTATGAGTTTAATTTTTCTAGCATCTCAGGGTCATGGCCTTATACTCAGCAGAGTATCAGTCTTTATTAGAGTGCTATCATTTTCAGAGATGTTTTAGGGGAAATGCTAAGCTTCAGGAGTGCCTGGGTGGCTCAGTCATTTAGGCCTCTGCCTTTGATTTAGGTAGTGATCCCCTGGAGCCTCATGTCTGGCTCCCTGCTGAAGGGAGGGGCAGGGGAGGTCGTGGTGGTGGTGGTGGTGGGGGGGGGGTGTTCTGCTTCTCCCTCTGCCCCTGCCCCTGCTTGTGCTCCCTCTCTCTCCTGCGCCCAAATAAATACATAAATAAAATCTTTTTAAAAATTAAAAAAATGCCAAACTTTGGAATCTCTGGGTGTATTTAGGGGGTGTTATTTTGAGCATAGGCCATGCATGTACATTTTCTTAAGTGAAATGAATCAAAATACTCTGATAAAGTCTTTGCTGAATTTTGCAGGAGGATAGACTTTTTGTGCTATTTCTAAGAGGTCTCTCTCATACAGATTTCTCCAAAAGCAACATGGAAAATACCCTTGGCTTTTGGAGTTCCATTTGTAGTTGTGACCAAAACCAAAAGTGCTCAAGTACAGTATGAGACATTTTTAAAAAATTCACATAGGCAGTTACACAAATCACCGAGAAAATCAGCCTACTTTGGTACTTTTTTTTTTTTTAAAGATTTTATTTACTTATTTGAGAGAGAGTGAGAGAGCATGAGTGGGGTGAGGGGCAGAGGAAGAGGGGGGTCTCTGCTCAGAAGCTCCCCCAGGACCCTGGGATCATGACATGAGCCAAAGGCAGACAGATGCTCAACCGACTGAGCCACCCAGGCACCCCTACTTTAGTACTTTATTTATTTGCTTATTTATTTTTTATTATGTTCATTTAGCCAACATATAGTACATCATGGGTTTTTGGTGTAGTGTTCAGTGATTCATTAGTTGCCCATAATACCCAGTGCTCATCACAACACACGCCCTCCTTAATGCCTATTGCCCTGTTACCCCATCCTTCCAACCCCTACTTTGGTACTTTGAAAAAGGTTTTTCTTCAGGTTCTAGTCCAGTTTTGAGTATGGAAATTCTTCCTGTCTCAGTACTATTCATTCATCTTTTGTTGGTCATTTTTCAAGTATGAGGATGGTATGTTTCACAGATGCTGTGCATTAGCCCTCACGGCTAGAACCTTGCAGTGAAGGTATTTTTATGTTAGTTGAAACAGAGGGAACTGAATGGATAAGACCATCAAGAAGATAAAGCTGACTTTATCTTCATGTGACGAAGTTCAGTGTATTAAATACCAATGCATTCTTGCAAGGGTCTTATTCAGTGGAAGAGATAAAGAGTGAACCTCTATATCCTCTTTGTTGGCCTGAAAATGGAATGCCAAGCAGCATATAATCATCTTTCTTGTTTTAAAAAAAAGGAAAGTGAGAGAAAGCGATTTCTATTTGTGTCAGATTTTAGATGTCTTATATTCTTTCCTGTCTAATTTTGCAGAAAGTGATAATAGAGTTCCTGTCAAATTAGAGGCTACAGACTTTTAACCTATGTCGAGAAAAAAAAAACCCACATTAGTTATTATTACCATAAACATAATTCAAATAAATATTTAGTTGTAATACCATTATGTTGAAAGGTGCATTCCAAGCATATAATTTTGCTCATTACAAATATTAAAAATTCAGAATGACAGTGATAAAAAAAAAGGAAGAAAGAAAAGAAAAAGAAACACTGAGGTTTTTGGAGTCTTTTGCTTCCAAAGTTGGAGTTTCAGTGTAAATTCATAATTGGAAAAATTGGAATGAAGTGATTCCCATAAAGAATTGTGCATCTCTGTTACTTATGGAACATGAAATTATTTTCTAAGGTATCATAGATCCTGCCACATGTTTCTATCCGTGAGTCACAGACCAAAGTGAATAGTATCAAGAGTGGATCAAAGTGAGAAAAGAAAGAAGCAAGTAGAAAACTCGCTGTGTCCAACTTCATAGAAAGAGCTACAAGCAAGTGATATTTCTGACCTTTGCTGAACCAATAGTTGAACCTGTTTTATTAGTCACCTAGAATTACTTGCTTGAGTGGGACTGTTGAATGTGAAAATGATGCTGGACCAGTCTTTAGAATTTTTCAGACCTTTATTAAACAGATGACGATTTTGAGTGTCTCATCATTACATTTTCCAAATACCAGTAAATAGAGCACACATTTTCATAGTTCAAGTTTATGCATAAAATATCTAAGCAGGTGTATTTTCAGTGTGAAAGGGTATTTTCTCAGCCAAATTATTAGAACAAGAGAATGAATGAGAAAACAAATAGCATGCTCTAGAGAAGTCCTTTCTAACATTGCTTTTAGCAGTATTATCAAATTGGGTCACAGATAATTAGATTAATTTGACTACCCTATGGTTTTGTTTGGAGAAATGTAATGTGGCAACTCTCTTTGCTCTTGGATATCTGTAGGATACAAGAAAATGGAAACATTCGGCCTTCAAAAAGGAAAGAGCTATTATGTTATGCTCAATCAGAGAGATGTAGACATTGATAGAGTATCAACACCTGAAGCCACTCTATTAAAGCATGCTTGGTTCCGCAAGCAAAAGTCACAGAAAATTGGCTCATGTTTCACCATCTAGGCTTGCTACCACTTGGTTTTCTTTAATTGGCTATCATGTCCATTTACTAGAAATTGGCTCTGTTTTCCGGCTGCTGGATGTGGTACTGATTTACTTGTGTGAGTGTTCTCAGGATTACACCTGCAAGACTGTAGTTTCAAACATCATTTTTCTCAGAAGAATTACTAACCATGTATATCTGAATATGCATATTACAAAGGAATTATAAAACCTAGAGCCAGAGAGGTTTTTCAAAGGATCTGGCTTGTCCTAAAGACAGTATTAGCATAGACGGGTCGAGAAAGCCCCTGGGTGGGCCCTGGTTTGTAAGATATTATTAAGGACAATTTAAGGGTCTTATCAAAGGAATTGAAAAATAAATAGTATTGCACAATTCTCGGCAGAGGCATTTTAGCTAATATAGGGAAGTTTATAAACCCACATCTTAATGCTACACTGAGTAGACTGCTTTCATGTTTACAGCATAGCCACTTAAGTATGCAGTTTTGTTCAACATTTTAAGAAATCAGTTAGGGTTATTGTTATTTTTGTTTGTTTGTTTTTTCTGCTCATTTTACATTGTGGTGGCTTTTTGTTTGTTTGTTTTTTAGGAAGAAAATTCCAGCATTTAACTTTGTTTTTCTGAACACAACAGGCATTTATTTATGGTTACCTAATTACTGTAACCATGTATTTCCTGAAATGTTGTTCACTAGTAGTTTAAGCACAAATACGGATGCTCTAATTTCTCCTCTTTTATTGATTATCTGAATCGGGTCCACTGCTATCATCAGGGGAAGGTTCATGTAAATCTAGAGTAAATATTTTAAAAATATAAGAATGAGTACTTTAAATGTAAAGGAAGATAAATGTAATATTCTTCTGAAACAAGTCTAGTAAGGATTTTAAGTTTTTAAGACTTTCTATTTAATTACTTTGCATTGAAGCCAGCTGGTTTGGTAACTTTCATGACCTTATATTCCCTGAATGTTCTCATAAATCAAAGGAAGAATATGCTCAATTCTAACATTAGTCCTGGGGAAAATTCCATATTTGAAAACAAAAGAAAGAAAGGTAGAATCAAGGTTGCCTTGGGAATTTTGAGGTCCTTGGTAAGGTTAATTGGGAGGGCATAAATTCCTTTATCCTCAGATTTTTCTTTTCCTTTCTCTTTTCTCCCCCTAAGCTTTCCTGCCCTCTAACCCATCAATTTCTCTTGCAGCTTGAGCCTTCACACTTCAACATTGAACTTGGAGATATAAAAATATTCTAACAGGCAGGGGGATGGCCTTGATGATCTCTTAAAGTTCTTTTTAGTGCTCTATTTTAAATTCCAATGATTTAATAGAAACTCAAGGGTGAAATGGCCCTCTGGAGGTCATCAGTTGTAGTTCCCTCCACGTAAGAATGCCTCCTACCTTCTGGGAGTTGTCATTAACAGCCAGTCCCAAGGGATCTCTTTATTCTCTGAATTTCTTCAGCACTATGGACTTACCTTGTTGACCAATTCAGAATTTTTCTATTTGAGAATTTTTCTAACTGTACATTTTATCTTCTTCCTACCTTAGGTTTTAAATATATAAATCATTTCTTGAGCAAGTCACTCTTTTGAAAGAGGTCTACATTTGAGATTTCAGGTATTGTTTTGAGGTGGAACAGAATTTCTGGTGGATGAGAATTGAAGAAGTCAGAATCCATTGAGATCAAGCAATTCAACAGACGTTAATTGAGGACTTCTGTGTAAGAGGTTGTAAACGCTAATGCCTCAGGAGACAAGGCAGGTAATATAAATGTTGAATTAAGCCCTACATGAGGCAATAGGTATGGTGTGAGGCCTGAGCAGTTCAGACCCAGTGCTAGCATTCTTTCCCAGCTGCTCTGCCCAAAGTATACCCAAGGTTTGCAAACCCTTCAGTCTCTATGCATGGTATGTTTCATCTTGTGGAAGATTCGTAAGTGAACACAAAAAATTCCTGACCTAACTGAGGTACAACAGTGATAAAAATTATTAATCAAATGGTGACTACCATTTATAGAGTGGCTGCTAGGTCCTAAGCACCATACCACTCTTATTCAGTTCTTATGCTTGTCATATGCGATAGTCCTCTTCAACGCTCTTTCAGATGGGAAGGTGGAGGCACAGAGATCGGTTACTTGCTCAGAGTCACTCCTTTAATAATTGTTAGAGGCTAGGTTAAAACTGAAGTCCCCAACTTAGCAACTTCCAAAACCCATGCTCCCAGCCATTATTCAGGTATATCATAGGCTATCTTCTGTGAGATATTAATGAGTATCTGGTTTTTTTTTTAAAGACAATTGATGATTCTGTAATCAAAAAATGGAAAACAAAAATTGAGTCACAGAAGGTTACATACTGCGCATTACTTACTATGGGACTTTGTCCAGATCCTTTATTTTTACTGTGTTGTGAATCCCCCAAAGTAGGTATATATTTTTTGCAGCGTTTTCCAGGCAAATGTGAATTGTATGCATTGTCTCAAGTCCTAGTGTTCTAGGGAACAGACTTTGAGAAGCTCTTATCGTTAACACCCAGCCCTCTCACCGAGATAAGTGTTGTCATTAAAGAGCCAAGTATTTTGGGTGCACACAAGGTGGAGGTTAATCAGAGAATGTGTCAGAGAGAAGATAGAATTTGGCATTGGGTCTTACAAATGGGTGATATCTTCACAGATTATAATATTTACATAGATGATATTGAGCATTAGAGAACATTCCCAGAGAAATTATTTCAGTCAGGCAACAGTGCAAACATACATGTAGAGAGTGGAATGTGTAAAGGTGAATATGGGGAATGTAGGAAAAAATTGGTAGATAAGATTAACATGATAAATATCAAAAGATACTTAACTGTTGATTATATTTTTAAAAGATTGGTTTTTTTTTTTCCAAATATGAGGAAAGCTTACTTGAGGAAAATTTCAAGTCATGACACAGGATATCTTTAGTTATATTAAAATTACTCATTGAACACATTCAATGACTGCTTATATTCAGAACTCTCTTTGGGGTACTGAGGCTACAGCTGTCAATCAGGTATACAAGCTTCTGTTCTCAGACAACCTGCAGACAAAAGCAACACAAACAGAAAAAAGGCAACAATACCATGTCGACTAGTGATAAGTGCTACGCAGAGAGATAGAATAGGCTGATGTGGTGAAGAGTGCCTTAATGGCTATTTTAGAATAACAAGAAGGAACCAGACATTTGAAGATCATGGGGATAACATATTACGTGGAGAGAACAGCTGTTCCAATATCCCTAAGGGAGAAATGAATTTGAGGTTGTGAGGAATAGAGAAAAGCCTAATGTGTTTGGAGCATTGGCAAGGAGGAAAATGGCAAGAAGAGTTCTGAGAGATTGACAAGAACCAGACCACAGAATAAGGAGTTAGAATTTTTTTTAAGCATCATGGTTACCTATTTGAGAAGGGGCTTGACTAAGAGTGTGTGCGTGTGTGTGTGTGTGTGTGTGTGTGTACTCACACACAGCCATAATCTCTGGCTGCTGTGTGAATAAATTCTAAGGGGGAAAGAGTAGAAGCAGGGGGACCAGTTAGAAGTGATTGCAATAGTCTAGGAAGGACTAGTTTGGACTAGGGGTGGTAGTTAAGATGGAGAGAAGTTGACACATGAACATACAGGGATTTTAAATTGAAGTCTAGTGGCATACTAGTTACATTAGTTTCAGACGTACAACGTAATTATTCAACAAGTTCACATGTTATGCTGGGTTCAGTACAGGAGTAGCTACCATCTGTTACCATACAATAGTGGCTAGAGTATACAAATTACTATGGTGTGACCTTGGTTTTGGGTATTACCGGTTTTCTCATCATTTATTAAGTGCTGATAGAGAAGCAGGAAAACATTACATTTTTGTATTGAACACCTAGAAAGTCTTCTTTTTTTTTTAATATTTTATTTATTTATTTGACAGGGAGAGATCATAAGTAGATAGAGAGGCAGGCAGAGAGAGAGAGAGAGAGGGAAGCAGGCTCCCTGCTGAGCAGAGAGCCCGATGCGGGACTCGATCCCAGGACCCTGAGATCATGACCTGAGCCGAAGGCAGCGGCTTAACCCACTGAGCCACCCAGGCGCCCTAGAAAGTCTTCTGAAGTTCAAACACATCTCCTCTGCAATCTTGGACAAATGTAATTCCATTAGAAGCCTGAATGCTCAGGATTGGAAGGGCATGTGTTTGCCTCCCAGGGCAGGCAGTTCTAGGTTTATAATGATCTTCCTTCTCTTGAAGAGATATTTTCCCAGTTGTAATCTTCCTTCCATTTTTACCAAATGCTACCATTTCAGACTTAGAAGAGGGTCCAGTCCTCACTCTTTATAATAATCCCTCATGTATTTTGAGATACCTATTGTGTCTTTCTGGTTTCCTAGGTTACTTTCTGGTTTCCTAGGTTAAGCATACCCGGTACTTTTAGTTGTTTCTCATGTGACATGACCTTAGGTCCTCTGTCCATTCTGGCCACTCCTGTTTCTAGAGCATTTCTCTGCTTCCCTCCCCAAGCAGGGCACCTGGCATTACTGTGTTCCCCATAGGACTATGGCTTTGTTTCAACAAGACTAAGTGGAGGAAGACTTTGACTTCCAATTTTTAGATGCCATACTTATGTTGATGGGAAACAACCCGAGATCCCAGTGCTTTTTTTTTTTTAAATTAAATAATCTTTAACTTTATGATAGGTTTAGATTATAAAGTTGAAAAACAGTACAGAGTGTTTCCACATAGTCTCCCTCCAGTTTCCCCTGTGGTTTACATTTTATATTGCTATGATATATTCAGCACAACTAAGTAACCAACATTGGGTACTTTGCTGTTAACTCTATTTTATTTGGAAATGCCCTTTTAAAATTAGTTTTTAGGGAAATGCCCTTTTTCTGTTCTGGGAATTTATCCAGGATACATATTACGTGTAGTTGTCATGTTTCATTCCTTTCTTCTGGATTGTAACAGTTTCTCAGATTTTCCGTGACCTTGACAGTCAGGTATTTTGTAGAATGTCTCTCAATTCGTGGTTGTCTTTTTTTTTTTTTTTTTTTTTAATGGTTGTACTGGGGTTATGGGTTTTGAGGGCGAAGATCACAAAAGTGGAGTGCCATTCTTACTATATTAAGGGCACATACTTTCAACTTGATTTATCACTGACACTAACCTTTGACCACCTGGCCATGGCTTCTCCATTTTAAGGCTACATTATTCTCTCTTTCTGTATTGTACTCTTTGGAAGAGCAGGCCACACTCAAGGTGAGGAGTTAAACTCCATCTCCTCGAGGCACAGTACAGTACATTATTTGGAATTCTATATGGGAGATTTGTCAGTTTCCCCGATTTATTTATCTACTCATTTATATAGGTATGAACTCATGGATCTTTATTTGATACTTTGGATTGTAATTCAATGGTATATTATTTATTTCATTGCTGAAATTGTTCCAGTTTTGGCCAAAGGAAGCTTTTGCCTGTTGGCCTCTATGTCCCTTTGGCATACCCCCACCATTTTGTTTTTCTCTCTTCTTTTAAAATCTGTGCTGCTGTCGCTCATGAATATCCTGTCTTATACTGTGCTTTTTTTTTGGTGGGGAAGGGTGTTTAGATATAAAAACAAGTCCTATGCTTGTCCTTGCTAAATTTCACCTTCTTGGAGCTTACTGTTACCATCCTCTCTTTCCTACTACTACAGCTTCTTACATGGTCTCTAAACTTGTGTTCTGACCACCTCCACTCTGACCACCTCTACCTGCACTGTATTTGGTTCTTTGAATAGCAACCAGAGTGATTTTTTTCAAGCCAATCAGTTATATCTCTCCTCCATGTTTCAATGCACAAAGATGTACATAATCTGACTCTTGTTTATGTCTCTGTTCTCAACTCCTAACCTATATATCTATCAGTATGTTTTGGCCACACGACTATCCTTTCCAAGCTTGTCTACGTGAGGCTTTTTTAACATTGGTTCTCTCTGCCTGGAATGTTCTTCATTCTTCAAATGGTTTATTTTTCCTTGCTATATAGATTTTCAGGGAGGACTTTTCTTGAATTCAGTCTAAGGTAGCTTTAATTTCTCCCTATCATAGTGCCATGTTTTATTTTCTTTATAGCAATCATCATGGTGGATTATTTTCATAATAATTTTTTAGCTGTTTATTATCTTTCTGCTTCTCCCACTATTAGAATGTAGCAGGGTCTTGTATCTCTTGTCCATAGCTGTATCTCCAGTGCACAAAGCAGTTCCTGGCACATGTAAGAAGCTCAATATATATATATTTGTTAAATGTTGGTTGCTAAAGGCCCAGTTATGTCTTCTGAGTAACACTTATCTTTGAGGTCCCCATTATCTGTAAAGCCCTTGTGTTGCGATACCTTGTTACTTCATGCTGTTGCCTTTATAGGATCGCATTGTACCATTCTAAGATTGTATGTTTCTTTAGATAGCATGTTGTGCCTATCCTAGTGAATTTTCCCCTAAAAAAAAAGCCAGCCGTGTTTCCATCAATACTTGCTTGTAACCTATAAACCCAAGCCCTCCCTATGTGCTTCTATTCCTTTGCAGATCACCAGGACAAGATAGGAGAGACAGAGGCAAAACGTAGAGCCATCAAAAATTTAACCTTCTGTCAATTAACGTAGCAGTCCTCTCTGAAAGGCGTTGTTCCATATTTTTTTAACCTCAGCTATGTATACCATTTTTCAGCTTATATCTCTGT